>NC_141300.1:17425000-17440000 GCF_037954325.1 Fistularia commersonii
GTTTCCACCCAGCCGGGGGGAAAACGCGGTCGCTCAGCATGCGTCGGCGGCGTGTCAGCCACGTGCGCGTCACCCCGGCCGGCTCCGTCGGGGTAAAAACAAACAGACACGGGAGCGAGACATCAATTACGGCGGCGGCTCCCGGGGAAAACACCGCCATTGAAGTCTAATGAGTGCACGCCGTTCACCTGCTGTTATGTAATTTATACCCCGTTAACCCATCCATCACCTCCCCGCGTCGCGTTAGCTGCAAGCTGAGATCCCGCCGCTGCTCGGATACCAGTTGTGTGTGTGTGTGAGCGTCAGCGTGCGTGTGTGTGTGTGTGTGTGTCCCCGAGCAGCTCCCATTCACGCTGTTCACCCGGGGCTCTCCTGGTAACGTGTGTTTATTTAGTTAACTTCATTCCACGGGTTTTTCTTCACCCGCCGCCCGAGCCTGGCTTCTTCTAACTCTTCTTCTGGGAGTTTGATCTTCTTCCTTTCTGCTACTTTGACCCAAAGTTCACCGACGTGGGCGTGGATTTATTCATTCCCCCCACAAACAGGGGTTACAAAATCCGGCATTTTAAAAATAGAAGCCTCCGTGACGCCGACGCGCTCCAGCCGATTCCAACCGCCTGAACACATTAATTGCAGGGGCAATTATTATTATAATTATTATAAATTATTCATTTACAGCAGCTGCTGTTGTAATATTGTAATATAGTGTTTATGACCCATGTTACATGTCCTGCATGATAGAAGTAATGATTACAATGATCGCAGTGGGATCTCCGCTGGGCTATCATTTAATAAACTTCTTAGAAAAATATATTTTTCCTCTTTTAAGGTGCATGTACGTCCATAGGACACTGCATTACCTGCTTTGTACACGGTGGTTTTGATTGATTATCCTTAATCAATAATGATAATTATAATAATAACCAGTGTAATAATAGTAGTAATAATTATGGTGGTAATAATAATAATAATAATAATAATAGTGATAATAGCAATAATAATAATAATAATAATGATAATAAGTGTAGAAATAATGGTGGTAATGATAATAATAATAACTGTAGTTATAATTGAGGTAATACTGATAATAATAATAATAATAATAATAATGATAATGATAATACTTTTAGTAATAATTGTGGTAATAATAAAAATAATAATAATAATAATTGTAAGTATAATTGTGGTAATACTGATAATAATAATAATGATAATAACGATAATTCTTTTAGTAATAATTGTGGTAATGATAATAATAATACTAATTGTAGTGTAATAATAATGATAATAGGGTAATGATGATAATAATAATCAGTGTAATAATGGTGGTACTAATTATGTCGGAAATAATAATAATAATAATAATAATAACAACAACAATGATAATAACAATAAGTTTAGAAATAATGGTGGTAAAAATCATAATGATAATAAAAATAATAACAATGATCATAATAATGATAACATTTTGTTGCAAATTTTCCTTTATAACGGCTTTGGTTGTAATAAGGAGGTGATTCAGATTAAACCACTTCCCCTGGTTAATTTTCAGCCAATCACAGCTGGTTTGAGAGGCGGGGCCTAAGACCGGCCACCTGTCAATCACAGACATCCAACTGCTCAGTTTAGAGTCTTGGACGCCGCTGACTGTTTTGGCGGTCTTGTACGGGGGACGTGGAGGGAACCCCAGCAGGAGAACCTGAAGGAACCCAGGCAGAAAGGAGGCACGCTGTGCACGCCGTGCACGCCGTGCACGCCGTGCACGCCGTGCTGCGTTCACTGTCCAACCAATTGCACGGGATGAAGAAATACTGAGGGAAACTGAGATGGGAGTGTGTGTGTGTGGGATGGGGGGGGGGGTCGTAGCACTACAACAAGCCAAGACACACACACACACAAACACACACACACAGAATTAATGTAGCATATTATCTATATGGAGTTCAGTGCAGAGGGAAAAAAACTTTGGCAATCAGTAATTTACACCCTACGCTCAATTTTCTCCACAGACCGCCATTTCTGTCTGATCTCTTCCCTTTCTCCGCCCGCCCCCCCCTCCGAGAAATCCCTCCCGCTCCGTTCCATTTATCGCCACCGAAATTCATTTAACATGTCCGCTCACAGGCGTCCCTATTATTTCTTTATTTATGTATTCCACATTTTTTTTTTTTTTTCAATTCTGGATCACGTGTTAATGAAGAGCGTCATTATCGACCTTAAATATTTAATTTTCCGCTCGGCGTCTCTGCTTCCGAGGGGGGGGGGGTTGGCGGGCGGGGGGGGGAGGTTGTAGCATCCTTATCTTCCCGGCTGCTTTACAGTTAGCCGCAATCAAAGTGGGGAGCGCGGCCGCCGACCCGGAGTCCGGTTCACGAGCCGGCTGAGACCCGGTGTTGCCGCACTTAATTTTTACGGCGGGTTAGCCGGGGACGGGGGGCGACGGCGGGGACGGGCTGGCCCCCCACACCCCTTCTTTCCTCCCCCCTCCGTCTCTAAACTCCATCCTCGGCGGCGGCGGCGGAGAGGCCGAGTGCCCCGGCGATAAGGTGCGAGGCCTGTCTGCCTCTGACTGACAAGCCCCGCTCTCGCCACGCCAGCGCCTGCTGCTCGATAAGAGGAAATGTCAGCGTGATTTGGGGAAATGTCATTTATCGCGCCGCTCCGGCCGCGGCTGTAACCCGGGCTGATTGTGGCGTGCCGGACATTTATATCACTGGGGGGGGGGGCGGAAAGGAAAAACTGTACAAATGCTATGTCGGCCTGTGATAACGGATTTTGCTGTAATGGATTTGATTTTTTCTTGCTCACTTCTCACCCCCTCCGTCGTAGATGCCCCATTTCATTTCCCCGTTTCGGATGCCGTAAAGATCCAGAGAGGGAGGCCGGATCTACGAGCCGCTCGGGCTTTAGCGCGGCTGGCTAACACCTGACTGGCTAACACATGACTGGCTAACACCTGACTGGCTAACACCTGACTGGCTAACACGTGAGCGCTACATGTACGCGGAGCGGCGCGCAGGCTAACACGAAGGTTCCTGGTTGGATTCCCGGGTCTGCGCGGGGCTCCTCAGGGTTCCTCAGGGTTCCTCAGGGTTCTCCAGGTTCCTCCCACACTCCAGAAACATAAGGGAGGTTCATTGGTGACCCTGAATTTTCTAGCCGTGCAAACGAGAGGGTGAATATTGTCTCTATATGTCGCGTGAATGAAGGAGTAAACGGTCCCATTTTACTTTGAGATGATGAATGAGTGATATGTTTGTATATCTGGATGACGTGTGTTTATATCTATGTTTATATGACGTGTTGATGCTGTGCATCTCTATTTGACATCTGAATGAGAGGGTGAACAGTTGCGCGTCTCTATATCAGGTGTGAATGAAAGAGTGAACGGTTCCATGTCCTTATATGACGCAGGGTGAATGGTTACATGTATGATGTATGACCGTATGTATGATTCCTGTATGTTGTTACAATGACTGGGTGAATATCGTGTCTACTTGACATGTGAATGAAAGGGTGAATATTGTGCGTCTCTATATGACATGTGAACGCGTGAGTGAATATTGTCTCTACATGACGTGTGAATGAGAGGGTGAATATTCTATCTTTTTGTGATGTGCGCATCTAGCGAGTGTGTGTCTGTGTGTGTGTGTGTGTGTGTGTGTGTGTGTGTGTGTGTGTCCCCGGCGTCCCTCCGCATCTCCCGGGCGCCGACTCAAAATGACATTTATGGGACAACCTGATGGAGCAAGTCCTCCTGCTGCTCCCACCAACCTGCTGGTTCCACTCCTTCATTTATAATCCCCCTTTTTTATTCTCGGGAAGACCCCCGGCTGCCTCCTCTGATCCATGAAGATGGAGATGGAAATGGAGAGGAACGCCCCGCCCAGCCTCCCGCCCCGGCCTCTCGGGAGCCCGCCAGGAGTCGCCCCCCCCCCCCCTCTCCTACCACCGCTTCCCGGCTCCCGAACCAAATTTATTGCCAGGCCGGGCCGCGGGAAGCTAACCGAGGCCCGGCGTATTTGTCAAAGCGCTGCACCTGCGCTGAGAGGCCTGCGACGCAAGATGAATTCCAGGTCCGAAGCTCATCCAGGAATAAACGCCTCTCTCTCTCTCTCTCTTTCTTTCACTCTCTTCATTTCTTTCCCGGTTTTCTTTTTGCATTGTCTCCGTTCGGGCCCCTCGCGTCAGGCGGAGCGGCGTCGCAGAGAGCCGTGATAAATGGCGCTCTTTGTTGACACCTTCATCGGGTTATTTATGGCTCATTAATTGAAGTGAAAAGGAAAGTTGTCTGCGCAGCGGGGAGGGAGGGAAGGGGATGGCGGGCCTCAGAGCGACCCACGGGCCTTTTTTTTTTTTGTTGTTTTTACGTGGCGGGGACGGGAGGGGGGCGTATCCCTCGCTCACTTCTGTCTGCTTCCTGTTTGCCGAGGAGAGGAAAGGTAGGCGACCCCATTCATCAGGAATGGAGGCGGAGCTGAGGAGGAAGACGGGGGGGCAGACAGGAGGAGGAAGAGGAAGACGGGGAGGAGGAGGAGGAGGAGGAGGAGGACTTCCCGTAATGCTTCCTCCGTTCCTACGGAAACCAAACGCACAAAAAGAAAAATGCTCGGGCTTTTGAATGAAAGGGTGAATCGTACGACCGCATGGAGTGGGAAAGGTTGCATGTATGAATGAGAGGGTGAATAATGCATCTATATCCAATGTGAATGAGAGAGTGAATGCTATTTTGTCTGTGTATTGTATGTAAGTCTTGTATGTCTCCATACCAGTGGATGGTTGTATGTCTCTATGACTCCGAATGAAAGGGTGATGGGCTGAATTTACATGTCTCACTATTGCATGTGAATGAGAGGGTGAATGTATGTCTGTCCAATCTCACAATGAAAGGGTGAATGGTTTTTACTTCCCTAAAGGATGTCAGAAGGAGAGAGTGGATGCTGTTTTGTCTATATGATGCATGAACGACTGAGTGAATAGTACATCTCTATCTAATGTGAATGAGAGAGTGGATGGTAGTTTGTCTCTGTGAACGAATGACTGCTTGCATGTCTCCATAGTAAGAGGACATGAATAAATGAATGCTTGCACGTTGCTTGAACGCAAATGAGTGAATGCATGGATGTCTATATGAAATGTGAATGAGTGAAGGGTTGTTTGTCTCCATGCTCGTGATGAATGAGTGAATGCATGTATGTGTGTATATGATGCGTGAATGCATGTATGTGTGTATATGATGTGTGAATGCATGTATGTGTGTATATGATGTGTGATTGCATGTATGTGTGTATATGATATATGAATGCATGTATGTGTGTATATGATGCGTGAATGCATGTATGTGTGTATATGATGTGTGAATGCATGTATGTGTGTATATGATGTGTGATTGCATGTATGTGTGTATATGACGTGTGATTGCATGTATGTGTGTATATGACGCGTGAATGCATGTATGTGTGTATATGATGTGTGAATGCATGGATGTGTGTATATGATGCGTGAATGCATGTATGTGTGTACATGGTGTGTGAGGGCGTGGATGTGTCTGCACATGAGCGAATGCACGGATGTCTTTCTGTGTGACGGACAGCTGACGGGTCCGTGCGCTCCCCATTCCGGCCAATGGCGGCCTGGCTGGGTCGCGCAGAATGAATGACTTCTAAAACAGTTTGTCCCCGCAGAAGCGAAGGCCGCGTCGTGTGTGTTTTGCCGCGGCTACAACTTTGTTTGGATTTCATCGGATTCCCCTTCTTTTTCTTCCTTCCCTGACACCTCGTTTTCTTCACCTCGCCCCCCCCTCCTCCCCGCCGCCGCCGCCTCCCCCTCCCTTTGAACGCTCCGAGTCTCCTCGGCAGCGCGGGGCCACTTCAGACGGCGGCTCGCGAGCGCACTTGATTAACAAGTGGATTAACGGCGGCGGCTTCACGGGATGATGTACCTCAAAGCACTTCAAAGGGCACGCCGAGTGCCCATGAGGTGCAGTAATGAGGGCTTCCTCCGCGCCGCCGTCGCTTCACGCCGACCCGATCATATTCTCCTTTTTCTTTTTGTGTCCCGGCTCTCTCGGTCCCCTCCATTGATCCCCCCTTTATTTCAGGCGAGTCGAGATCTGATGCTCCTTCTCGCGCTCGCTGTTTATCTTTGGCTCCCGTTTCGTGCGTCGAGAAGAAAAAGGGAAAAAGAAAAGGCGAGCGGGCGGCGGGGTTGGGAGGGTGTTACCCTGGTGACCACACGCATCATGTCGTGGCATGTCTGAAAGGTTGCTGAGATATTTATTTTTTTTTGTGTGTGTGTGTCCTTGAACCCCAACGCTCCCCCGCACACATGCAAACACACACACATGCAAACACACACTGAGCCTCCTCCTTGCATCTGTCACAGCTGTCAGTCAGAGCCTGTCCCTGTCTGGGCCGCGGACGACGTGTCCTGGCTTGTCACCGGCTCGTACCGTCTGCGCTTTTACAGCGCGGCTCGGGGACCGTTCGATTTTATTTTTCTCGAAGACCCGCAACGAGGTGACATTATTATTAATCTTTTTATTATCACGCCGCCGCAGCGGCTCGGGTACCCGGCTCTCAAGGTTCCTCCCGCAGGATGAAAACTTGCAGGAGGTTCATCGTCATGTGAATGAAAGTTGCGAACGGTTGCATATCCCTGCAGGACCGGAGAATCAGAGCCAATGGCAGTTTGCTGGATGTGGCATAAGAACGAGACGGGGAAAGGTTGCACGTTTTAATGAGAGAGTGAATGGTTTTATGTGTCTGCATGACAGGACAACTGCAGGGGAAGAGGTTTAGACCCACGCATGAATGAATGAATGAATTAATGAATGAATGAATGAATTAATGAATTAACCCGCATATTATGTTAAGGGTCAATAAGAGGGTTAATGAATGATTATTCTAATTCTAGCTGATGCTCATTCTTCTTCTTTTTTGCACTTTACGTGCTCATTTTGCACCTGATCGCTGCTCTTGTCCTTGCACCTTCCACACCAAACTGCACTCAAACGTCTTATTGCACCGCCGCTCTGTTCATATTTATGATATTTATAAAAATGTTTGTCAATTTATATCCAAATGGACTGCGGAGAGCAAAGTAGGAATGTCACTGTACAGGGAAACACGGTTCTGCACCGTGCATGTGACAATAAACAATCTATTATTATTATTGTTTATCCTACAATTACTCTACTACAATTACTTGTTCAAATATGATTGTTATTCATTTAAATTATTATTTTTATTAAAATTACTATTAGCATTCTTTGTAATTATTAGTATCTATAACTTTAATAATAATAACAATTATTATTATTAATATGAGTATTTATTTGAATTAATATTAGCATTAGTGTTTTTATAATTCTTCTTATAATTGTGGAAGTAGTCAGTCATCCACGTTTCAGTCCTCAGATTTCATCCGCCGTCAATGCCGGGACGTGCCGGGAGGCGCCCTGGCCCCCGGGGAGCCCGGGCCTCGCCGTGCACATGCCGTGCACGCCATGCACGTGAGCGTCGAGTTGCCGGAGACGCACAGGAGTGACAGAAAGAGAGAGAGATCTGTATTTATCAGTCTAAGGCACATCTTTGCCAGCAGGGTACACTATATGACCTCGCTTTGTCATTGAGCTGATTCTTATCGTTTCATTTCACTTGTTTTGCAAGGAGCGGATCGTTCCATTACGGGGGGGGGGGGGGGGGGGGGTACGCATCTTTTACCGTTTGAATCTCTAGCAGGGACCCGGAGACGGCTGATAGAGATTTAACCTTTTGGGGGAATTTGTGAGATTTGACGTCTCGCGGCAGGAAAGTCGCCATGTTCTCCTCGCAGGTTCCTCCAACAACGAGTCAATGGATGGGTTTCTGTTTATCATATGCAAATGAGTGAGTGAATAGATGCCGTTTAGTTGATATAGTGTGTAGTTCGTAATGTGTAACAGAGCAAAGGGTCGGAAAGCTTTCCCGTAAAGAAAACGGTGGGAGCCACGCGTCACCTTATCACTTCAAAATGAAATTTAAAATGAATGAACGCAGCATATGAGGTTTTCTGTTTTTTTTCTTGCCTTTATGCTATGTATAATCAAAACGTGTTGCCATTTTTTTTTAAATCAACAAACAACTGCAGGGAAATTACATTTCTGCATGCAACAAAACGTTTTGAGTGTTGAAGGTTACTTTCAAGCAAAATACTCTATTTGAGTCCTTCTTGTATTTATGATAAAATAAGCCAAACTTAAATTATCCACCAGAAATGCCGTCCCCTCGCTCGGCACGCAGAAAGAGACGCAGAAATATTTTAGCACGTTTAATTTAAATGCTACAAGATTGCCATCATCTTCAAATTTAAAATGCCATTTAAATGAAATCCTCTGGTTGTCGACCCCTGGAAGAGC
The DNA here is from genome assembly GCF_037954325.1 of Fistularia commersonii. Lineage (NCBI taxonomy): Eukaryota > Metazoa > Chordata > Actinopteri > Syngnathiformes > Fistulariidae > Fistularia > Fistularia commersonii. The sequence goes on from NC_141300.1 coordinate 17,433,399, forward strand.
CTGGTGGTCAGATGTGAATGAGAAGATAAGATTGTCAAATCCTTCTTGAATTTCTTTACTTAAACTTAAAAAATTCAAGTCGAGTTGCCGCGATCCGGACGAGAATCCCCCGACGAGCGAAGAAATGTTTTTCTGGCGTCGACTGACTCATTTTCCCTTCTTCTCCCTCACGGCGCCGCGTGTCGTCCTTCCTCCGCCTCGTCCCGGCTCCGCCCACTTTCCACCTCATCGTCGCCGTTGGTTACAGGTAAGAGAATCACCAGAGCTTTTCTTTATATCATTTATTTCTTCTTAACTCGCCTTGGTTTTCCTCGTCTTCACAAATATTTCTTTGCTGCCTTTTCATCCCTTCACTTCCTCATTGAACGCCGTTTGTCCTTGAAGATACCTTAAAGCAGTAATGTTTAAATATATATATCTATATCTACAGTGACCCTCGCTACTTTGTGGTTCGGCTTTTGCGCCCTCGCTACTTCGCAGATGTTTTTGTAAACGTTTTGGTCGTTCGGTTCTCGGAATTTATCATTCTTTAGCGTTTTTTTTTTTTTGCAGTATTTCATCTTTTTTGCTGGATGAAGTAGCCATATTCTAGCCTCAGAAGGAAGAAACAGTAGGAAATTAAACTAGAATTAATTTTATGAAATAAATAAAATACGAGATCTCCTTTGCGAAACAATCGCCAACTCTGGCTCCTGCCATCGCCAGATCTCAAAGGGAATAACAGCACACTCTTGGATGCCTCCTAAAGGCCCGGCATCCACCCTAAAGCCTGCTTCAGACCCCGAGCAGCAGGAAGATGCTGACTATTGCTGAAAAGATTAAACTTCTGGATATATTAAAGGGGTTTTGCTGAAGTCGACCGCCGTTACAGCCTGAACCGATCCGCAGTCGGTTCCGTTAAGAAAGACGAAGCTAACGTGAGGAAGACGACGACCTTAAGCTGCGGTAAAACAGCCAAGCGGGTGATGACGAGACAAAATAAATTTAGCGTAAAAATGGAAAACGCTTCAGCCGTGGGTTGCGATTGCAGGGAGAAACATGCGACCTCAGACTCCAACGCCATCAAGACAAAGGCAAGGAGTCTGATGATGCTATTATTATCAGGCTAAGTGAGACTCTGCTGTTTAAAGATATATATATTTATAATGCAATAGTTTAAATGTGTAGCGATGTGAGTGAAGTTGCAGAGTTCCCCCACTGAGGGGCACACACAGGTATCCAGTTCTCCAACCCCGACCCCCCCATCCCCACACACACACACACACTCACACACACACACACACACTCACACACACACACAGACCTCTAATCCCCCCTAAATCAAGACGGATCCCCGGATTCTGTAGTTTTTATCACACTTTAATGTGCACTTATGGTGTGACTGAGCCCTCACACACACACCCGCACACACACACACACACACACTTCCCGGCAGAATGGAGCTGCAGAGAGACTCCTGTGTCTCTCAGGGTGGGGGTGGGGTCGGGGGTCGCGGCCATTTTTCCTTCCTCGCGTTCAGGTTATTTATGGGTTATTGCTTCCTTTTTTGTTGTTGTTGTTGTTGTTGTTGTTGTTTCTTGCGCTTGTCGCCCCGGTAACCAGACGTCTGCTGGACGGCGGCTGTTCCGGGACAAAACAGAACAACAAACCCGGACTCGCGGGTTCTTAATCGGGGGGTATGATGGATCGCGGCGTGCACGGCGTGCTCGTCTGCGGGTCCGGGGACGAGGTGGCGGTGAAGATCCGCCTGCCGTCTTTGTTTGTGTGTTTTCCCGCGGATAAAAGCGCCTTGATGTTTGAATATCAGACCGAATGAGGGAAATGTAAATATTTTCTAGCAGGCTCTTCGGCGCGGCGGTCTCCGAAGCGCGCCGCTGTCGAAATGAGTGGTTATTGACAGACCTTTCGGGCGCCGCGAGAATCACATGTTCTTTGAATTTCTGGTACGCCGGCGAATGTGATCTTCTCTGATGGTTGCATTTGAACTTATTTTGATGTCCCTGAGCATTAAGGGAAGTGACAGCTTACAAATAAATCCATAATTATCACATCTGAAAGCCGCGGTCCCAAACTTTATTTGCATAAGCAACACTTGAAGGAGTACGAGTAATAAGCCCTGAGGATCTCCCAGACACCGGCGGAGCTGCAGCTGTCATCTCGTCAGTCTTCCGGTCTTCCTCAGAAGCCGGGAGGAAGACGAAGAGGAGGAGGAGGCCGACCCCGTTGAGACAAATACCGCTCCGTTAAAGGCGGTCCAGAGCGAACGGGCGTCTCCGGCCAGCGTTCGCCGAGCACAAAGCCGGACCCGAGCACGAGATGGTTCCCATTGTGTTTCCCCCCGCGGAGCGCCGTCCTCCGAGGCCCCGCGGGCTTCATTTCGCCCCTTCGGAGCCCCGGCGTGTTTCCCCGAGCGTCCCGAGCACGCCGGCACAATGACCGCCTCTGGAAGTCCCGTCTTAATTCGACCCGGGAACACAAAAGACTAATCACGGCCATCACAAAAGCGCCGGCGTCATAAAGGCCCCGGCCCCCCCAGAGGCCGGAGGAGGGGGAGGCGGCGGCGGGAGGCCAGGTGACACCCGAAATGATGTCTCCTTCAATGCGGCGGCGGGTAATGCACGCCTGTAAGAGCAGACATCTATCAGGCGAGGTCGCGCCTGTGGCAAAAGCAATGGAGCGGCGGTGGATTCGAGGGGGGGGCGGAAGAGACTGCGACGAGGAGGCCTGCTGGCCTGCTGAGGAGGGACTGCAGTTACTGGAGGTGCTGATCCAAAATGGCTAAACGGGACGGTCGCACGGCGGCCATTTTGGTTCTTATTGCCGTCTGTGAAGGCTTAATCTCAGCGTCTGGGAAGAAGACATTAAAATGTTGTTTGTTTGTTTTTTTTTCAAACTCCGTAGCTCCGCCTCCTGGAGGACCCCCCCCCGCCGCCGCCGCCGCCGCCCCTCCCCTGTGCGGATCAGCCCCCTGCACCTTCGGCACATCTAATTGGTTGCCGGGCTTTAATTAGCTCGGGTCATTTGCATGTCTGCAATTAGGAATTCAAATAGGGTGGGGTGTTAGCCCCCCCACCACCACCACCACACACACACACACACACACACACACACACACACACACACCCCTCGATTCATCTCATCTTCATTTCCCCAGATCCTGTTTTTTAAAGTTTTATTTCGGGTGTCATTTATTTAACAAGGGATTATTTATTTAGCGCATCAAATCATTCTGGGATGAATATTTATATATTTGTGGGGGGCTTTAAATATTTACATGGTCTCTCCATTTCTGGTTCTGGAGCCGGCGTAATGAATGCTGTTGTCGGATGTCGGGGGGAATAACAAGACCCCGTTTCAAAGTGAGCCGTCCTTTGAATGCGCTTCGAAACTTAATTGGTGTGAATCCATTATCAGCCCCGCCGCTCTGATCATGGTCTAATTGGAGGTATATTATTATGGGGTGACTTTTAGCGAGGCGGTTAATGATATTTCACTTGGCCCGTGATGTTTCTTTGGAGCGGCGAGCCACGATCCTTGTCAAAGTGGCGGCGGCATGCGAAAACGCCCGGCGACCCCGATGTCAGCCCGCTCCCGACTCCTACTTGACTAAATTCCGCTAATCCTCAAAGAAGCTTAGCCATTTTTTTTTTTTTGGCCTGTACAGCCCCCCCCCCCCCCTTCTGCATCTTGTTTTACAGAGGCTCCATTGTGTAATGGCGGCTTATAAAATAAAAAAAAGGTGTGGGGGGGGTAGGGGTGAACACCGGGACTGCTAACCAGCCGGTGCTGCTTTTTTTTTTTTTTTTTTTAAAAAGAAAAGGGCGCCACCGGTTCAAGCAGGTCTGGCCAGTGGAGGCTCAACGCTAAGTTTACACATTTGAGAGGGCGGGTTGGGCTGAGATGGGTCTTATTAACAGCAGCTGCAGGCAGTCGGAGAACCAGGAAACGCCTTTCTGCAGACCCCCCACCCCCCCGCCCCCGACCCCCCCGACCCCCCCCTCAGTCTTAATGACTAACCAGAATGAGTGAGTGGAAGTGGAGTCGGGGAAGAGCCTGGAAGAGCCTGATTTGTTCTGCATGCTAAATATGGCCTGTAATCTTTATTCCTCTGAGTGCCTTATTAAAAGTGAAAGGAAGATGAAATCCCGCCATCCGGCCCCATCCTTTCTGCTGTTTATTAGAGCCCCCCCGTTAATAATATTGAGGTTATGGCAACCTTAGTGGTGATAGATGCATCCTGTGACTGCAGGTAATAATAGCGATGATTGATTCCCACCTGAGCCCTGAAGGTGTAATCTAGCGGGACGGAGGGGGGAGATGAAGTGGCGTCCGGCGTCCGGGAGACACGGGGAGATGAAGTGGCGTCCGGCGTCCGGGAGACACGGCGAGAGGCGGGGATCCGTCCGGCGGCGCCGTTCATCACCCCGGCAGACGACGACGCCCCCGTCACGATTTATGACGCCCCCCCCCCCCCGTTTCTAACCCGTCACTCGTTAGCCGACCCCGCCTCGTTAGCGTTAGCGACGGTCGATATTGGGAGGAAACGAACTTCGGCAAGATACAAGTTGGCGGTCGTTTGGTTGGACGAGGAGGAAAAACACCCCCCACTGACACCGCCTCGGTGATTTATTCACGTCTGAGCGGCGAACACGCCATCACGACTTACGGCGGGGAAATCCGCGGAAAAAACATTGATGCCGAAACGAAAATAAAACCGGGGACTTCGACTTAATCAGCACGGTGATATTCAGAGGCTACATTCTTCCTCCATCGTGCCCTTTCCGTGAAATGCAAACACTCTCACACACACACACACACACACACACACACACACACACACACACAGACACACACACACACACATATACACACACCGTCATTATGTAAACAGATAACCAGAATCACAGGGAATATGATCAGCATGTTTTTGTGCCACCGCTCGCTAAATCACAACGGCTAGCGTCGGAGGCGCTAATGAAGCCCGCCGCGGCGACAAGCGGAGAGGCTAGTTTGTTTTTTCTTTCTTTTTTTTCTGCCCCCCCCCCCCCCCCCCCCCCCCCCCCTCCTCCACCCCCCCGCACCTTTCCTGTGGACCAAACATTCGACGGCACATCTATTATTCCATTAGCATGTAATTAATGACCCTCATTTGCCTAACTGTTATTAAGCCCTTTGAAAGATTGTTTGCGCTCGGATGGAATGAAACGCGTCCCGGACGCCATCCATTGTGGCGGATGGATTAGGAGAACACCCGCCCCCACATACAACGCCACCGCCACCTTCCCCCCCCCTTTGTGAAAAATGCCACTTTATCAGCCGCAATCTTTCACCGCGCCTCCGGGGGCAGCGGTGACAGGAAAACACCGCGGCTCCTCCTCGCCGCCGCCGCCACTGTCCTTTCCTTTCTTGTAGTGGAGCTGCCCGGGGAGCACGCTAAGTGTGATTTATTCATCCCATGACCGGTAAAAGGTGTCAGCCAGGTGAAAATGGACAGAGGGGTTCGGGGTTGGGGGTGGGGGTATTGACAGGAGGAATGGCTGCGTGGTTGTCCTGCTTTGTCACTTCATGTATACAGAGTTGGGGGCTGTCCTTTACCCTTATTCCCTGGATAGTGGGGGCCGTTATGTCCTGGATGGTGGGGTGTCCTGCACTCTTGTGGTGGGGCCTCCTTTACCCTGGATGGTTGGGTCACACTACACCCTAGATGGTACGGGCATCCTACACCCTGGCTGGTGGGGACCCGCTGTACCCTAGAAGGTAGGGTTGTCGTATACTCTGGATGGGAGGGTTGTCCTCTACTTTGGATGGTATGGGTATCCTTTACCATGGGGTTGGGGCCTGCTGTACCCTAGAAGGTAGGGTTGTCCTATACCCTTGATGGTATGGGTACCCTTTACCATGGGGTCGGGGCCTGCTGTACCCTTGAAAGTAGGGTTGTCCTCTACCTTGGATGGTAGGGTTGTCTTATACCCTTGATGGTATGGGTATCCTTTACCATGGGGTCGGGGCCTGCTGTACCCTTGATGGTAGGGTTGTCTTATACCCTTGATGGTAGGGTTGTCTTATACCTTGGGAGGATACGAGCATCCTTTATCAGGGGGTTTGCACCTGCTATACCGGTGATGGCAGGTTCGTCCTATACTTTGGATGGTTGGGGGCTCCTCTACCCTGGTTTTTAGGGTTGTCACCTACCCAAGATGGTTGGGTTGTCCTATACCCAGGAAGGATACGAGCATCCTTTACCCTGGGGTTGGGGCCTCCTCTGTCCTTTACGGTAGGGTTGCCCTATACCCTTGATGGTGGAGTTGCCCTGTACTCGGATGGTATGAGCATCCTATACCCGGGGGTTGGTGCCTGCTAGACCACTGATGCTCAGGTTGTCCCCGTATGGTGGGGTTGTCCTATACTCAGATGGTAGGGGCAGTCCACCCCTTGGATGTTGCGGTTGTCCTATACCCGGGATGCTGGGGCGACCTCTACCCTGGCTGTCTGCTCTACATCATCTCTATCGTCTTTCAAAATTCAACAAATCACCCCCTTTCTTGTACAACGCACCTTCTCTACATGATACCATAATCTCCTGTACCTCTTCCTCCTCCTCC
>NC_141300.1:17445000-17950000 GCF_037954325.1 Fistularia commersonii
ACATTCGATTTCACTCCTTTGTGGAAAATCGCTTCATCCAGGGGGAACAGGCCTCCGCCCTCCGCTCCAGGGCTTTTATTTTGAAATGAGGAGAGAAAAATGACCGAATCCCAAACTACTGATGATTCACGGAACAGCTACCCTGTTGCGCACACACACACACACACACACACACACACACGCACGCACACACACATGCACACACACAAAACAGACATTGTATTTATTACCAGTGAATAGATAATTTCATGGTTCAGAAGATGACTGAAAGTAACATCATGATTCTATTAGAAAGTGTGTGCCAGTGTGTGTGTGTGTGTGTGTTATTTAATTACGCTTTTGTGAAATATACATCATTGAGTCAGTTGAGGTGTGAAAAAAAAGATAGACATTATTATCATTAGGCTTATTCACAATGCGAAGGCCTGATTGTTAATCAGCTCCGTCAGACAGAAAAGGATCGAACGCACAACAAAAGGCTGGAAACTCTGAAAAGTACACAAGGGATGCACACACTCACACACACACACACACACTCACACACACACACACACACACACACAAAGCTGAACATATGTGTATAAGTGTATCTAATACATATAATATATACAATCAGGAAATGATTAGCTGTATTTTTTAACAAAGATCATGTTTGGAATAGCACACCTGAACAGGAACTTGCATGTGCACACCTGACTCATGCACATACATACACAAACACACACACGCACACACACACACACACACACACACATAAACACATTTGTATGCACAGTAAATGTTGGTACGTATGTATGTGTATGTATGTGCGTGTGCGTGTAGAATAGGGACATGGGTAGATTTAGTATAAACCAGATTAGGAAGCACATGCACACACACATGCACATTAACTTGTGTACCTTTGTGCACACACACACACACACACACACACACACACACACACACACACTCACCCATATATGGATTGCATATGTATGTATATATAGATGTGTAGTATCAGAGAGTTATGAAGTGCATATTTGAATCAATACTAGATTAGTTAACACGCACGTGCACATGAAAATGTGTTCCTGAATGCACGAGCGCACGCACACACACACACACACACACACACACACACACACACACACACACACACACATACATATACGTTATACAGTATATATATGTATATATACTTGTGAAGTATAAGGGACTAAATAGAAGTATTTTTTAATATACACCTGAATGCGAAACACGCAGACACCGACACACACACACACACACACACACACACACACACACACACACGGGCTCAAACACACACGATGAACCCACAAAGAGACCCTCAGTTACATAAACAAACACAAACCAAACAAGCAAACATTCCTTCTAATTACAAAAAGAAAGAAAAAATCATGTAAAATTTAAAGGGCGCAGAGGATGTGCTAAACTCCTGCCATCTGGGGGGGGGGGGGGGGGGGGGGGGGCAGGAAAAAGAAAGAAAAAAGAAAATACATGACGGTGTGATACAAATGTCTGGTGGAAGAGGAGCGGCTGCCACGCGGGAACGCAGGCGGCAGGGACCGGTGGAGTGTGTGTGTGTGTGTGTGTGTGTGTGTGTGTGTGTGTGTGTCGGTGGGGGGGGGGGGGATCTGTTTTCCTGCCTCAGAGGGAGAAGCTGGCCGGGGACCATCACGCCTGCAGCCTCGCAGAGCCCCCTAAAATATTCATCAGATAACTTCCTCTCCCCCCCCCCCCCCCCCCTCCACCCTTTTCTGTGCGAATATATGTTTTTACCAGACGGCAACATTTTTTTTTTCCTTTTTAAAGCGCAGAACAAAGTTTAAAGTGAAAAAAAAAAAAAAAAAAAAAAAAGAATGCGATTTCACTTGTTGCCATGGGAACAGAGGCGGATGAAGACGTTTCGCGGTTCGCCGGCTTCGCCTGCGTGCTTCTACGTGAACTCAGACATCCCCCCGGTGGCGCTTGTGTGTGTGTGTGCGTGCACGCTCCTTTACTTGTTTGTGCGTATGCATTGACATGAGGAAGCACGAGACCCCCCCCCCCCCCCCTTCCCCGGCCGCCATCGTTTCCCCCGAATGATATTATGCTAAGTATCTCAGTGAAAGGTCAGCGCACTTCTGCAAAGGATCCCTGCCTGATACACCATCACAGGGAGCGGCGAGCGCCTTGTACTGCAGCACTGATACGCTGTGAATATTAGCCCCGCCCCCATCTGGCCGTCTTTAGCCGCTGTCTCGCGGTAAGCTGAGGAGACGGGTCTGCTCGGCCTTCCTTATGGAACTCGAGCGATTTAAGCCGGGATGCTCGGGGTCCAGCTCCTGCGAGCGACTGACCCGGCGCGGGATTTTATTTGCGAGCGTGCAAAGACGTGCATGCAGTGAGTGTTTTTGAAGCGTGCTGGGTGGAGGAGGGGGTTGGTGTTCCTTGGAGGCGTTTTTTTTTTGGTGGGGCGGCGTGGTTTTCTGTGCGTAATTGTTGAGGGTGTCAGCATATTGAGCGTTATTGATGTTTCCTTGTGTCGTACAGCGGATTACCGATTTCCAGGGACCACAATGGGACAGATAAACATATAAAACATCCTCGCGCGGGAGCAAAACACAAGCACGAGAACTTCTGCCGCAAAGACGGCGGCGGACTCGGATCGCAATTATCAGTGAAAGCACCTGGAGATGTTTTTTTTTTTTTTTTTTTTGTGCGAAAACAGGGGACAGAATCAGCGGCGAGGCGTTCAGGGCCGGCGGAGCGAAGCCTAACAGGATGCTTTTATTCATGGCGGCGAGGCCTGCGCGCTCGTCCACTGCAGATCTGCCTTCAGGGACAGTGAGGGATTCCGACCACTCAGCCTCATTATGGAATCATATTAATATTTAAAGGAGCTGGAATTGAGGAATAAAGAGGGTAATTGATAGCATCAAAACAGTGTGTTTGAACCCCCTTAATATGATTTAAATATTTCCAACAGCATCGCCTTTTATCCAATCGATGACGACGAGAATCCGGAGATGAAATGAGGAGTCCGAGCGTGCAAACGGGGTGGGGGTCGAGTCACCGCGGGAGCAAAGAGCCGGTCCGAGGCTTTTCCTGTTCATTGTAAGGCGGGCAGGCCGAGGCGTTTGGACCTCTGAGGACGAGGAGGGTAACCTTTAAAGTCGTACGCGTGTATGCGTGCGCGTGTTAAGCAGCTGATTAGACGGTACGCAGGGAAAGTGACATGTAAGCATAAATGAGTCTGCAGGCGAGGGGGCTGTGAATGATAATTACGCTCAGGAGTTCTACTTAGCATAACATAAGGGACCGCCGATTGTGCTGGTGGCGTTCTGCACAACGCAGTCGGCGGACTTTGTTACAGAGTCGCACTAATTAGGGCTCCGCCGCGTTTTTTCGCCAGCAGCTCTGCAGAACCACCATTGTGGCTTGTCTCGCGCTCAATTTAGCCCCGGCGTTGCGTCAGCCTCTTCTGGGGATGAATTCTAATTCGCCGGTTACCTGTTTGCCGCGCGGCGCCTTCGGATGCGAGGGCGCGTGGGCGCCATCCCTATTTATTCTTTTCTCTTTTTGATCGTGGTCGACCCGGGGATTGATAAATCAAACGCGATGAATGGATGCGGGGAGGACACCGCGGCGGATCGCTAACAGTTGTTAGTGCACTTGTAGCTGCTAGCTGTCTGTTTTAGCAGGGGGCGCTAAAGACCCCGACAAGAATCTGTAGTTTACACAACCACGCGGCACATGTTGATTTAAATTAGCAGCCCGTGTTTAACTTAACTTAGATACAACAGCAGAAAACAAACACGAGCTCCTATAGCTATCGACCATATTAGCCGATAAGCTAATAAGGTGCCGTTTCCCTGACGACAGTCGCCAATACAGACGCCGAAGAAAACTGCAGAATGGTGAATAATGTAGCGCTCTGGATAGCATTCGCCTGCTCACACGCATGCGAGGCGCTAACCAGGCTATCAGGAAGCAAAGTCAAAGTCAGCAAAGTCAAGTTTATCATCTGGCAAACATTCTCCACGGCGTTTTAAATGCACTTGACACTGGATTGCATTCAACCGCACACACACACACACACACACACACACACACACACACACACACACACATATTGCTAAGGCGCTGGCCAGATCAAGGATGCAGCCGATTTCAAATGTTTCTTTTAGCCGCAGTGCCGGATCCCGTTCACGCTGTTTGTGTATATTTATAGTTAGGCGTCATTCTGCGGCTGCTGAGGCTACGTGCTAACAAGACATCACATATCAAACAGGGGAAAAAAAAACCTCACAAACTCAACCCGTTTAACGCGCCCTGAGTTTGTTTCCTTCTTGTGACTGTATAGCTGACAGTGGTTATATATAGGCAGGGAGAGGTTTGTGTAAATAAGCAGCGGGGTCCCGTAAACCCCGAGACCCCGTTGTCTGTTGACTGTGAAAGAAAAACAAATGTAAATGTAGCGACTGCAGCCGGCGAACGCTTCCCGCCGAGCGCCCGTGTTGCGTATAAATAGATAGCCAATTTGTAAAATCGTCCGCCTGAACACAAGCATCTTGGGCCGCTCTAATTGGTCAATTTCCCGCCTGTATTGAGTGCCTAGATTGATTTATTGCCTTTTTTAAAAGGCCGCAGGGACCCCGGCGAACAGCTGTGCCAGCCGTCCGTGCCGGGGAGCCGTTATGAAAACAAGGGGGCTGAGCGCTCGCCGTCCGACGGCAGCCGTGGGCGGCGATTGGTGCGCGGGCAGCTGGCGAAGACGCCGCCCGCCGCCCGGCGCCGCTCTCTCCCTCGCTTTCCCTCGCAGACACACAACCAGGAATTTGCCTGATTGCCGCAATGCCTTAATCACTGGAGGGCCCTCGTGATGGGAGCTGAAGAATAGGCATTTTCCACGGTGTCATGATACCCCCTACGCCCCCCCGTCCGCCCTCCACTCGAGATGGAGTGGCGCTCAGAGAGCGCTCCGTCTCTCCGGAGGCTAGAAGTGATAGCGCCCCGCACCTGAGTGTGTCGCCGCAAGAATCCGGCTGTTTGTGAACAATCCCGGTGATTTTCGACTCTCGGGCCATTAGTTGCTTGCGGACTGAAAAGCTGTGAGAACTTTCCAACTGGGTTCCAGGAACGAGCCTCCTCCCGGGGGAACCTTGTAGTTTTGTATTTCCGCAGGCGGTAAGGGACGGCTGTGACCGCCGCAAAGGAGATTTGGAAGACGGTGAAGAACCCCGCCGTTAGTTAACTCACGACTTATTTTGGCCAAAATGTGGAGGTTCCTCTTGGAACCCCTCCGTGTTGTTGCGGGCCAGAAGAGCTTGGACCTCTTCTGCCTCGGTCCACCGTGTCCTGAGAAAACAGCTGACCGTGATGGTTTTTAAAATACGGTGACTCAACGCGGCGTCATCGGCGAGATTCTATACGGCGAAACACTTCAACAGCAACGACCACGATACTTTACAAAAGGAGTCAAACGGTGTTGTATTCTCTTTCATTTCTGCACCTAACAAATTACAAATAAATCCGAGTACAAGATGAATGCCCTCAACACAAAAGTACAGTAAATAATTGAATAAATAATAATAATAGTAATAGATTATAAATCAAGAAAGGGGTCTTATCGGTATCGGTACATTATATTGTTACTGAACGCTGCGGTTTAAACAAAGATGCGGCTGATGGATGGATTTTTTTGGGCCGACGAGCTTCACGACAGCAAAACATTGAGCCGGGTCACATCGGACCCACGAAATGAGCGCGACTTTCTGAGGCCATCCAGCTTCCACACAGAAGAAGATGGTTTTAGTGCTCAGGAGGAAGACCAGGACAGACATCAGCTGGAGGACAGAGGGGGGATAGAAAATGGACTTTTCCTTGTGTTATTTATTATTCATCTTTTTATCTGCCGTGTTCCAGCCACTGTTTGGGAAAAAAAAAAGCATTTCCAGTATGAATTTGTGGACGTTACCGGTATGGATTTAATTAAAAGTTTTTAAAAAGTGTGTGCACAGATCTCATGTTACAACGTGGACACCTGCAGCTTCTAGACAAGTGTAATCTTTATATGCACACAGATTTATTTGGTTATTTTTAACTGGTGCGGCTTATACTCAGGTGCGCTCTATAGTCCAGAAATGACCGTCATTGCTTTACATTTGAATCAATGTGAGCGTTTCTATTTTAAGTATTTATAGTAATAACCGGTGGAAGGGAGTCACAGAGATGAAGATGCTGAGGTTCTCTCTGGGAGTGACCAGGATAGAGAGGATCAGGAATGAGTCCATCAGAGGCGAGAAGGTCAGAGATGGTTGGGTCATGGACAGAGCAGGGAGAGTCAATATATCAGTAGACGGATGCTGGAATTGGAGGTCTAGAGGAAGACCAGGGAGAAGATTTATGGACGTGGTGAGAGAAGATAGGAAGGTAGTTGGTGTGAGAGGAGGATCCAGAGAACAGGGTGAGATGGAGAAGGTGGACTGGCTGTGGAGACCCTGAAGGGAAACAAAGAAAAAGAAGAATAACCAGTATAATATTAAATTGACGGTGGATTTTTCCTGATTTTTCCATTTTGCCTCTCTCGCCAGTATCTGTTAATGGGTGTGTCTTATGCGTTCCACCATCGCCAAGCGGCTACATCACCAGTTCCCATGAAACCTAAAAGACCCGCCTCGGAGCAGGAGCTAAGACGCTTCTAGGAGCTGAGGTTCATGTTCCCTGGTCCCTCTGCTGTCCCAACGCATCCAAGAAAGCGCGAAAATCTGCCGAAAGACGACGCGGATCCTCTCGGCTCGCCGTCGAGGTCTCTCCGTTCTCACAGCGGAAACGTTAAAAAAAAAAAAAAAACCTCTCACGCGACGCTCTTTCAGCTTCTTCCAGAGAGGGGTGGGCGTGTTCTCTCCGAGGTGCTGGCCGCGTCGTGACTTCTCGCGAGCAAATCCGTGCACAAAACGGCTTTGTGAGCGGCGGCTGCATCTGCTGCGTGAATCAGAAGAAGAAGAAGAAGAAGAAGCGCTTAAATACGAGCACGTTTCCAACCCCTCCGCTCGACAACACCGCTCTCTCCTTCCCATCAGATCGCGTTCCCTCCCTTTGATTACATTAGTCAAAATAGTTTTCCGAGCGGATACCAGACGTCGCGGGTGACGCCGCCGCGCTTTATTTCCATATCTGTAGTTCCCTGTGAAATATTTGAGGTGTTCCACTCTTTAAGTATCCGGGCCCATTGACTCTGGTTCTCTTGTGAAATGCGGAGAGGAGATAAGTGTCTCATTTTTGAACTGTGATTCTTAGAAATTCCCCGTATTTAGCGCTGGGGGATTGGGAGCCCGAGTCTTCCACAGGCATTTGAATGCACATTTCATGAGTCCTCCACTAAATGAGAGAGGGAGAGGGAGTGTGTGTGAGTGTGTGTGTGTGTGTGTGTGTGTGTGTGAAGGATGGAATGAAAGAGAGAGGGAGAGAGTAATCGCACAGTCTTCATCTAGTACTTAACTTTAGGAAATATGAGTCTGGTTGAAGATGAAAGGGACTTAATCTCAAATGCCTCAAATGCCTCTCTCCACTACTCTCCCTCTGTCTGTCTTCCTCGCTGCCTGCTATCCGCTGGGACTGGCCCATTCCAGCGCGTTGGAGTGCATTATGTAATCCCCTCCAAGTCTCCACGCCCTGCAGTAATGGTTTAATTAGGGGAGGGGGGGCGGAGGTGGTCGGTCGTGGGCGGGGGGGTCGCCGCATCCCACCTGCCGTCGCGCTTTTCCACCTCGCCGTCCATCCCGCGGTTCCCTCCACGGACCCCGTCCGGCCCTCGCTTAGCCGCTACGTTGCGGTGCCGCTAAGTTTCAGCACCGGCGTCTCAGAACCGCCCCCTAAAAAAGATGCTGCTTGTAGAAAGCAAACTCATTTTAACGGCACAAGTAGGAAGGTTTCAGGGAGGCACGTTACGCTGAGGCGCCAGGAAGACCGGGCCACGCTGGTTGGGGGGACGTTTTAATTTGATCATTTGTACGAAACAAACAAAATGTTCTTCGCGCTTTATGTGGGAAGATGTTTTGGTGTCACAGCGGCACCTCCGGCCCCCCTTAGCACCGCGATGCTAATTATTTTGGAACTAATAATATTAGTTATATTTGCATGTATGGGCACGCAGGTTGTTGATTAGTTTTGTACAAGCACGCAGGTCGGTAATGTTAGCTTTGTCTGAGCCTGCAGGTTGTCATGTTAGCTTTGTTTAAGCAAGCGGGTCGGTAATGTTAGCTTTGTATGAGGACACAGGTTGGTAATGTTAGCCTTGTATGAGCAAACAAGTTAGTAATGTTAGCCTTGTATGAGCACGCAGGTTGATGACACAAGCTTTGACTGAGCACGCATGTCGGAAATGTTTGTTCCGATGAGCACGCAGCTAAAGTTAGCTTTGCATGAGCACACAAATTGGTAAAGATAGCCTTGTATGACCACGCAGGTTGGTGATAGTAGCTTTGTGTGAGCAAGTAGGTTGGAAATGTTAGTTTTGTATGAGCAAGCAGGTCTGCTGTATGAGCTTTGCACGAGCGCGCAGTTCAGTAATGTTCGCTTTATGTGAGTGCGCAGGTCGGCAATATGAGCCTTGACTTGTTACTTTGACACACTACAGTTTTATTTGTATTTCTTATTTCCCCCTTTTTTTTATACTGTTTATACAATTTCCTACTATTATTTATTATTGTTATGTTTTACTTGAAACTCCGGCACAACAATTTCCTTCGGGATAAATAAAGTTGTTCTTATTCTTACTCTCATATGAGCATGCTGGTTGGTAATATTAGCTTTGTGCAATCACGTAGGTCGGTAAATTAGCTTCGTAGAAGCGTGCAGATCACAAATGTAAGCTTTGTAGGAGCGCGTGGGTGGGTAATGTTAACTTTGTACTGGTTGGGATGGGTTGTATTAGCCTTGCTCAAGCAGGCAGGTCAGTAATGGTTGTTTCGTTCCAGCGCGCTGGTCAGTAAAGTTAGCTTTACTGCGGAAGTTCACACCATCGCTAATATGAGCAGGCGGTTGTCAGTAAACACTTGGTGTTAGGATTCAAATTCTAAAACAAAATGTCTACATCGGCAAAATCGACCAATCCACCGGACAGATGATGGCTGTGGACTGAAGCCACCTCTCCTCTCCGTGGTAGAAGATCAGGGGTTACGGGAGGCGCCCTGACGAGATGGCCGACCCACCTCAGGCGACTCGCCTGGGACACAAAGGAGAGCAGGCTGTTCTGAGCTCGCCTGCAGACGTCTGAGATCCTCGGCTTATTACAAGGGCTAAGCTCCGCCCCCTGCCGAGGAAACGCATTTCAGAGACCTCGTTCTCGTGCACCCGCTGGTTCCGCTCCCGCTAGCTTACGCCCTCGCCGGACCCCGGACCCCATTACCGGCACCATCATGTATTGATGAGGGAACAGGAGTGCGATGGCAGCATGAATAGAGGCTAGTTTTGTGCATCTAATGATAATCTCACTCCAAATAAATAAGGTTTTGAGCCGGTGTCTGCCACCCGGACGGAAGAAGTTTCCACAGAGGAGGAGGTAACCCAACGCTTCGGCCCCGTTCCGCTTTTACAGACCCCGGGGGCCACGAGTAGCCCTTGTGGAGGTGGTTGACTTCTAAGACTTCTGGGAGCATGAAGCCGCCCGGCCAGAGCGGTGATAAGCTGTCACAGCGGTTGGTGGAGAAGCAGGTTAGCGATTAGCCGCGATGCTAGAAGAACCCTGTAATCTCACGGCATCTCGCGGAGAACGCCCGGCGGGCTGCTGTTCCGGGTCAACAAACTTTTTAAGCCTGAGCCAGGCGCTCCTCCTCCTCCTCCAATCACATATCAGACCAGCATCTCTTCTGCAGCCTCCTGGACAAAAACACAACTCGTTCATTTACGCATCGTCTGCAGTGCTTCTCCTGCGATCGGACACTTTCAACCGTTCACCCTCTCATTCGCACGACTGTTCAATTCAGGGTGTTGAGGTGGGCGGAGCCTATCAGAGGTGATGTTGGACGAAAGCCTGGGTTCGCCCTGGACCGGCCAATCGCAGGGCCGCATGTAGAGACATCCACTCTGTCATTCAAACCTCAAATAAGCAACCATTCGCACTGTCGTTTACACGTCTGGAAAGTTTCGTGTCGGCAATGAACCTCCTGCATGTTTTTGGACCGTTGGAGGAACCAAAGTGAACAAACACCCCCTGTTGGAATCACCGGGGACCCTCTTGCTGTGCGGCGGAAGCGCTAACCCCCGCTAACCCCCGCTAACCCCCGCTAACCCCCGCTAACCCCACTAGCTGCGGCCTCTCCTGAATAAAGAAGCCAGGTGGTGACATCTTCTCATGTCGGCTGCCGGTTCACATGTTTTGCTCAAAAAATGGAGGTTCTTGTCTCGCCACTGGACCTCTGGACCTCAGGACCGGGGTCAGGAGTCTGGCACCGGGCGGGGGTGAACCCCGCCTCCCCTCGCCGCCCACGCCACGCCTCAGGGCTGAATAGAATTAAGCAGAATTTGATAATGACTTATTAAAAAAGCGGGGCCGAATAAATGAAGTGTGTAGTGTAGCCATTAGAGGACGGGAGCTATTATGTTAAACGTTTTGATTTGTGAAGTGGGGTGTGGACTCGCTAATCCAGAGGCGGTCGGGGGGGCGGGGGGGCGCCGGAGGGAGGAATCAAGCCATGCATATCATATGAGAACATTAGGTCGACGTACACAGTCGGCTGCTTCCGAGCGCCAGGAACAGGGATGATCAATGAAACCCGGCGGCGGGAAATGACAGATATGATTTTGGATTTTTCACCCGGCGCTCATCACGCAACGATTCAAACGCGACGTCGGGTTTTTGTTTTTTTTTTTCTTCATCCGACGTCCCCCTGGCGGCCTGGAAGTCCTCACGGAGAAAGCGGCGTCCTTTCATACAGATGTTCTGTCCGGGACCAATGAGGACGGAGCGTCTCCTCCTCCGCCAGACTCCCATCTGAGTCTGATAAATCACCCTCTCCCGGCCCTTCTCCTGTGTTTTCTTTTCAAATGTGGAATCGATGGATAGTTTTTTTTTCCGCCCCCCGCCTTCGTTTCATTGACCCCGCACATAATGATGCTCTCACTCCTCCGGCGGCGGGGAGGAGGCCGGCGCCGCGGACGTGCCGGCCCGGGCCGAGACGGGCAGCCCGGGCTTTGTGTTGCTTATTGTTCAGCCCGGAGAAATTAATGTGCTGTGAAATTAGCATTTTATCTGACTGCTGATACAGTAATGGAGGCAATTAGAGTGCAGGGGAGAAGCGGCGCTTCGGGCCGGCGGAGAGGTAAAGGGAGGCTCCCGGAGCCGGCGGGGCCCCGGCGGAGGGGCCGCGCAGCCGGCCTGCCAGATAACACGCTCGCCCCGTGTCGGCGAGCGACGGGCGCGGCGTGTCATTGGCCCCTTTTCGCAGTTCCTAGAACCTTTCCGGAAGCGAGGATGCATCCGGACAGCAGAGGAACCAGGGAGCGAGGACCTCGCCGGGGTCTTTTTACGGTTCCGCTGGAATCGAGGCGATCGGTGGAACTCGTAAGCCGCGCCCGATACCGGATACTTCTTGCCGACATTTTCCAAAACCATCGCGGTCACCGCTCAGCTGTTTTCTTGCAACAATATTGGACAGAACCAGCGAGAAATGGACCGATGGAGAGATCCAAGCTCCTCTGGCCCAGACGGATTCCCAGGGCTCGCAGAGGAACATCAGCTTCTTGGCCAAAATAAGTGTTAGCTAACGGCTAATGGCTAACAGCTAAGAGGGAAGCAACACTTCAGCCCATCTGATCGTCCCTGGTTGGTGTTGCCGCCGTGAGGAACATGAACGCTGCGGTGGCTTCCACCTCCATGTCTTCTGAGCTCCAAGTGCACGTCTCAGATGCTCGGCTTGCCACGGGACCATGAAGAGAACCTGCCTCGGAGTAACAGCCGACGCGGTTCGAGGACTTGAGCTCTCGGTTCCTCTGCAGGCAGGAACCGCCTCCTTCCTGGGAAGGTTCTCGGAGCTGCAAAAAGTTCCCGCGGTGCAAAACCATCTCGAGTCTTTGTCTTTGTCTTCTTCTTGGTGGTTTGTCTGAGGGTGCAAAGCTGAAAGGTTCCCCTGGAAGGTTCCCCTACTTCCTGGAACAAAGTTCAGTCCTTCACATTTCTGTGTTTGCCAAAAACCTGGCGTTCCACGTGGAGGCGCGACCATTCTCGGTGTTTCCCTTTTGTCGGGCCGGCGGCCGAGGCAATTAAACCGCCACACTTTTTTTTTTTTTTTTTTCTTGACCCGAGATCGTTTCCTGTCGGTTATTTCCAGACGAGACAGTGTGTGTCCACAGCTTCGGGGGGGGTCGCTGCATTGTCAACCCTCTTTATCACATCTCCAGATTGAAATTGATCGCTCCGATCGCCGGCCGAAGGCAAGGAAACGGCTCTTATTGGGCGGCGGGGAGCCGCGACTCGGCTTTGACCGCCGGGCCGAAGCCGGGTGTTTATTTATTCCCCGACCCCTCCCGTCCGCCGCCAACACCGCAGACGGAGCGCTAACACCGCTAACACCGCTAACACTGCTGCGTATTTAATTGCACAAGAATTCCGGCGCCGGGGAGCGATCTGGCTCCGGCCCGCTCGGGGCCGTACCTGTTTCCAGAGTCTGCTCACCTAAGCGTTATTCGACGCCGCGGCTGTTGCTTTATTCCAGACTTATTACGCACTTATGGACCTGTACATCCCTCGGGCCGCTGCCAAATATTGACTTAGCTCATAGTTACAACCCAGGGACTTTCTTCAAGGTGAGTGAGATGAAGTGTTCCCCTCCCGCCGCCTCTGCGTTTGTTTGTTCGCGGGGCGGAGCGCCGGCCGGCAGTTGCGCACGGGGAGGCTACCGGAGACGGGCTCGGAAGCAAAAAAACCTCTTTTCGCCGCCTTTTTATTAGTTCTTCAGTTTCGGGGAGATAAAAAAAGTGGGTTGAAACAAGTAAAACAACAAGTTTTCCTTTTTTTTTCTTGAAAGAAATTCTTCTGGGGAGAAGCCCAGCCAGCCGCCCGCCACCTCCTCCACCCCCCTGTTTTTCTGAGTAAAGACAGCATGACTTCTGCAGTCGGAGGATCACGCCCAATAAGAACATTATCCCAAAGAGTGCACTGGGCTGGCAAGAGTCTGAGATAATACCCCTTCCTCTTAAACTCCACCGGCTCAGCTCGCAAAGTAGAGGCAGAGATGGCGCGTGTGCATGTGTGTGTGTGTGTGTGTGTGTGTGTGTGTGTGTGTGTCACCAAATGATACCCCGGCGGCACCCATGAAACCAATTGTTCCCCCGCCACCTTGTGCCCCTGGGAGGACAGCGAGGAGGGAAAAGCGTCCGCATAATATCCTTATTCTCAAACATGAGGGCGTCGCCCGCGTGTCCATTAGCGTCGACACTGGGATGCTAAAGTGGCCGCCGGCTGGCCGACGGTTTTCAGCGGCGGCGGCGGCGGCGGCGGCACAGACCCCGTGGTAGTCGGTCCACGCTGGTATTATTCATCCCCGCTGGGAAGGCTGCGCACAGAAGGGGTGGAGGGGTGGAAGGGTGGACGGGTGCTCGCCATGGCGACCGTTGCAGGCGTCTTTCATTAAAGAAGTGGCGCCGATACCTGTGAACGCGGCGCTGTGCGTACGTGCTAAATGTTGCTGATGCAATGGATGAATGAAGGGGGGGAGGTTGTGTGTCTCTTGTGTGAAAGTGCTGTTTTTGTGCTAATACAAATGGGGTTCCACACACACACACACACACACACTCACACACACACAGACTTAAAGCCGGCTGCGCATCAAATTAAAAGGCTCTCTCTTCATTAAGCAGCATTTTGAAACCCGCCACTCTCCTCCCTGGCTGATCTCAGACCAGGTCCGAAGGCCCCCAGGTTGAGCGGTAGACCCACACACACACACACACACACACACACACACACACACACAGAACCCCGTGGGGCCTCGCATCTTGTTCGAGTTAACAACATAAGCTGAAGGGTCTGTTTACAATCTGGGCGGCAGCGGGGGCAGAGGACCTCGCTAAATCCGCCCGGATGGCTGTCAGATGTGGAGCAGATGTACTGGAATGGAGGAAATTATGTCATTTCTTTTTCCCTTCTCTCATGTGACCGTGATGTCTTCCGAGCCGCCATCGGAGGGGGGGAACGGCGAGGGACGGGGGGTGATTACACGGAGGGAGACTCGCGCTGTGGTGACAGTCGTGCCCTGTCTGCTTTCCCTTTTCCTTTTTTTTTTTTTTTTCCTCTCCGTTCTTTCTCTTCGTCTGCTTCGCATGGCGCCGTGGGGGGGGGGGGGGTCCTCACACGCCTCGCGGCGCCCTCTTCAGGTGCACGCCGGTGATGCTCTCGCCGTTCTGAGAGCGTGAAGTATAAATAGCTCACGCCTTGATTTAAAAATATAAATAAAACAAAGCCCGGGCTGTCTCGCGGCGCTAAAATCGCAAAATCCTCCCCCCCCCCCCAAAAAAAAGGGGGGAGCGGAGATCCTCGACGAGCTATCGCCGCCAACGCCCTGTAAATAACACTCTCCTCCGGAGGAACAACAATAAAATGGCGGGCCGGCTTCGGCGGCATTAAAAATGTACAATGTCAAAGATAAAGGGAACGGTCTGCTTACTTAGCCTCAAATATTTATTCGCTCTCTCGCAACCCCTTGAAAGCCTGGATGTGGAACGCTCCAGAAGGGGGAAGACGGTAGCTAGACTGGTGTGTGAGGGGGGAAACCTGGTCACACCTTTCCAGTCACCGAGGAGGCTTGGGGGGGGAGTCGGGGTGCACTTAACACCGGCGCCTCGGGACGTCCATCACACCGGTTGTGATGTATTCCCTCATGGATCCATTAAGACGAAGGGGGAGTCGGAGTCGGTAGGAAGAGGAACCCCCCCCCCCCCCCCCCGGCCCTCCAGGGGTCTCCAGGTTCTTCAGCACTCACGGTAGCACAGCTTTTTGCATCCACCCGTCCACGCAGACGGCAGTAGAGCTGAGGTGCTATGACCATGCCGTTGGGAGAAACTGGGGTTCGCAGACAGAAAAAAAATAAAAAGAAATGAATGTATGTATGTATATGGTTCTGAGATGGCTATTTGGTAGCGGGATGACTTCTGAATAACAACTACTGGTGCTTTGGATCTTCGGTTATTGAATTGCAATTTATGGATAAAAGCGTCTGCTAATGACTGGAATGTAATGGAATGTAATGGAATGTAACGTCCAACAGCTTGCCTTATTCTTATTCTTATTCTTATTCTTATTCTTATTCTTATTCTTATTCTTATTCTTATTCTTATTCTTATTCTTATTCTTATTCTTTCCCATCGATTGGACGAAGCCCCATCTCAGCCTTAGCGCTCCTGTGAGCTTCACACAGATTTGTACCGTCATTTCTGGACTATTGAGCGCACCTGAATATAAGCCGCACCTGCTAAAAACATCAACATCGATCTGTGCGTATAAAGGCTAAACTTGTCTATAAGCTGCAGGTGTCCACGTTGTAACATGAGATATTTATACAGAAAGATGTTACACAGAATTTTTTTTTATTGTCTCTTTAATTATCTCTTTAATTTAATTGTCTCTCTATTTATATGTATACCCATATTAATCAATATTGTTGTGCTGCTATAACAAAAAGAATTGCCCGTATGGTGATCAGTAAAGTCTATCTTATCTTAATGTTTTATAAAATCCATACCGGTAACATCACCGAATACGCACTGGAAATGGTTTGGTCCAAACAGCTGATGTTACACGGCTGATGAAAAAGCTGAATAATAGATAAGACAAGAAAAAGTCCATCCATTTTCTTTGTCCTCCTCCAGCCGACGTCAATCTCCTTCTTCCTCCTGCCGCTAAAACCGTTCAAGTCGTCTTCTTCGGAATTGAACGGCCTCATAATTTCACGCTGGTTTCACGGGTCCGACGAGACCAGGCTAAATGTTTTGGTGGCGTGAAGCTCCTTAGCCCAGAAAATCATTAATTTACTAACTTCGCTAACTTTTGCGGGGAGGCGGGAATCGAACCGCCAACCTTCCGATTGACGTGACGCCAACCCACGTCTCACCCGGAGCGCTCGGCGTTTCATTTAGGGTTGAATTAAAGCAATTAAATGTGCAACAATATTGTTGTCAAGTTGTTTGCTGACGACGTGTAAGATGTTTCATTCAAAGGACGGCTCCCTCCCTCCCGCTCCACGTCTTGGATGTTCTTAAATCTCTTATCTTATTAATCGTTACAAAAAAAAAAAAAAAAAAACGAGGGCTTTTTTGCCGCAGGCGGCAGAAGAGGAATTTGTGTTTTGTGGATTCCTGCTCCCAGATGAGGCGAGCTAAATGAGTTTGGAGGCTTCCTGAATGCTCTATAATTGTGATGAGGCTCTGCTCCTCCGAACAATTAAAGATGCGGGAGCCACGTCTCTTCTGAGATCCATCCCAGATCGCTATCGCCGGGCCGTACGAGCGAACGGCGTGCGGCGGCGGCGGCGGCGGCGGCGGGGGGCCGCCGCTACCGGACCTCAAGGTCGGCAATCCCGCCCAAACGCCGATCAATTTATTACTCGCTGTCAAAGCACTGGAGGGAAGAGAGAAAGGACTCGCCGGTCTCCCAAGCGGCGAACCCCCCCTCCGCCACCCACCCTGCTCCCCGTCTCACGCCGCAGCCCATGTTTTGTCGCCGGCTTCAGAACAAAGCTGGGAACAAAGCTGCGCCGCTGTCTGGTCGGCGGCGCTGCGCGGCTATGCTAATGTCTCAGGGCCGGTCGGGGCCCCGTTGAATGGGCGAGGTAAACAAGCGTGTCTGGATGTGAGGTGGGGGGGGGTGAAGTAATCGTCTCTTCCGAGGGGTCAGCCCGTGTGAATGCAAATATTTATATAAGTGATTAAAATACCCTCCCCGCATCCCGCCCACTTCATTTAAATGAGGAACTAAACTGTAAAGCGATTCAGCTCCTGCAGGCAAGAATGAAAGAGGAGGCAGGAAGAGGCATTTGTGGGTGGAAAGAGGAAAAAAAAAAAAAAAAAGACCAAACAAATAGTGACGTAAATCTGACTCACTCGTCTTCCTCTTCTTTTTTTTTTTTTATTTCGCCTTCACAATGCAAAGATTAGAGAGGCAGGATCTTTCAGGGATGCAGATTTGGTCCCCCGGCCCGTCTCCCCTGCTTCGACCGGCCCTTCCGGATTCTTCACAACTGTCACGGCCTATTTCCTCGGAGGGGGTTCCGGCATTTCGGCCGCTCGCCATTTCGGAGGAGATGGCGGCGGCGAAAGGGTTAAGCCCGGGATCAGTAGGCGGGCCGCGCGGCCTCATTTGGATATCCGTCCCGGGAAGCGCGTGATAATCCCATTTGCCGTTCTGTATCCGCGATCGTTCCTCCAGAGAACTTCATGCTAGCCGGTGTCGAACGTCGCTCCCCGCAAATCGGTTTCGCGCGATCCTCGACGTGTTTTCCCTCGATGCGATCAAAGCGCCGCCAATCGCGCCATCTTGCCGTTTTTCTCGACGGGCGCGCCGAATGGATTCCAGAGTCGACACCCGGGGACGGCTTTGTCTCAGGCGCCGCCCTCATCTGATAACGCCAGGGACGGGTTTGAACGCGCCGCTGTCGAGGGCTGCGCTAGCATATCGGTCGCTAGCCGAAGCCCCGGCCTACAATCTATCGTTTAAATCGAAGTGCACTTACATTTCGGTCGGATTAATGGCGACTTTTCTTTTCCTCCACACAACAAACATCGGGTGAACAACCTTCGGAAGGTTGACGGTTCAATTCCTCGGGAGATGCCGAGCCACCCAGGTAGCTTCCGATAGCTCGGTTAGCGAATAGCGTGGCAGCACCTGTGCGAACGGTGAGCGCTAGCTCGTGTAAATCAACGATCGCCTATTTCCACGGACCGGCCTCGAAGATGTGCCGGAGAAATACAACAAAATAAAATCATACGACTGACAACAACAATGCGGTATTTTGTAAAATTCTTGTATTAGCAACATAACAAGAGTAACATCCCGCTTAAACAGGCCTTTGCTTGTTTCCCTGCGGTGCGTGAGAATCTCCTGTCGTGATGAATCCATATTTTAAGCGGCTCTCCTGGTCTTGTGTGTTCAGTGCAACTTTCTTTTTCTTGGTGCTCATCGGCTCTTCTTCCGTCTCCTCGCTGCTCCTTTTACCCCTTTGCAAAGAAACTTTCCAAAGACGTCTATTTTTTACTCATTTTGCTAGCTTGTGGGTTTAATATTAGCATTCATGAATCACGTGACGGCGTCATCGATGGATGGATCGGAGAGACTTTGGTCATTTTTCAAAATAAAAAGGGAATAATGTAAGTTAGTAATTCTTTCTGTGGGGTATTTGCGGGATTATCATACATGAGGCGCACGGCGTTATAACGTACATGATAAAATCTACGGTATATGAACAGTTTAGTCAAACTTTACTCATCTCATTCATCTCGTTTGTTCCCTCAGAAACTCTTTTTGTTCTTCTTTACTTGCACTTTATCTGCTCGCTTCCTCCACTTCTGTTGAAATCTTTGGCGGCCGCTCTATTCCCATCATCTACTGCGTGACCGATCGCCTTGAGTTTGAATTCTGCCGCGAAAGCATGTCTCCTAACAGGTGCCATTTTTGGGGGTCCTCAGAAATGTTGTGTACGTACCGCTATTACAAAAAGGGGCGGAGTTAAGCGTACTACGTACTGTTCTCCGATTGGTTTATGGTTGCCAGCGATAGCGGACACCTGAAGTTAGCGTGAGGTCGTCGGATTCCGGCACTCCATAATTAGTTATCTAACTGTCTGATGTCGCAACCCATATTCAAGCAAGGACCGGCTTTCATAGGACGTCCCTGCGTCAGGTGGGAACGCTCCGACAACCAATCAAGAGGGGCGGCTCGGTCGCTAACTGAAGTCGCACTAAAACACCTGTACAGATGTTTGAGCGCAGTGTGACACATAAAATTGGTCAGAGGTCAGTAAACACAACAAGAATTCATAGAGAAGGCGCACAGATGATTTTTGAGAAAACGTAAGGATTTAAATGCGCCTTACAGTGCGAAAAATACAGAGCCGATGGAGGAGAAACCAGACTCTTCGTCGTCGCCCCACGTTTTTTCCAGTGCCCTCGCTCGCCGCTGCCCCCTGCTGGTGGCCACAGGCGTGGAAAGCGTGTGTGTGTGTGTGTGTGTGTGTGTGTGTGTGTTTTCCTGCTAATCTTCAAACAAATCAAAGCTCTGCTGGATTTGAACTTGTGCAAGCCGCCGCCGCCGCCGCCGCCACCGCACTGGCTGAAGCAGCGTGACATCACAAGCCCCTCCCCGCCTCACTTCCTGTTTGGTCTGCGTTCCAGGAGGTCGACTCCTGACGCGGTTTGTTGCTTTTTTCCCCCAGCAGTGCTCCACTGACCTACTTCCTCTTAATCCCTCGATGTGACTTTAATTGACTGGAGGGAGGGGCGGGGGGGGCGGGGGGGGGGGGGGGGGGGGGTGTCTGCACGATCCAGGAGGGGGCAGCCGGCGCAGGCAAGCGGCGGCGGCGAGCTGGGGGAGCGGCG
This sequence comes from Fistularia commersonii, assembly GCF_037954325.1. Taxonomy (NCBI): domain Eukaryota; kingdom Metazoa; phylum Chordata; class Actinopteri; order Syngnathiformes; family Fistulariidae; genus Fistularia; species Fistularia commersonii. The sequence continues at coordinate 17,464,567 of NC_141300.1, forward strand.
GGGAGGCGTGCAGGGGAGATAGGAAACACAGGAGCGATCAAGAAAAAAAAAAGATTTGAGAGCCTGAGTGATTTCCTGCTGCCACCGCCGCGTTCAGGCCGCAAATTAATTTGATTCTGTTATGTAACTGTAATCATCATCCTCTCTAATCACATCAGCGGCTTTGTGAGACGCCCAAAATAGAGGGATTGCGGCGCTGGACGGAGGGGAGGGGGCGGAGCTTAGCGAGGGGGAGGGGGGTGAACGGGGTCGCAGGGGGCGCGGAAAACCGCACGGCAGCTTTGATCGACGCTCAAAACAAATCGATCAGCGGCGATCGGCTGAAAAAAAACATTCATTCATTCATCTTCTTCTTCGCCGCTCATCCTGCAGGCGGGGTGCGAGAGGCGGGTTCACCCTGGACCAATCACAGGGACACAGTCGCTCACCCGCTCATTCACACGTCAAACTGAGACACAAGCATGGACTCACATGCACACGTCGTATCGCTACACGAATTCATTCCCGGATCTATTAATACCTTTTTTAACGACGATGATCCGTTCCGACGTATTTGTCGTTCAGCGACGGATGTCAACTCAAATCGTCATATTCAAGTAGTATACCACTTAGCCTTACGCTAGGCTAGCTGACCAGAGCCGACCTACTGTCGGCGAAATGTTACCAGTTAATAATAATAATAATGATAGTAATAATAATACATAGGTTTTCAATAGCGCTTTTCATGATACTCAAAGACGCTTTACAAGTAAGAGACAAATTATTTAGCCTCGCCTAATGTGGACAATAGAGTTGGTGTTTTTGCCGTCGCTACGTTGGGGTACACTTACACTCTGGACCGCGCCGCCACATTCACAGTCGAAATCGTAACTGAATTGTACCCGTTCACGCGTCGTAGAGCGACAAACAACATTCACGCCCTCATTCGTGCATCTTATCGGTCCACCGGCCATCCGCCCTCTCGTTCACTCGACCTCCAGAAGGTCCAGTGAAGCTCCTGGTGGAACCCCGAGGAGACGCCACACAGGGACGCCGTCGTGCCGCATGTTCTGATGCACGCTGCTTTCTCCCCCGCTATCATCTCCAGTTGCTTTTTTATTTTCCTCCCGGAAGCGCGCACATCCCAGCCGGTTGCTCGGATACGGAGACGGTCCTCGACCGTCCCGCCTCTCGGAAATCGAGTTTCTGCGAGAGAATATTTTGACTTTGACGAACGACGGGGAGAACAGCCCTCCGGTGCCGTGCGGCGTCCTCTGAAAGACTCCCGCCACTGAGTGGTGTGTGTGTGTGTGTGTGTGTGTGTGTGTGTGTGTGTGTGTGTGTGTGTGTGTGTGGAGGGGGTGGGGCGATAGATTTAGACGTACTTAATTTCCTGTAATAAACACTTAATTACTAGTAATTGCTCATGACAGCAGTGAGTGTGTGTTAGCTGATGCTAAATTTACAAAAAGAAAAAAAAAATAGTTTATTTTTTTTTTGATTTCTTCATCGTGAAAAAAAAAGGAAAAGTCCATTCGCCACTTCGGCGCGTTTGATGTAAAACCGCCGCGGCTAAAAAGTGAGCAATTTGCATGGAAACCGCCACTTCAAACGGCGTTTCTTCTCGCATCGCCGGCTAAAAAAAAAAACGGGAGGGTTCGGGCCTTCGCTGCCACCGCCGTCTCAACTCCAACCCCAATAGAGATGGAAATAGAAATAAGGCTTTTTCTTCTTTAATAAAAAAAATATTTGAGTATATTGCATTTCCTCCCCTATCATACAAGTAAAAGTATTTTAACGTCACGTACACAGCACTCTGCGGCTAGCTGTTAGCCTAGCTTCGCTCTAGAGGAAACACCAAATGTCAAATTAATATCGCTTCTTTTTTGATTTTGTGTTTTGTCAAACACGCAGTCGTGTGTATTTTGGATATTTTCCATGAAAGAAAAGCTGGGGGAATCGACAATGCCTGTAAAAATACAATTTCAATGAAAATACTTCCCATATTACATCTGCTCCCGAGCCTTAAGGACGTAAAACACACTCTAATGTGATCACAATGCCGAGTATCAATCCTTACATAATTACAGCTCACCTTATTCCATATGAACAGCTGCGTTTTATAATTACATTGTAATTAATGTGTTATAACGCAACGGACACGTGTAATACATTGGCTTTTGTCATGAGTAATTAGACGTTGCGTGGAGGGCCTCGGGATGTGGCCGCGCCACCGTTCCGCTGGTGACAAATGTGTAACGACACGCTAATGTCCTTTTCCATTTAATTAGGACGCCTTCATATCAACAAGTAGAGTCTTGTTTTTTTTTTTTTAATAATTCACCAAAAATATTGTGACTTTAATTGAATTTAGAATTCAGTTTGTAATAAAATGTGCCAGATTCATGCGAAAAGCAGCTGTAATGACATAATATCTATTTTTTTTTTATATTCAGTCACTTATTACATAATGAGCTTTTATTGCATAATGTGTTGTGCGACACAACTCTTCTGCAATAACTATCTTCATTCCAGGTTTTTTTTTAATTGCATATAATTTGATTTGATCTAATTTTATTTGATATTATTTTACTTTATTTTATTTTCCCAGCCCGGCTGTTTTGCAGATAATTACAGTGCTTAGCCTGCAGGGGGGCTCCATGGGTCATATTTTCAATTATTATATTGGAACACAGAAAAAGAATCCACAGACCGATAGAATGTATGTGTGTGTGTGTGTGTGTGTGTGTGTGTGACCTGTTGTGAGCCGGGCGTGCGGCGCCGAACCCCGGGCCACCTGGCGAGCAGCGGCGAACCTTGACTCCATGTCACAAAAGAAAACTATTTCCTGCTCGGCTTAAAAGGGGCTTAATAATAGATGGAGGGGGCAAGAGCGCCGACCAATCACGTCGCAGCGGTCAGCGCCCTTCATCCCGCCGCCTCCCGGCGACCCGAGCCGCACCGAGGAGAGGTCAGATGTTAACTGATTTGCCGCCGCTCGTCTCCGGGGGTCTGATTGGCCGCCGTCCGTAAAGTGCAGTCTTGTGTCGCATCCTGACGCCGGCGTTCGCCTCCGGCGCCGCCGAGTCCCGGAGACAAAAAGGAAAAAAAAAAAAAAAGTCAAACACCCGCAATTTTAACGGAGACAAAAACACGATTTCTGGCCTGAGCTTTCCTATTTTCCCTGCTTTCATCCCTTGTTAGCTTTTTTAGCTTTGCGTCTTAACCTGCTGCTGTCTATCCATGTGTGTGTGTGTGTGTGTGTGTGTGTGTGTGTGTGTGTGTGTGTGTGTGTGTGTGTGTGTGAGGCCTCTCCATGTCCCTCCTCCCCCACCCCCTCCAGCTGAAACCTGTCAGCCCCCCCTGGGAAGCCGAGTCCCGGGTTTTTACAGGACAGCTGAGGCGGCCCTGACAGGCCCGGCTCGTCTCGTATATCGAGGCACGCCGCCCGCCGCACGCCGCTCGCCGCCCGCCGCTCGCCGCTCGCCGCCCGGACAGGATTTGTCCCCTTCCTGCCACTTTACATCCACGAGCTCTCCATTTAATTAGAATCGCCTGTCGTGTCTTGTATATCACCTGGGCCTCTCGGTGTCAGCTGTCAGCCAAGGCAATGTGATAGTTATTCAATGCGCCGTGGAAGTGCAACGGCAAGGTCAGGGGGCGGCGTGCACGCTGCGCTAACTGTGCTTAATGTCTGCTCTGTGCGTGTGTGTGTATGCATTTGGATGTGTGTGTGTGTGCCATCAAACGGCGTATTTCTCAGATCAAGATTTTTAGCATGTAGCATACCCCCATGTAATATCATTGGATATGCTACGTGGTGTGTGGGCGGCGGGTGTTAGCTCGCGGCTAGCGCTATTTAAACCGTACACCCCCGACCCCTAGATTTTTTTTTTTTTTTTTCTTAAACGCAGGTTGGGGGCCAGGCACGAGGACGGAGGCTGGCCCCCAACCTGAACCCGCCCGGGGATCCGTCCTCGCAAACGGCGTTTGCAAGCGGCGCCGTTTTACCCTCTTTGTTGTCTCTTTGATCAGGTCGTCCCTGTCACTTTAAATGGAAGTGTGTTTTTTTTTTTCATCCCATCCCTCTCTCTCTCTCCTGCTTTAACAGCCTGGTTATATAACCCCCCCTCTCTCTCTCTCTCACACACACACACACACACACACACACACACACCCTCCTCTCTCTGACATCCCAGAGCTCAGTCAGCTGACAGAACCCGAATGTCTGCTGGTAAACACACCGCTCTCCCTCAATTTTTTTTTCTTTATTTTCCACTTCCTCCTCTCCCATCCCGCTGCCGACTCCTCAGCGATTATGGATTGATTCTCTCCTCTGTGCCTCCCCGGCCCCCGGCGCCGCCGGCCCCCCCCTCCGTTGGTGGGGCTCCACACCCCCGGGCCGGTTCTCACATATTAGCACCCGAGGCCGGGGGGAGGCGGGCGGATACGCGTTGCAGCCGCGGCCGGCCGGTGAAAAATGAGCTTTGGAGAGGCAATAAATTGCATCCAATTTAGAGATGAAGGCAGAAATAAATTTCTCTTTTCTGAAGTCTGAAGAAAGAAGAGCGAGGGGGAAGGTTGGGAGGAAGAGAGGACGGGGGTTATTTCTGCGCCATCTTTTTTTTCATCCGGAAGTGAAATTCTTTGAAATATCCCTTTTTTTTTAATGTGTCGTCCGGCGGAAGACGTGGAAATAATCGGCATTGAGATTCTGGAGGTGACGGGAAATGTGCGCCCCTCGTCCCCGAGGCGACGTGAACGACCTCGTCCGCGTCCTCTCACCTCGCCGTGACACCGCAGAAGACGAAGAAAGCGTCTTTTTTGACGCCTGCGTCGACGGGAGGCGGCGGCGGCGGCGGCGGCCCCGGCGGAGGAGCGCGTGCAAACCTTCCATTAGTCTCTGAAGCGCCGAAACTCGGCGCAGAGACGTTTCCCCGGCGCCTCGTTCAGCAGGCGCCGAGGATCCTGCGTGCCCGCGCTTTTCTCCTGTTTTACCCGTCCTGCCAAAACAACAGGGGGCGGCGGCGGCGGCGGCGGCGAGGGGGGGGGAGGCTACACTCTGGAGAATTACATCCCATTCTGTTTCTCCTTTCTCTCCCTCTCTGTTTCTTCTCAGTTAAAAGGCTGCACTTTCAGTCCTCCGCCCTCCTCATCCCCTCCTCCACCCCCGCCTGCTGCAATCGAGAGCTCTGATAACAAGGGTCCGGGCCCCGTGCACGTCTGGGCCCGTGCACGTCTAGGCCCGCTTGTTTACAGACGCTATCGCCGGCCCCCGCCGTGCGAATCCGGGGCCGTTTGCGTCGAGTCGGCGCCGCCATGTTTCGGTCGGCTCGTCCCGATTGGCGGAGTTCGGTGGAACCAGACGCCCGTACGTGCACTCTTCATCCGGCTAGCGAAGCTCGGCTGATGAATAAATAACAGCGCCGCCGCTCTCGCGTCGCCGCCGACGTCCCGCTCGGGCGTAGTGGGGGCTCGCCGCCGTCTGTCAGCATGTCGTCAAAGCGCGGCGTGGAAGGACCCCCCCGAACATCCCACTCCACACTGCCGTGTTTTGTCTCCACATGGTCAAACCTCATTGGATGTGAGTTCCCTGTAGCTCACACACACACACACACACACACACACACACACACATATACACCCCCCTCAGCTCTGCTCCCTCCCTGATGCTATTGTAAATTATGTAAGCGGGGGGAGGAGGGCAGTGATGAAGCACACAGTGGTGGCATCTCAGCGAGCGGCGAATGTGAGGCGAGCGGCGTCGTATGCATTTTTTAAGCGAGGGTGGGGGTTCGGGACCGGGACCGGGACCGGCCTGACCGACGCGGCGCCGGGGTCAGCGGGTTCAAACCCCCCCCGTCCCTCGACTCGGCCGGCCTGGTCTCTAAATGCACGCGTCGTAGCCGTCTTGTAGCCGTGCAGGCGGGCGGGGGGGGGAGGACGACCCGCTTCCTCATGAAAAAAACAACAGAGCGGCGCTCTCAGGACAGGAAGTCGACTCTGGAAAAGGGAAACATTTGCGGCTCCGCCGGTCGTCTGTCTTATTGAAATCGGAATGTGTGAAGTGCTCAACATCACACACACACACACACACACACACACACACACACACACACTCCAAACTATTTTATTGTAAATGCTGAAAACTAGGATTTGGATCCATTTGGATGCAGGGGCAGAACGCTGTCTGCTAAAATATAGTTATCCACTCATTCATTCATCGTTCATTCATTCATTCACTCATTCATCCACTCATTTATTCATCCATTCATTCATTCATTCATTCATTCTCCGGCTGCAGCGAGCCGAAGCCAATCCCGGCTGTGATTGGACGAGAGTTGGGTTCACCCTCTGTAGAAACATTCAAACATTTCACCCACTCATTCTCTCTATTTTGATCTTATTTTCACTTGATTCCTGTTTAACCCTCGTTCTAAATACTTATTTTTATATTTAGATATTTATAGATGTTGGATCAGCTTTTCCACGCCTGCAGGTCCAGATTGTCCCATACAAATAAAATGTTCTGATTCTGATATAGAGACACACCGTACAAACATTCACTCTCTCATTCACATGTCAAATAGTGACACATAACCATTAACTCTAATATTAACTCTAATATTGAGAAGCAACTATTCACCCGCTCCTTCACATGTCATATAGAGAATATTCACCCTCACATTTGCATGTAAGAGACACACAACCATTCACACTCATAAACATTCAACCACTCACCCTCACATTCATATAAATAAAATTCACCCTGTCATTTATATCATCTAGAATCATATTCGCCTGTCATATAAACAAATATAACCATTCACCTTCATTCACCTCATATATGGATAAAATGCCATCTCGTCATCTAGAAAGATATTCACCCATCAAACTAACATTCACCCTCTCATCACACATTTCGGGTCAATTTTCGTGTCTCCGCCCGTATATTTTTGGACGGTGCCCTGAACCCCGAGAGCCGTGGGAACCCCACACTGACCGTGGAGTCTCCACTCAGAAAAGCCCACTGTGGGAATCCGACCGTGGACCTCCAGGCTCCGAGGCGAACGCGCCACATCTTTGAATCCGTCACCGATTTTTCCGGCGTCCGCGGACTTGGAGGTTCTCGGCGCTCCTCTTCCTCCGAGTGGGCGCCGTCCGCCGGGCGTGGATCAATAGGCGCTCTTTACGCCACACTGAGTTTGTCTGGCTTCTGAGGAATAATTAAAGCGCCACGCTCGCTGCACACATCTATGATGATGAATGCTGTTTAAGGAATGCTTCTCTTTCATAAATCAATACTTCCTCCTCCTCCTCCTTCTCCTCTTCCCTCGCTCTGGCTTCCCTCCCTCTTTGCTCGGCGCGTTTGTTTATCGCCGCTCTCGTTTTCCGCGCTTGCGGGTCACTGTGTCAGCGTGCCGCGGTAATACACGTGTAATAACATGTAATAGTGACGCAGCGCCCTCCCCGACGCCCAAGAGGTCGTGGGGTCGAGGCCGAAGCCACGGGAGTGTGTGAATGAACACACACTCGCGCACATTTCCTGCTATATTAGGTTTTTATAATTGAATAAAACGTTGGAAGTGCAGCGACCGGAGGGGGGGGGCAGTGAAGACTCGCAGATGAATAAGTGATGAGGCGCAAACGAGAACAAGGAGGTGATTTACTCCGGCAGGTGGACCAAGAGGTTCTTCTCCTTCTTCTTCTTCTTCTGCTTCTTCTTCTTCTTCTTCGTTTTTCTGCGAGAACACACACCCCCAGACAGAAAACCCTCCTTTTTTTTTTCCTTTTTTTCCAGAGCCTTTTTACCCCCACGTGGATGCTCTTTCACACACACACACACACACACACACACACACGGTCTGAGCGCAGTGTGAAATATCCGGAAGGTCCTTGGCAGTATTAGAGAAAGGCCTCGGAGGTTAGGAAACATCAAATCAATGCATTGTAATGTGAATTGACTTCTGACTTTGATCGTCTGCCTTGGGAGTGCTTTAGCATTGAGCGCTGTCACACTGGCGGGGTTAAGCAAATATGGGATGGAGGGAGATGGTCGGGGGGAGCATGGAGGAATGGGAGCGGAGGAGGGGGGGGTCGACACCCGGCAATCATCGGAGTGTATTAAAATTCAATGTCCACTCCCATTTAATGGCAAACAGTCGCTCTAATGCACTGACTCATGCATTTATATATATTTATGTATATGTGTGTGTATATTTGGAGAGGAAGAGCACGATGCAGTAGGTTTGTGGAGACCAACAGATGTTTGAATGAGAGTTGTTTTTCTCTCTATGACGTTTGAATGAGAAGGTGAATGGTTGTATGTGTCGATGTAAAGTTTAAATGAGCGAATGAAGGATTAAAATGAGCGCGTGAATGGTTGTATTCCTCTATATACACTAAAATAACACATCCTAGATGTGAACGAATGAAATAGGCTTTTATTGTCACATGCACGCTGTAGAAACACGGTGTTTCCCTGATCGGTGAGGTTTTTGCTGTCCGCAGAACATTCAGGTATGTCCTGATGGGAGCACTATTATAAATATCAATATGAACAGTGCACTAGAACAGTGGCAGTGCAGTAAGACGTGTGAGTTTGACACAAACATCTTTATATGACGTGCAAATGAGAGAGTGAATAATTGCATGTGAGTGTGTCTCTATATGATGTGCACATCGGAGAATAACGGTATTCCTCTCGATGATGTAAGAGTTCAAGGGTGAATGGTCGGATGTCGACACGCAGCGCTTAGAAAATAAAGGAAACACTAAATAACACATCCTAGATGTGAACGAGTGAAATATTCTTATGAAATGCATTGTTCTTCACATGGTTGAATGTGCCGGCAAGAAAATCACCCAAAAACAATCCATGGAAATGAAATATCTGAACCCATGGAGGTCTGGGTTTGGAGTCACACTGCAAAAGTGTGATGATGTTTGTATATGATGTTTGGATGAGAGGCTGAGTGGCTGCAGGTCCCTGGATGATGTTTCAGTGGATGGTTGTTTTTCTCTAAGATGGTGAATGAGGCGTGTAAGAGAGAGGCTGAATGATTGTTGGACTCAATATATGACATTTGGATGAGAGGGTGAATGGTTGTACGTCCCTGTGGTGGATCCAGGGTGACCCCGCCTCCTGCGCCCTCCCCCTATGAGCAGGATAGATAATGAATGAATGAATGAATAGATATAAAGAGAGAAAGATAGTCGTCCTTGCTTCATCCAGTCATCAACAATAATCCTAATCTTTGTCTCTGATTGGTCCGCGTGTCTTGGAAATGGCTCTCAGACTTGTAGACCAGGAGATGTCCGTCCGTCCGAGGAAACGTTCTTGGAAAAGCTCGTCTCGCCCTCTCCGGGCCTGAAACGCCGGCCCCTCGCTGTCGAGCCCGGCCAGCGGGCCGTCCAACCCTCAGCCGGAGGCTCCGGTCCGAGCCGCCGCCGCCGCCGCCGGAGAGCCTCCCGTTAGCCGACCGGATACGAAAAGACGTTATTCCACCGCGGCAAAGAAAATACACGGGTGAACCGCTAACCTGCGAGGAACCCGGAGATTCCTGGATGGAAGGGCGAGGCGGCGGAGACGCGGCACGGAAAGCAGCCCCGTCACCGTCTGAGAAGAATAGCGAGCCGTCGGCGGCGGCGCTGCTCGGCGCCGGGCTGCTAGGTGCATCTCCTAACAACCTGACTGTTCAAAGGCTTTTTAGTGCTCTGGAGAACATGAAAGGCATGTTTAAAAATTTAAAAGCCCGATCTGTTCCAGTGCTATGGAGCGGCAGAGGGAAGCAGATTTTTACGTCGCCATAATTCCCCAGTTGCTTGCTTTGTAAATTAATTAAGATGTTTATGACAGCTGCTCGCACCTAATGGAATGCTTATAGACTATTCTATTAATTATTACTGCCGGCCACGGCTGCGGCTTTTCCGTACTGCCGAAGACGTATGGCCGCCGCCACTGTATAGGCTCGCCGTCAGGAGCCGGCTGCTTTCAGTTTTGCTTGCGCTGACTATATTTTTTTTCCCTATGCGTCACCGTTCTGACAATAGCAAGCAACGCGGCTAACAACAGCATGCAATGCGGCTAACAACAGCATGCAACACAGCTAACAACAGCATGCAACACAGCTAACAATGGCATGCAATGCAGCTCGCAACAGCATGCAATGCAGCTAACAAAAGCATGCAATGCAGCTAACAACAGCATGCAACGCAGCTAGCAACAGCGGGCAATGTAGCTAACAAAAGCATGCAACGCAGCTAACAATAGCATGCAACGTAGCTAACAATAGCATGCAATGCAGCTAACAACAGCATGCAATGCGGCTAACAACAGCATGCAATGTGGCTAACAACAGCATGCAATGCAGCTAACAATAGCATGCAATGCAGCTAACAAAAGCATGCAACGCAGCTAACAACAGCATGCAATGCGGCTAACCACAGCGGTGGGGCAGCAGTTTGCGCTCCCGCCTCACATCCAGAACATCTCCGTTTGGATTCCCGCCCTAAACTGTGCAGATGTGTGAGCGAGAGGGTGAATGGTTGTTTGTCCACGTGCGAGAACAGAGTGAACGTTGTCGTTCTCTTAAAACCTGTTTATGAAAGAGTCAGTGGTCGTATGTCTCGATATATGGTCATGTGATCGACTGTCGACCTATCCGGGGTGAACGCCGCCTCGCCCGATGACAGCCGGGGAAAGGCTGCAGCCCGGCTGCATAAGTGTTATGGATAATGAATGAACGAATAGCTAATTGAAATCGCGTGAGTGTTTTAAAAAGCCTGGTCGAAGATCCTCGAGAGGCTGAAACAAAAGCCATCCATCTACGCGCTTCTCTGTGTGCGTGTTAGCTCGTCGCTAAGACGCCCTGGTACCACCAAGGCGCAGGCGTCTGGCAGAGGTTGTCCTTAGCGGCACCGTTAGCGGGTCAAGGGTCGCCAGACGGGCCGAGACGAGAGCAGCAATTTTCTGTCCAACGTGCACTGAAATAAACAGCAGCCTCATCTTCTCTCCGTCCGCCAGCTCGGTAAATGTCGCTAAAACTTGACGGTTTACTGCTTTGACTGCTTGACTGCTTTGCGTTTATCGTGAGGTTTCAAAATGGCGGCGTTGTTATAATATACATAAAACCACCAGACAGAATGGGGGAATCCTGCAAGCCAGCGCCGACCTCTCTGGGCTCCGCCATTATTCCACCCGCTCTGCATCGACGCTCCATCTTTAAAGGTAATGCTAATTAAAAAAAGAAAGAAAATGAATTAGTAATAACTGATGAAATAACTCCAACGGGGAGTTTTCCTTCTGGAGTCTGGATTTTTTTGGTCGCCACCGCTACTAGGTAACGCAACCGCACGGCAATCGGCGCTCGCCCCTGGCGCTATGCTAGCAGAAACAAGCTGCTCGGGACTGGAGTTGTCCAGACGTGACTGAGTGGGTAAACGGTTTTATGTCTTTAAATGATGTGATTAATGAGAGAGCGAATGGTTTTATTTCTCAATAATACATTTGAATAAGAGAATATGTTTCTATATGAGGTGACTGAGGAAGGGAAAAGCTGTGTATCTTTCGTCAAAAGGCAGTCGTCTTTATTTTGCACCATTTTCCACAACCAACCGCGATCGCCCTGATTTCACTTTATTTCACTCGATTTAACGTTGCGTCGCCTGTTTAGCATCGTGATCCAGGGCAAATTCTTTGTAGAGGTTAAATTACTTGGCAAATGAAGCAGTTCTGATTGTGATCGTCAGTTTCTCCGCATGAACTGGACAGAAGGAGGGATCAAGAAGATGTTTCTCACAATCCTACACATTAACAAAAAAATTATAAGGATAGACTGCATGTTAACAATAAATTGCACTGCTACATTAATGGTATAAAGTTTAACGTGCACGCAGATACAGACTGATATTTAGGCTTGAGAGAGTAGCAGCTGTTTTTTGTGTAAAGTTTAGTGCAAAGGTGCTGTCATTTCTGAACAAGAAGCCGCTCCTATTTTCCACACGCTTTCAACACAGCAATGCAGCTAATTTATGGCTTTTTTGGGGCTAATGAGCTTCACGCCGCTAAAACATTTAGCCTGGTCACATCGGACCCATGAACTGAGAGTGAAATTCTGAGGCCGTTCGATTCCGACGGCGAAGAAGACGACTTGAACGTATTTAGTGGCGGGAGGAAGAAGGAGAAAATGGATGGACTTTTCCTTGTCTTATTTATTATTCATCTTTTTCATCAGCCGTGTTACAGTTTGGAACAAAAAGCATTTCCAGTTCGAATCTGTGGATGTTACTGGTGTGGTTTTAATTAAAAGTTTAGAAAAACTGTTTGTGTGTTAATATGTCACGTTACAACATGGACACCTGCGGCTTCAAGACAAATGTGGCCTTTATATTTACACAGAGATTTATTTAGTAACGTTTAGCCGGTGCAGCTTCTACTCAGCTGCTCAATAGCGTGGAAGTGACGGTAGAATCGTAACGGTATCTGGTATCGATGCAGTTTCTCATGTGTTGTATGAATGAGAGGGTGAAGGCTTGTATGTTTCTAAGTGACGTGAACAATGGCGTGAATAGGTTTATATCTCCATGTCAAAGGCAAAGTCTGCTTTATTTGTCAATTTCTCTGCATGTACTGGAGGAGAAGATGTTTCTCACAATCCCACAAATTAACAAAATGATAATAATAATTAACAGTAAAGTGCACTGTTACATTAAACATTAAACTTTGCGGTATGAATTACAAAGTGCACGCGGATACACACTGATATTGGACGGCGGCAGTGTTTTGTGTACAGGTTAGCTAAAGTTAGCAATTAACGACGAACCTGAGCGCCATCGAAGGGCCAGAACAACGATAACAGAAAAGCGACGCACTTATTCAGCATGTTTTGTTATTTTCTGAGGGGGTTCTCAGTCATCCAGCTCGCGGCAAAATCTTGTCAAAAAAGACGTCGCTTTGTCCCCGACAAAAAGACACCCCCGTTCGCACAGCAACCCCTTCCATCCAGTTTCTGCCGATAAACTTCCATTGACAGAACAAGCCACCGTAACCTGGACCCGCCCGAAACACCGCCGGAAACTTCTCACAGGTCATTAGAACGGAAGAAGCCCTTCTTCACGTGAAGAAATTCAAGTCCAGCTGCCATCACAAGAAGATGTTGACGCCCAAAGGGCCACATGTGAGATACCCAGGTCTGGTTCAGTGCAAAGGTCAATGTCAATATCGGTCAATATCGTCATGGGATATGGAATAGCGGCACCAAGCAGCGTTTCTTGTGTTGTGCCAATGAGGGAGTCAATGGTCACATGTCTCTACTCCTGGCTTGCGGCGGGTCCAGGGTGACCGCCGTCTCTCGTCCAATGACAGCTGGGATCGACCTCGGCTCCTCGGCGACTCCGAGTGCTAAAGATTATAAATGAATGAATAACTCATGAAATTGAGATCCCAGAAAGACTTCATTAAAAACAACCGAAGCGATTGCTGTTCAGGACCGGACCGGCCGCCACTCTGGAAGCGCCGTCCTCCACGCCGTCCTCCACGCGGCGAGTGGAACGATCTAATAAACGCAGTTCGGCTTTGTCCGCGTTATCCTCCGCTTTTGTTTCCACGGAGGCTTCGCGGTGAGACGGCAACAAACGCCGGCGCTCCACCTGCACGTCGAGGGCCGATGTGTGAAATATGTATGGGGTCTTTCATCGACCCCCCCCACGCTTTATCCGCCGCGCTCGGGTTCTCCTTGTGTGTAAAGTCGTGTGTTGTGTTAGCTTTGAAAAAGGGAGGAGGAAACTGTGATCCGTGTTCAATTAATCATAGTCCGGCTCCGCCGCTGTCCCGTTATCACACATGTGTGTAATTACGGTGTATTTTGCGCTTTAAGCGCGGCGCCGTTGCCTGGAAATGGAAGAGTGGCTCCGCTGATGAACTCGCCGCTAATAGGACTACCTTTGATCTGCGCGCGGCGCGTAGGGCTCGCCAAACTCGCAGGTTTTAATTATGGAATACATGAAAAATAGATGCGGCGCTAAGTGCCGACCGCGGCTGCAGCGGATCACGGCGGCGATGTGGCTTCGCCTGCCGCTTCTCCTTCCTCTTGCATCTTCCACTGGAAGAAAGTACCTTCATCCCGGTGTCTCCGGCTGAGTTTGTTGCCGCGAGTCCCGGATATTAATTAGTGGATTGACGGACATGTAATTCATCTCCAAGGAAGTTTTCATTACATGGGTGGCTTCAGAGGGGCAGTTTGGCTTATTGGCAAGTGCTAAGCTCGGACCTAATGGGGCCGCGGTTCCCTCCCGTTTGAGCAATTACAGCCAAGTCCTTATCAGCAGAGCGGCGAGTCTGTGTTGTGGGACCTGGACTTCCAGCGCTATCCTTCCCCACAGGCCCTCGTTCATTAGACCGGCGGCCGCCGCTCGACGAGAATCCCCGGCCGAATGAGTGATGGCGATAAAAATGGCTCCGATGCGTTTCTGAGTCAGCCTTTACCCCGACGATATTAGCTGACATTAGCTTGGCATCGCCGCGCGAGTGCCTCCCCCCCCCCCCGGGGGTGATTATGCGGGCGGCGTGGTGTGTGGAGTCTGGTGACAGACCTGGACGGCGCCGACAGCACATTATCACTGTCAGGCCGCTTCCTCCTCTTCCTCTTCTTGAAACCCTGTCAGACCAATGCGTCGTGAGGAATGCAAACATTCATACGTTCACGCAGTCGTTCATTTATTCGTCGTCTGGTGCCTACGCCCGCCGTCATTGGGCGAGAGGCGAGCGTTCACCTGTCAATCACACAGCCACATAGTGACGTACAAACATTCACCCTTTCATTTGTTCACCACGTAGACATAAAAACATCCATCCGTTCATTCACACAACATATAGACACCATTCAGAGACCTCTGCCATTCACACATCATATAGAAACATCCATGTAGAGACATACAAGCATTCACCCTTTCATTCATTCATCATATAGACATACATTCACATCATACAGAGACTTCTTCCATTCACCCTTTCATTCACACGTCAAACAGAGATATACAACCATTCATGCATCCTATAGAAACGTACAGCCAATCACCCTCTCATTCACAGGAAATATAGACGGCTACATATCGAGACACACAACTATTCACCCTGTCATTCACACGTCATATAGAAGCATCCGTGTAGAGACATACAACCAATCACCCTTTCATTTGCTCATCATATAGACAAAAATTCACATCATACAGAGACTTCTTCCATTCACCCTTTCATTCACATGTCATAAAGAAGCATCCATGTAGAGACATACAAGCATTCACCCTTTCACTCATTCATTCATTCATTCATCATATAGACAAACATTCACATGTCATAGAGAGACTTCTTCCATTCACCCTCTCATTCACAGGAAATAAAGAAGGCTCCATATCGAGACATACAACTATTCACCCTGTCATTCACATAGATGGACCTCCTGTTGGTTTTTGCAGCAGTTTTTGAGTCTTAGCGAGCTGGCAGGAGCAGCGCCGCCTTCTGAGCTTTCCTGAGGCGGATTTACCGGAATGGTCCTTTGCCAGCGGGCGTACGGCGGAAACAAATACCTCCGGACGCGCCGCCGATCGTTGTTCTCCAGCGGCGTGCGGGAAGTCACGAGTATTTGACTCCCCGTGCGTGAGGTTCGCCCAAGAGGGCCGTCGCCGTCGGCCGCTCTCCGAAGCCTCGCAACTCAACACCGTAGGAGTGCAGGCCTCGAGAGCTGACGGTAATTACGTTCTCCCTTTAGGTTTCAAAGCACCGCCGCGTGATTGGATGTGAAAATAAACACAGGAGTGCTCCTGCGGCGAAGCTGCATCCTCTGACCCCGACCTTTACGCTGCTGCCTTGTTTATGATATCGATCTTCTGTTTACATTCCCTGCATTAAATAGACTTGGCGTTGTTGTTATTAGTCAGTGGCTCCTGGAGGTAGAAGTACTTCTGTAATTTGACAGACTTATCAACTTCTCAACACACCAGGATGTCTTTCTACAGAAATATGAGAGGGTTAAATATCATATATCATATATCATATATATATATATATATATATATAATTTGCATCAGGGTGGTGCTTTATTTGTTGATTCCACGACATTAGCATTAGATGCAGTATTTATCAAGTCTGATTTAATCTTTATGGCGCCGAATTACAGCACAAGACACCTCTCATGAAGGGTTGGTCTGGACGGCACTCTTGAAGATATTTCTTGGAAACCCAACATTCCCTCCTTGGGCTGGTTAGGGACCGGCACAAATCTCTTACTAATAATAATGTTATTATATTATATTAAAATAATAGGTTATTAAAAATAGGTCATGAAAACAGGTTATTAAAAATAAAATAGATTATGAGATATAATAATAATAATAATAATAATAATGATGATGATATAACAATAATAATAATAAAAATAATAATAATAATAATAATAATAATGATGATGATCACAACCTGCATTTGCATCTTGTTTATGTTTGTCATTGTTGTTTTGGTTGTTTATTCTCACCCTTGCTGTATTTTTTCCCCATTTTGTTGTCTATTCTTATATCTTATCTTATCTTATCTTATCTTATCTTATCTTATCTTATCTTATTTTATAACAGTAGTGCTAACAGTTACCTGCTAAAAGCTAGCTGGACTCAATAATATAGTGTTGGATGTCTGCATCCTGCATCATGGGCCGTCCCTCAGCAGCCTCTCAAGGGGGCTAGCCTAGTGCTAACTATTAGCTTTGTCAAAAAAGAGGTTTTAAGGTGGTTCTCAAGCAAAGCGGGCCTTTTGTTTTCTTTTGGGCGCAGGTTATTCTGAGCACGCAGCAGCCCGTGACCTGTTCCCACAGTCCTCGCAACGCGGCTGGATGCTTTTGCACGCCGTTTTTTTTTTTCTTTTTCTTTTTTTTTTTTTTTTTTTTGCGCGCCTCGTCTCTCCAAAGCTCTCATATTAAGTGTACCTGCGCCGCATTGTCTTGCCGGTAACAATAGCGTTTTATTGCGCCGCTCCCCGAGGTACAATTAAAATTCCGTCGGAGTCTTCAATCTGCCTCCCAGCCATGCCTGCTGTTTTCCCGGCCCCTCCTGGGCCGCGCCGATTCCTCTGCCGCAATGTATAATTCACGAGCCACCAAGCAGCAGCGTGGACTCACCTGGAGACTCGCGGGCCCGGCAATGCAGAACTTCACG
Organism: Fistularia commersonii; assembly: GCF_037954325.1. NCBI lineage: Eukaryota > Metazoa > Chordata > Actinopteri > Syngnathiformes > Fistulariidae > Fistularia > Fistularia commersonii. The sequence continues at coordinate 17,481,748 of NC_141300.1, forward strand.
GGGTGGGGTGGTGGTGTTTTTTTTTTGGGGGGGCGGCTGCCGCGCACGAGCGCCCCGAGGGGAAGCGACGCGCACGCGTGACAAGACGCCTCATGCAATCACCGGCTTCTGATCTTCGGGGTCACCCTGATGATATTCTCCCCTCTCCTCTCTTCCGTTAGCTTATTTCCCTTCTCGCTACGTCGCGCTTATTTTATTTATTTATTATTTCTTCCCCCCTTAACTTTCTCCCTCTCGCGAGAGACGACTGCGGTGCCCTCTAAAACTAATTTGGATGTATATCTTCTATTTGCGGACAATTCCGTGGCGTCGCATCGGAGTAACCTGTGGAGTCTGGGAGTGGTTGCTTTTAGTTAAAACCAATTAGAAATGACCAGAAATAACAGTGCCTGGAGACAGAGAAGTCATTTTTCACTTGAGCCTCCCCGGAGAGTTGGCCTCTCCACGGATTAAGTGTGTTAGTATATTAGGGGGCAGCTGATTAGAATCCCAGCGCCATTTTTTTTTTTTTTTTTTAATCATTAAATTTGCGCGTATAGTTTATAGCGGCGTAATAGCGTGATAAGTGTGTCACGGCGAAAGGGAGAATTGTTTCCAGTGACTTTGTGCGCGCGACTTCCATCCCTCGGCTCATCCGTCTTGTTTTGCGACATTTTGACAAGCCGGGTGTCGAGTTTGCGTCGCGTCTGTCGATTGCGGCGCTCGAAAAAAAAAAACATCGGGAATAACGTAGATCGTTTCTGAATCGGCGCCGTTAGCCGCTCGCTTCAGGAGCGACCCTGAAATTACATTTTTTGAAAATATTACACGGCTCCGGATACGAGCCGCCAGATATTTACCCCCTCCCCGAGCAGCTCCCCCCGTCGGCTCCTCCCGCCGCGGTGGCCGTGTCCTTGTGTACGCCAGGCGTGCGGCGGCGGCGGAAAGCGAGCCTCACTGTCTCCCCAGACTGAGCAGTGAATGAGGATAAGTGAGGAGCGCCAGTCAATGAATCAAGCAGCGGGAAGGGAGCAGCCGGGGGGGGCCGGGGCGGCCGGCGGGGGGGGGGGGGGGTGACGTCCCCACGGGAGAGGCCTCGCATTAGGAACTTCCTCGTCTGTGTGTTTCTGGCACAGGTTAAATGGATCGCTCCCATTAGTGCGCTGAGAGGACAGCTCCATTATATGAAGGAGACTGTAACTTTGAATGTCACGGCGCTGCAACCCCGGAGCGCGCCGCGCCTCCCGGGGAGGCCGGCTGACAATAACCATCCATGATAATCATTCCCTGTCAGGCTTTGAGGAACCTGGAATTATGACGTACGGCCCGCCGCGCGCCTCAGAGTTCATTACGCCGCTGTCGCTTTGAGTCGCTCCTCAGCCGCCTGCCAAACCCCAGACTCACTCTCCTCCCGTCTAAGTGGCGTGTTTACAGGATGTGCTTTCCCCTCCTTCCTCCGCCGCCTGCACCAAGCTACGGCGGAGGTTAACTCCCAGTCACCTGCGCGGCCAAGTCTCACGAGATCACGGGTCGCTTACCGATGTGTGTGTGTGTGTGTGTGTGTGTGCGGGGGGTTCGTCTGATCAAAGGCCGCGGCGTGACAACCGTCCCTCCTCCCAGCGTGACGAGCGACCGCGTTTTTATTTTCTCACCTTGTTTGTTATCAGAGCTTAACTAGATAACGGCGGCGGCGGCGGCGACGGCGAGGAGGGCCGGAGCCTCGGGCGGCGAGCTTGTTTATACCCGCCTGTTTGTCAGCCAAGGAGAGCTTCACCTCCGCGGCGACCTCCGAACCTGCCATCCAGCGGAGAAGACACGAGCTGGCGTGCGTCGCCGGTGTCAGCGCCCAGAGCGAGCTCCTCCTTCCTCGCCGCCTGACTCACCGGCTGGCTCGGCGGCGCCCGCTCTCCTTGCCACGTCCAATCACGGGGCTCTGAATGACACACGGAGGAGGAAGCGCTCCCCCGACCACCTGGCCCGCCGCATGCAACCTGCATAGCAACAGGCCGAGAGACGGATGCCGCACCCGGGAGCGTTCATTCGTTCATCGCCTAAATCGCGTCTCCTCTGCTCATTGGCCGAGAGGAGGGCTCAACCGGACCAATCGCGTGCCGGCCTGGAACTCCTTCATTCACACGTCACATAGTAAAATACAACTCTTCCTCGGACGCTTACCGGAGATACGTGCCACAAATCTCCGGTAAAAGGCCTGCGTTTGCTCAAAACCGAATGCGAGCATAAGTTTTTGCACTCTATCTTACTCTTTGTGCGCGGATTTATTCGAACCTCTGTTCGGGCGACTTTTCCGATCCAGGGCCCATCCAGAACCGGACGGCGGATTTTTTCCTTTTTGCAGCACATAGAAAAATATAAGCATTCACGCAATCATTTATATGACAAACAAACATGCAACATTCACCCTCTCACAAGACATACAGACACACGGTTCACACACTCCCATTCACACGTCGTATAAAGACATTCAAACAGTCACACTCTCATTGAAACATCACACAGGCATATAGTCACCCTAAAACCATAGAACTCATATTCGTCATAAAAAAAAACGAATTATTTTAAATATTATTATATATATTATAACAATCATATATATAATACACAAGATGGTATGATATTTTGACATTATTTTCATGTATTAGTACTACTGATCTTCTTCCAGGTCCCAGCTTCAATAAGACAGGTTTTACTCCGGAGATAATGGTGAAGGGTTTTGGACTCGGTATCTCCGCAGTCTTTGCCGAGGAGATTCTGTTCATTGAATTATCATCACAATCGGAGTAAACGTCGGGACAAGGGGGAAAAAAAGGTCCTGGGGAGGCCGGTTAGCGCTTAGCCTTTTCCAGCTGCGCCGCATCTTAAACACACCGCCCCTCTAATGGACTCCGGCCGTTTGATTGAAGTGTGGAATTAGGAGTGGATTAGCATTTATTTGCTCCCTGTTTAATGTCACAGTCGGAGGGAGCGGGAGGTTTTGGCCCCATGCACCGGAACAATGGCGGCGCCGCCGTCCCCGAGGCGGCTGCTCTTTTTGTGGAGGGGCTTATTGGCCCCCCGGCCCCCCCGCGACACGGCCATCTCAGGCCCCGGGACCTTTTTTTTTTCGTTTATGTTTTTCCCGCCGGAGTCACCGCATCATGTCGTCACTCCAGAGTTTCAAAATGGAAGCCGGAGAAAAATCAGCCGTGGCTTCCGCTCGTCGTCTCTCCGCCGATACTATCTTTCATTCATCGGTTATTCATTCACAAGATGCGTGTCATCCTCACATCGTATTGCGACGAAAAACAATGCTCACAGAGACGCACAACTATCGTTCAGTCATGCAGGCGTCACACAGGCTAAACACAGTTCAACCGCTCAGTCAGAGGTCATGAAGAGCACAATGCAACTCCAAGCACATCACGCTTGTGTGAAATCAAGCTAACGCTAGCCTCTCCGCTCACCCTCTTAATTCATACGACATCCAGAGAATCCAGACGGATGGAAGCGCAAATACATGAATACATGTTTGCGCTTAAGAGAGAAAAAGACGTACGTCTTTTGCGTTACGAGGCGGCGTCGGTTGTCAAAGAGCGCAATTTACGTCCAAACGCGGAGCTAAGTATGCTAAAGTTAGCCTTCCGGAACGACAACAAATTGTCCGAGAATGAAAAGCCAAAGTACGCTGACGGCAGAACGTGTTCACCAAAGCTTTAATACGGCTGAAGAAACCTGAGAGCTTATTCTGTTATTCTGCCGCTCTTAATTGTGACAGAAAGTGAATGTCATAACTAATGTGGGATGATATTTTTTCACTTGGACATTTTGATCATTGATTGATGGAGTAATGCGGGTTTCTTTAACTGACAATATAAAAGGATTTATGCAAATGCATATGTAACATTTTGAATGAGTCAGAAATTCAGAGTTATTCAACATTAAGGAGTAGTTCCATTTATTTGACTACATTTAGTTCTGTTTATCCTGCTGCTGTTCCCTCTGGCAGCCACGATGCCGATGTGGCCGTCGGTGAAAATGAGTTTGACTTACATTATTTCCCTTTTACTTCTTATCCGAATCTGAACAATGTTTTATTTTGAAAAATGACCGAAATTCTCTCCGTTGCCTCCGTCTATGACTCACTCCGGTCGCACGTCAAGACATTAGCGCTAATTTTAAACCCACAAGCTAGCAAAACAAATAAAAGACAGACATCTTTGTAAAGTTTCCAGTGAGGAGACAGAAGATGACCACTCAGAAAAAGAAGGCTGCATTGAACACAAGCTACCAGGAGACCTGCTTAAAATATGGATTTATTGCGGCGGGAGATTCCCTCGCACTGAACCCGCTCTGCATAATCTGCGACGACCGGCTCTCCAATGAGGCAATGAAGCCTTCAAAACTGCTTTGACACTTGGAGACCAAGAAACTGCATTTAAAAACAAGCCTTTGGGGTATTTTGAAAGGAAAAAGGGGGAATGTTTATATATTGACAACTGTATTTCTTTATTACGCCGTGTCGGTGAAAATATTGTCTGATCATTCACACATCGCAAAGATCCATACAATTCTTCGTCTTCTACAAACATGCACACATTTCCTGACATGCAACCCTTCTCATGTCAAATGCAACCATTCACCCTTTCATTCACACTTCATTCTGGACAATTCAGGGTTTGTTGGTGAACTCGGGACCTTCTCGCTGCGAGGCGGAAGCGCTAACCGCCGCGCCGCAGACGAGTTCAAAACAGGAAGCCAAAGCACTGCGACTGCTTTGATTTGTCCTCGGGAACAAAAAAAACCCGGCGTGGACTCTTTGGTCCCGATGCTGAATTTTTACATGTTTTTAGTTATGTTTCGACATCAAACATCTGCCCTGACCAGCTTTGGTATCCATAGCAACCCAAAAAAATGTGTGCGTGCGTGTGATGAGTCAACCGATCTGTATCATCGAACTATATTTGATGTCGTAAAGGACGATCGTTTGGAAATATATTGGGGGCGGAGCCTCGGTAGGGTCGAAATTGTATAAATCACATAGCAGCTGGTTGAGAATGTGAAGGAAAAGATTGAGATTGTGTTTAAATGGGTTCAAGTTCACCGGCTTCTGACCGATCGGGCTTTAGCATTGCTAGCATCGTTCGATTTGACATTCACCCTCTCATTCACACGTCACGTAGAAACGACCGCTCACTCGTTCACACGTCGGTGTGTTCATTTTTCCCTCGTCTATTAACCTGAACACACCCACTCGCTAACTCACCTGTGTTTCTCCTCCCTGCAGGCATCTCGGTAACCAAGAAGACGCACACCTGTGAGTACAAGCTTTTATTCATAACCGCCGTGTCAAAACACGTTTTTAATCAGGCGACGCTGACATTTCTTGTTTTTATAACGGTCCGGGCGGGTCGGCGGTAAGTCGGTACCCTCGGCCGTATCGCCCGCTATTCCTGGGGGTTTCGTCATCTGTGGAGGGACGGCGGGGGGTTTGCAACGCAGTGCCGCGCCGACGCTCGACTTCCTGGCGATGCGGCGCCGCCGTAGCGGCTCCTGCGCTTCTGCAGTCGCCTTGCAGCTCGGCAGCACGGATGTGGTGTTTTGCACGGCTGCCTGCGGAGGGGTCGGCGGCCTCCTCCTCCCGGCCGCGTCCCAGCAGCTATTCAAACCCTCGGAAAGCTTTTTTCTTTCTTTTTCCCGACGAGCGTGACGTCCGGCTATCCCTCGGTGATGAAAGCGGCGGCGAGGGGAGGCCGGCGGGGCTTTCCTGTAAGAGCGTTTGCAGATGGTGAGATATTGAGAGCGGCCTTGTAAAATCCCCCCCTGCTCTTTCTTACATCAGAGGGAAGGGCAGAGGATGTGATCTTCTAACACAAGACGGCTCTACCTCTGCTCCGATCACGCACGTGTGAGTGTGTGTGTGAGTGTGTGTGAGTGTGTGTGTGTGTGTGTGTGTGTGTGCAGGTATTTGCGCGTCCGGAGGCGCTCCCTCCCTCCGTGTTTGTGTTTGAGTCTTCAAGGTAGAGACGCCAGCGCTTTGACCCGCCATCCGTCGCTCCGGTATCTTAATTAGCGCGGCGCTTAGCACCTCCACACCGGAAGGGGGGCTCAAATCAAAGAGCATGATTTAGGAGTCCCGGGTTCAAAGCCGCGGGCAGAAACCGGACGATTCCGTCTCATTTTTCACCGAGAGATATTCAAATTCGGCCCGTGTGAGGAAATCAAAGTGAAGGAGTCTTAACAAGTCGTTGATTGCAGCGGCTCGGCAGACAGGAAGCGGCCGCGCACAATAAGTTCAAGGGCCAGTTAATGGTCACCGAGGATGTGGAGAGGGCGGGGGTGTGTTGCAGAAGCCGGGTGATTATATGTCTCTTGGATTAATAACGAGGAGAAACACTCTGCCCGGCCTCATTAGAGTCGGAATTGTAAATCTATTTCTAATTCCGGGCTGGGAGCGATACCTCTTCTGTTAGCGCTCGACGTCGGGGCTTTCCTGTCCGGGCCCTCCTGGTCCGACCCCCCGGGGGCCACGGAGGGGGGGGGGGGGGGGGGGGGTCCGCCCCCCAACCCGACATCCCCCCCCCCTCGCACCGGGACCGACTCCCCGCTCCTGCCTGAGTGATCAAACCGCTGGAAGCTCCCCGCCACGCCGTCCTCTCATCAATATAAATTACAGGGGCAGCTGTTCGGTGGCAGACTCCTCTCCTCCACCCCGCTGAACTAATCACCGGCCTTTCAGGAGATGAAGTGTTCCAGATGAAAACTTGCATCGCCGTGGCAACGGCGTCCTCTTCCCCGTTCGGGACGAGTTTTTTTTTGTCGTCGTCGTTGCTTTTTCGACTAGTTTCCACCTCCCGCCACGGACTTCACACCAGCCGTTCGATCCGTCCCTTTAAGTAAACGCTTCCCGTGTTGTATTGTTTGGTTGCACGCCAGGTATGGGCACACACACACACACACACACACACACACACACACAAGGGTGGCGTCAGCCGGGCTTGTGTTTTGACCTGTTGAGGGGCGGGGCGGAGGATCCCACGCCGCTGCTGATGGCGGCCCAGATAAGACGTCCCACCTGTAATCTGCCATCAAGCTGTGTGTGTGTGAGGGCGGCGGCACCGAGTTGGGGCCCCTGGGGACCCCCGATCTCGGCTAACTGGCGCCCGCCGGACCCCCCGGTCGGCCTTCTGCACCCGCCGTTCGGACGTTTATTTATTTCCTGGCAACACAAAGCTCCTGGGAAGGACGCTGTTGTGATGCGGCAGGTGTCTGTAGTCCTACAGATAAAAAGAAAAGGGGCAAACTTGCTTTTTATTTTCTCCCCGTCTTTGCCGCTGATGTGCACGTCGGTGCACGGAGAGCGCGGCCAGAGGGAGGCGGCAGTATGAACTCTTTAGTCAGACATGAAGCGAAGTTCCAGTGTTTCCACCAGTTCGTCTCCATTCTGGTGACAGAAGCGTCGCTCTGACTGAGGAATATCCCCTCGCTCTCGCCTCTCCATTTATTCCCGGCCCGAATGGGATTCCTCTCCTCGCCGATCTGCCCTTTTTTTTTGTTACGGCGAACGTGGCGGCCCCTGCGCCGAAGCCTCGCCGCCCCGATGCTGTCGGTGCTGAATCGCTGGGCGGGGGGGTCACGGAGACATGTGGGAACAGCAGCTGATGGACTTCACACACTGCGGTTATTCTGAAAAAAAACAGTAGAAATAGGGAAATAACATGATGGCAATAATAACAACAATCACACTTGTCACTTCTGTTATTATATGGAATAACAATGCATATTATCATCATCATTATATTATATGAGATGATATTATATTATATTATATTATATTTTTATTAAAAAAACATTGTAAAATAAAAAAACAAGAGGAATATTAATTATATCAGTATTTCTATCATCATATGTCATGTATTATCTGAAACGAAACATTAAGAGTGAACAATACTAATGATAATAGTTATAATCATTTAGTGTAATATCTCTAATTTACTGTTTTCATCATGTATTATATTATATTATATTATATTATATTACAAAACCATTGTAAAACAAAAAAAGAGGAATATTAATTATATCAATATTTTTATCATATTTCATACAATATTATCTGAAATGAAACATTAGGAGTGAACAATACTAATGATAATAGTTATAATCATTCAGTATAAAATCTTTTATTGTACTGTTTTCATCATATATTATATTATATTATATTATATTATATTATATTATATTATATTATATTACAAAACCATTGTAGAATAAAAAACAAGAGGAATAATAATTTTATCAATATTTTTATCATCATATGTTATATAATATTATCTGAAATGAAACATTAAGAGTGAACAATACTAATAATGATAGTTATAATCATTCAGTATAATATCTTTTAATGGACTGTTGTCATCATATATTATATTATATTATATTATATTACAAAACCATTGTAGAATAAAAAACAAGAGGAATATTAATTATATCAATATTTTTATCATCACATGTTATATAATATTATCTGAAATGAAACATTAAGCATGAACAATACTAATGATGATAGTTATAATCATTCAGTATAACATCTTTTGATGGACTGTTGTCATCGTATATAATATTATATTATATTATATTTTACGATTAGTATTACTATTAGTATTTTGAATAGTATTTGATTATTTTTGATTGCTTTCTAGTGTTTATCATACAGGCGTGTAATAGGCATGTTGTGTTTTTTTTCAACATTTATATTTTACCTGAAGAAATATGATTATCAATGGGAACACATCTGTAAACGTTCCCCCGGCCGTGATGTCGGCTCTTCCCTGGGCCGTCATGCCGTCCCCTGGCCTGGCGTGGGCGTCTTCACTCGAACGCACCTGAGATCCACGGGACCAAATAGCGGCGTCCGTGTCCAGCGGAGGGGAAAAACTCGTCCCAGTTGCTGTTTAATTTTGCTTGGCAACAGGCTCGCTCTAGCAGAACGGCCCCCGGGCGGCGAGTCGTCTCCGCGCCGTCTGAAGGCGTTTCATCACGCCGCCGCCTTGATTCATCCCCGTCGGGGATTCGTTAGCGGCGCTCACGTGGGGGAAGGTGCATCCGGCGCGCGGTTGAGCCGAGGCCCGTGATGAAGCCCGGCCGGCCGGAGGGGAAGAGGAGGCGGGGAAAACGAAACAAAACAAAAAAGTCCACGCTCGCACCCGCCGTGGTTACGCCTTCCTTTCACCCCGGCGTTCCGACGGCTGTTAGAAGTGAACCCGACCACGTGTGGCCCCCCCGCCGCCGCCGCCGCCGCCACCTCCACCGTCCTTCTCTGGAAAGTTATTTGATTCTCAGCGTGGTGCTGGATGGTAACTCGTTGTTTCCTCCTTTTCCCGGCCGGCGGCGGCGAAGCACTTAAATTGACACAACCCGTACTGTAGGTTATGTTTCATCTTACTCTTATTTGTTTGCTCCACACACACACACACACACACACACACACACGCAAACACACATGCACACACATGCACACACATGCACACACGCACCCGAAAGGAAAGAAAAAAGTATTTTCTTTTTGGGACGTTTTGGTTTAATCCATAATAGACGGCTATTCTTCCTCTCCCTCTCTTTTCCCCAAATAGGTCAGTGTAATCACAACAGTGAGGGATGGACAGTCACTGTTAAAGAGAAATCAATAGAGCTATCTATTTGTCGTAAACCAGGCCAGCGTGATTTTTCTCCATTTTTCCCCTCGCCTTCTGTACTCCCCCCCCCCCCCCCCTTCAGCCCTCAACACAATATGGCAGGCCTTCATTTCTAAAGTAAAAAATAAAAAAAAAAGCATTATGGTCTGCCATTTTGTGAAATTGCAAATGGCCTTTGTACGCGTACTTTCTTTTGCATAAGTTTTCCCCGGGTGAGGACGCTCCTTTTTTTTTTTTTTTTTTTTATCGCCTCCTGGGGGCCCGGGGTGTTTTATATAAGGCGGAGAGTGGCGAGGGGGAGCTGTAGGGTTGCATGACAGCTTTTTACAGGGGCCTGGAGGTGGGGGTGGCGCGGGGGTGTTCTGCCTTTGTTGCCTCTTAATCTGGCTCTTCTTGGGCGCAGCTCTTTCAGAGAATTTGCGGAGAAGCAGAAAGAGGGGCCTCATCAGCTTTTCCTCACCCCCGTCCCTTATTGTGTCTCGCCGAAAAAACTGAAAAGCCCCCCCAGGTCTCCAAGTGTTGTCAAAACGCAGAACAAGAGTAAGTGACACATGACGACGGCACAATGCGCCCCGACGTTGGCGCCGTCCGTCTGCCGCCGGCGATTTCTCTCCCGCCGGCCGTCTTTCGGGCCGGGTGAGACGGGTGAGGCGGCGGCGCCTCGCGCTCGGCCTTATCGCTCAATCGCCGGGCGGCTTTCCTGGTCATTTCTGGGAATTTAGCGTAGCGGGCGACAATGTGCGCACCCGCCGTTAGCGCCGCTGCAACCTCCATTAGCTTCTGGTAGCGGCGAGAAAAACGGGTGAATCGGAAAAGCGAGTAGGTAAAGCGGGATCGGGATACTTCCTGAATTATTCAGGGGAGGAGGACGGAGTGATGAGCGGGTCGTCCTCCGTAATTGCATCACTCGGAGATATCTTTTAGGCGATGCTTCGGGATGAATAATAAATGTCACGCGGCATCAGAGAAAAACATATTCCGGGGGCCGACGCACAACAAACAGGAGTGTTTGCTCGGCGAGCGCCGGGTGTTTATTGAGTCGGGACGTATCCGAAGCGAGGACGGCGTGCTAACGTGTCGCCCCCCCCCCCCCCCCTCCCCGATAAACTACGTCGAGGAGAAAAGTTGCCCGAAACAAAAGCAGAAGTGCTCACAAAAGCTTGGGGGTGATACTACACATTGACATTTGTGCTGATCACATTGTGCGCGTTTTGTTGAATCTGCTTTATTAGAGAAATGCTGTTTTCCTTTTTTGTCTTCTTCTTCTTCTTCTTCTTCTTCTTCTTCCCCTCCCCGCTATTAATTTGCGCTTCCGCAGGAGAACAGTGTGAGAACAGAGGGATGCGGTTAACCCATTGTGAAGTTAGCCGTCATCATTAAGATTCTCCAGATAACAGGCATGCGGATTTCTACTGCTCAGCATTCTAGGTTCCCAGACATCAAAGCTTCTCATTCTACCGTGGCAGCGGCGGGGGGGCGGAGAAGGTGGCGAGGAGGTACCGAGTCAGGAAAACACGGCGCAGTGGCGGGGGAGAGGCGTATACATACCTCTCAGCATGTCAGGTGACGCCAGGATCCACTGTGTCACCCAAGAGGTGCCTCCTCTGTCGTTAGCTGCTCGCTAACACTCTCCTTTTAGGATCAGGTGGAGGTTCAGAGTCAGGGAAATACAGCAGAGTGAAGGAGAGCGGTGCATACGGACCTGCGAGGATGTTAGCTGATGCCAGGATCCGCTGTGTTACCCAAGAGGTACCTCCTCCTATGTTACTTGCTCGCTAACGCCCTCCTGTTGGCTTCAGGTAGTGCTACAGAGGCGGGAAAATACAGCAGAGCGGAGGAGAGGGGCGTTTACGTACCTGCTAGAATGTCGGCTGACGCCACCGTCCACTGTATAACCTCGACCATCTTTAGCTGCTCGCTAACTCCCTCCTGTTAGCTTGAGTAGAGATATGGAGTCAGGGAAATACAGCAGAGCGGAAGAGAGGGGCGTATACATAACAGCTAGCATGTCAGGTGACACCACGGCCTACCGTGTGACCCAAGAGCTTCCTCCTCCATCGTTAGCGACTCACTTACACCCTCCTGTTAGCTTTAGGTGGAGTTATAGAGTGAGGAAAACACAGCACAGTGGCAGGGAGGGGCGTATACCTACCTCCTAGCATGTCAGGTGACGCCACAGTCTACTCTATAACCTCGACCATCATTAGCTGCTCGCTAACTCCCTACGTACCTGCTAGCATGTCAGGTGATGCCAGGATCCACTGTGTAACCCAAGTGCTGCCTCCTCTGTCGTTAGCTGCTCGCTAACTCCCTCCTATTAGCTTGAGTAGAGATATGGAGTCAGGAAAGTACAGCACAGTGGAGGAGAGGGGCTTAAACATACCTGCTAGCATTCAGGTGACAGCACCGCCTACTGTGTAACGCAAGAGATGCCTCCTCCATTGTTAGCGGCTCACTAACACTCTCCTGTTAGCTTTAGGTGAAGTTATAGAGTCAGGAAAACACAGCACAGTGGCAGGGAGGGGCGTATACCTATCTCCTAGCATGTCAGGTGGCTCCAGGATCCACTGTGTCACCCAAGAGGAGCCTCTTCTGTCGTTAGCTTCTTGCTAACTCCCTCCTGTTAGTTTAAGGTGGAAGTACAGGGTGAGGAAAATTGGGGCAGAGTGGAAGAGAGGGATGTATACGCACCTGCTAGCATGTCAGCTGACGCCACAGTCTACTGTAACCTCTACCATCGTTAGCTGCTTGCTAACTGTCAGCTTGAGTTGAGATAAGGAGTCAGGAGAGCACAGCAGAGTGGAGGAGAGGGGCGTATACGTACCTACTAGCACCTCAGGTGACGCTGGGATCGACTGTATAACCCAACAGGGGCTTCTCTGTCATTGGGCGCTCGCTACTAACCCTCCTGATACCTTTAGGTAGATCATCAGAGTCAGGAAAATACAGCAGAGTGGAGGCGAGGGGCGTGCACGTACCTGCCAGCATGTCAGGTGATGCCAAGATCTACAGTATAATCTAAGAGGCGCCCCTTCCATCGTTAGCAGCTGGCTAACTCCCTCCCGTTAGCCACTTGCTAACGGCTTCTGAATAGACTCCTCGGTCCGGAGCGCTTCCGTCTCCGCCGTTCTGCCACTCATATTTCAGATGACTGACAAGGACGGGCCGTATACGTACCTGCTAGCATGTTGGGTTCTACAACCCAGGAACCGCCACCTCTGTTGTTAGCCTCTCGCTAACAGGTTCCTCGCTCCGTCTAACTCACTCGCAGCGTCTTAATTCAATCTTCCCGTCTGGCGCTCTCCGACCGCCCTGTCAGGCGCGACCTCAGCGGCGCCGGCTGCTTCCCCTCGCAGCAGTTACACAGGTATTACGCCGAAGTTCATCTTAATTCACATTATTCCATCTTCCGACTCGGGCGGCGTTTTCTTTTACATAAAAAAAAAAAAAAAAAAAAGTCAGCCGCTCCACGGCGCGCGAGTATTGAATGTTGGCGCCGGAGAAATGCGCCGTTCTCCATTATTGTGCTGGATTACAGAATCAAGGTCGACTCACAAGACACAGAGTAGCATTATCCCTTAATCCTGTGTTTTGGTTTCAAATAGCCTTTTTTACACCTAATCTCCGCGAGTAAAATGACAAACATGAATAGCGAGGTGGGTATTTAAATGTGCATTACCTGCGACGTTAAGGTCAAAGGCTTACGCTGACTTAAAGTGGCTCGGCGTTACATGAAAGAACAGATGACGGTGTGTGTGCCACGTGTGTGTGTGTGTTACAGAAGTCTGGGGAGTCTCGCGATGACACACACGCACACACACACACACATGCGCGCGCACAGTTTCAGATGGCTAAGTCTAGAACTTTTAATCCAAACTATGAGCCACTGTATTTTCTTTATCGGCGCCCGTTTGGATAAAGATATTATTTGACTTTTTTTACCGCGGCTCCACGCTACTTTTGGACGGTTTGGGACGGCGAGGGGGGGGCGGAGGGGAGCTCGGCGTCTCCCCTTGACCGGCCCGGTCTCGACGTTTCCAGTCAGGCTGCGGGAAACTTAAAGGTGCGTTGAAAGACTAAAAGTGGGCCAGCTGCCGCTGCCTCCTGTTGACCTACCTTGTTCGGAGGGTCCGGGTACAGACTGATGACAGGGCTCCTCCTCAGCGGACCACATTACTAATGTGTGAAGGTGCGAGAGGAGCAAACCGAGTGATGGATCACTCCCCCTGCACCCACGGCGTCCTCATAAGTCTAAAGTAAAAAGTGTCGAGCGCGCGGTGAGAAAGAGCCTCCGTCCTGTCCGACGCTCCCCCGGCCTGGTGAAAGAGGCTAAGGGGGAAGGCTAAGCGCGGCGCGCGGCGAATAGCCTGAAGATCTCCCTCAATCTTGAGGCGAACGGCAATCCCCCCGGCGCGCCGCTTGTTTTGCCGCCGCCGACAGCGCGAACCAGCCCGCAGAACTCGGGAGAAGTTACTTTCATGCTTGAACAGAGCCGCTCTGTAATAAATGAGAGTCATCTGCGCGCCGCCGACTGGACCGTCTCCCCGGACCAACGCCGCCGCCGTCGCCGAAAATTCGCAGGGTACACCTAATGTGTTGGTTTAAGCCGAGGCACTCCGACTGTTTTTTCGTATCCGCTCGGAAATCGACCGTCGGTTAAAAACGCCGCTAGCTTTGTCGCGTCTTTTTGGAAGGTTAGCTATTTTACTCCGCACCCCCACCGCCGCGGATCCGGCGTCGGGCTACATCGGTGATGTTGCGGCGGCGGAAGGGCGGAAGGGGTGGAAGCGGCGAGGGGGGGCGGGGGGGTTCGGACGCCTGGTAATACATCACACACTCCAGGGGGTCTCGGCGGTATGCTCCTCAATAATGAACTTCATTCGTTAACTTCTCCCTCAAAGGCCAAGTTACCCTGCCCTTTTCAGCCGCCGCCTCCACTCTTGCCGGAGTCGCCCTGCCAGCGGCGGAGGGTGGAGGTACATCATCGCGCACGCCGCCTCCGCCCCCGACAGGCTCGCCGACCGGCGTCGCGGGACATGAAGAATAAGCAGGTCCATTACCAATCCCTCATGCCTGGTTATAGCCATAATTATCGCGGGGGAAAATGACCCGCTCTGTTTGGTTTTGCCACAGAAGGGGCCGCCGCGCCTAATCACCTCCCACTTCTCGCCTGTCGTCCTCACGCCACGAAGACGGGCGGCGGCGGCGGCGGAGGAGGAAGAGGAAAAAGAGAGGAGGTGGAGGTGGAGGTGGAGGAGGAGGAGGAGGAGGAGGAGGGGGTCTTGCCAGTTCATTAGAATTCACAGGGTTCCACCTCCCCGCGTAGCCGGGCTAAGCCTCTCACACAGGCTGCAATGCCTCGCCGTAATCTCCTCCGGCTCGTTCCCCTTTCGCTCCTTTCCTGCTCCTCAGCCTTTCCTCTGCCTTCCCTCAGGGGGGAAGAGATGCGCCGTGGCGCCAATTCAACGCGCGATCAGATTTCTATTGATCTACTGAATGATTGTTTTTGCGGCGACGCTCTGGTTTTTTTAGAAACCGAACCGAGTCGACCTCTCAGCTTGACCAAACACCTTTTTTCCCCCCCGGAAAAAACTTTGATTTCATCGATCCGGAAAACCGGTCCGTTTTTTTTTTTTTTCTGCGTCGCCTCAAAAGGAAACGCCGACGATAATGCACTTATCTCCATAAATAAACCGGCGGTAAAAGAAAAGGCTACAGCCCTGTCAGCCGCTCGCCATAAGCGCTGTGTTGTCGATTCTGATTTGACGAGGGCTGACAGGCGCTCACTCCACCTATGTGGGAACGATGCGCTTTCATATCGCTTCCCGTCGACCTCTCTGTTCTATAAATACTGCGTTTTGCATGTACGTGCGCGGGCGGTGGGAGGGGGTTACTGCTCACCCGCAGTTAGCCGTAAGGACCTAGCATCGGCTGATTCTCGCCGCTCCCGTTTGAACCTCCCGCATTCCTGCGGAGCGTCCGCCGTTTCTCGCTGAAATTTATATTCCCCTTTGCTGCCGTTGTTGTTGTGCGTGCGCGATTTGTCAAAGTCCTCGCCGCAAATGGAAGCCCCCAGGAAATTGCCTGGAATGGCCCTTAAATTGGTTTATGATTGTGCGATGTGGGGCCCCGGCGCCGCTACGGCTCTGATAATATGCCCCTCCGCTCCACGCCACGCCGTCGTTATTAAATTGACCTGTATTGTTTTTCACGTAGCGGCCGGCCGGAGCTCGTTACTTCCGCCGCCGTTCCGAAAACACCCGGCTATGATTATCCCCTAAGCCGGGCGAAAACCGAGCGGGCTGTTTATCCCGCCCCGCCCCCTTGCGCCCCCTCCGGGGTCAAAGGTCGTTTGGGCGGCGTGCGCGGCGAGCCTGACCGCTGACGGAGCGCTAATGAGGCCATTATCAGTCCGGCCCCCTCCTTCCCTCCGCAGGCGCCGCCACCTCATCTCCGCAGAGTTCAGCTCCGCCAGAAATGCATTTGCTTTAATAAGAGCGGCGGCGACGGGTCCGCCGCCCCTCCCCGCAAGAGCCGATCGACTCGGAACGATTCCATCGACGGCTTAACGGCGCGGCCGTTATCGCCCGCGGACGTCTGACCGTCCGTCCCTCGGAGGGCCGGATCAATGCCCTAATGAACACGTATCAGCGGCGTATCGGCATCCTGTCACCGCAAACGGCGAGCAGGCGGGGGGGTGATCAGGCGCAAATGAAGCTGCTTAGCTGGAAACATCTCTCCTCGGGGAGCGACGGCTTTTAACCGCAATTACATTCGGTCCGAGGCGGCGTGTTTGTCGGGAGAGGACTCACGACGCCGACGCCATCCTGCCGCCACGCCTCCGTCCCTCCGGCCACACGGTTTTCTGGAACGGAAATTTAGCTCCCGCGGAAACGAGAAGTCGGTGTGATTGGAATAGTTTAATCGGAACGTACCATTTTTCAGTGCTGTCGGAGAATCTTAAATATCCAATGAAGTGTCCTCTTGCTGAATATAAATGTATGTTTGGCACGGCGGTTAGCGCTTCCACCTCACAGCAAGAAGGTCCCTGATTGGAGGGCCTTCCTGTGTGGAGTCTGCATCTGGGTTCCTCAGGGTTCTCCAGGTTCCTCCCGCAGTCCAAACACATGCACGAGGTTCCCCATGAATGACTGGGGGAATTTTTGTATGAGTGTAATATTGTGTGAATGAGAGAGTGAAGGTATGAATGTTTATGCGACGCATGAATGAGAGGGTGAATCTCGTCACGTCGTCATGATGTGTGAATGAGAGGGTGAATTTCTGCACGTCCCAACATGACATGTGAATGACGGCATGGATGGTCGCATGTGTCCAATGAAAATGAGGGTGAATGTGTGAATGTCGATGACAGGGTGAATGGCTGCATGTCTATATGACACGGACGAGCGTGGGAATAGTAAATTTATCTCTGTATGACATGCGAATGACAGGGTGAATGTATTAATGTCTGTGCGACGTGAATGAAAGGGAGAATTTTCGCACATTTCTATATCACAAGAACCAGAGGGTGAATGTTATATGTCGCTATAAGACATGTGAATGAGAGGGTGAACAGTTGCATGTCTACATAACATAGGAAAGGGCCGGTGAAGGTATGAATGTCTATGACACGCGAATGAAAGGGTGAATTTTCTATGTCTCTATTTGTTATGAATGAGAGGGTGAATGTCTAAATGTTTATATGCCGCGTGAACGACAGGGTGAATAGTTGTCTCGATATGGAAACCCATATGTGGCTGTGTAATCCCGGTTCCAGGGTGCAAGATAAGCGCCACAGATAACAAAATGAATGAATGAACGAATGCACCTAAATGCGTCCGCCGTCTAAAACCTCCCCGCTCCTCGTACCTCCCGTCATTGGAGGCTCGGGGACTTTCTTACGCAGCTCACGTGACCTGGGCTGAGCGGAGCGCCGAGGCTCGGTGGGTTCAAACTCTCATGAGAAGTCATTTCAAGAAGTTAGTGAGCGACTGAGTGCAAGTGTCGTTCTGTCTGTGCATACGTTACCCACGCCGGGAAACACCACGAACTACCAGCCGGGGTCTTTTTCAACGAAACGGTGGCTTTTTGTTTTGTTCATTTTGTGGTTTGCCCTAACCCCCCCCCCGCCTCCCTGACTCACTTTCACAACGGCAGTTGAAAGATGCCCGCAGACGGTGGCAGTTAGACGGCCACAACCCCGAAGACGCCGCTCTTTTCGCCGAAAATGGGGCGCGGGGGGGGCGGGAGGGGGGTACGTCTGTCAGCGGCCGCCTGGTTCCTGCATCCCAGGCACGCTTCATTTGATGCTATCAACCTGTGAGTGATATTTGGTTCATTATTCGGCGTGCGACGGGGAGGCCGGCATTGACGCGACGTGATTTAATATGTTTAGTGTCTCTAATGGATCGCAAAAGTCCCAATAAAAACCGGGGGGGGGGGATTACGTGGCGGTTAGATGCACCTCGATGGAAGAGATGGAGATATTTGGAAAGGTAGAAGAAGAAGAAGGATAGATAAATAATCAGCACATCCGTAACAATCGTATTTTCAACGTGCGATTCCTCTCTCGGAGCGAGTTGCGGAAGTCTGTGGTAAAAGCGGAGCTGTAGCGCCGCCGTGCTAATGCCTTCCCAAGTATAATGTTTCACGGCTTATGATGCTTCTTTTTTTTTTAATTTTTAGTGCGGCCTGTCTGGAAGGGCGTCTCGAAAAAGAAAGAAAGAAAGAAAGAAAGAGAGAGAGAGCGAAAGAGAGAGAGAGAGAAAGAAAGACGACACGAGGACCGGCTTACTCGCGGAAATGCCAAATGTGGCGCGGTGGTTATTGGCCAAGGCTGGATTGCACTAAAACCAGAATATTGTATCAGAGAGAGGCAGCTGGTTAGGAGTCAGAACAGATTATCATATGAGGATGAGCGAGGAGAGAGGGAAGGGGGGAGGAGAGGGAGAGAGAGAGGGATGGAGGAGAGGGAGGAGGGAGAAACGATAGCGAGAAATTCACCGTCCGGGCGCTGTGGGGTGGAGGGGATCATCTAAACCCTTTCGCCACTATCTCCCCTTCTTCACCTGTCAGGAGGAGTGTGTGTGTGTGTGTGTGTGCGTGAGAGAGAGGGAGGGATGGAAAGGGGGATGCATGCACGTCCTCTGAGAGGTCAGGAGGAGACGCCGAGGCTTCTTCTGCAGCTCGCCGACATCTGGCCTCACGCTGATCGGTCTTTCAGGAGGAGAGGAGCCTCTCCGTCTCCGAGCGCCTTCCCTTCCCATCCTCTTATTTGTTTTTGTCGTTTTCTCTGCGTTTCTTCCCCCCCCCCCGGCCATTCCTTATTTCTCATACGTTACAGCGGAGGAGGAGGAGGAGGAGGAGGAGGAAGAGGGAGGAGGGGGGTGCGTCTGCTAGTTCTCTCTTTATCACCGCGCCGAAGAAAAAGAGGAAGATAAGGGGCGGCAGATAGCGAGAGTGTGCTGTGTCTAGCAGAGCCGGGGCTGCAATCAGCGGGAAGAGGGCCAAGCCTCCCCCCCTCCCTCCCTCCGTCCTCCTCCTCCTCCTCCTCCTCCTTCCCCCCGCCCCCCCGACCGGCTCCCGGCGCCCCGACTGGCTGCACGCTGTGCCAATCAAAGGGCGGTGGGTGGGGAGCGCGCAGACACGAGCGCTGATGTCACAGTCACATGGATTCTGGTGTGGTCATGCTCGCAGGCTGAGAGGCAGAGCCGTGCTGGCCAGCTGCTGCTGAGACAGCAGTGGAGGGCTTGGCGCCGCCGCCGACACGTCCCCTCGCATGGACCCGAAGCCCAATGATGTATTTTGTGATTTCAGCTATGAAAGGTAAGAGAGAGAGAGAGAGAGAAGGAGTGAGAGACGGGCGCGCCGATCCTCCGGGGTAACAAGTAGGGGGGTTGGAAGTGAAGCTCCGGCTATTCATAGCCTGCCAACTCTTTGCGTTTCATTTGCGAGGAGGGCGAGAGTGACAGCGAGGAAGAGCGAGTCGGAGAGGGAGGGAGGGATGGAGGGATGGAGGGATGGAAGGATGGAGGGATGGAGGGATGGAAGGATGGAAGGATGGAGGGATGGAGGGATGCGGCGCTCCTGCAGCTCAGCTGAGCTCCGACTCGCATATTCATGCATGGCTGGATTTTTAATCCTTTTTTTTTTTTTAATTTAAAAAGATCCTCTGTAAGTTATAGAAATGTATATTTGCAGTGTTACGGTTGCATGTGTGTGTGTGTGTGTGTGTGTGTGTGTGTGTGTGTGTGTGTGACGAGAAGTTTTTTTTTTTTAATATTGTGGTTTGGGTTGCATGAGGGGGGGTCAGTGAAAGGGGCAAAGGCTGGAGGGGGGGCTTCTGTCGCGATCCCTTTCTGCCCAGACCTTAATCCTTTTGTCGAGTGTGTGTGTGTGTGTGTGTGTGTGTGTGTGTGTGTGTGTGTGTTCTGCGGGGGGAAAGACGTGCGCTGTGGTGTGTGTTTGAACCCAGCGACGCACTGGCGTGACTTGCAGGGCTGCGATTCTTCGACTTGATAGAGGTGCATGTGTGTGTGTCTACATGTGCGTGATCGTGCGTGCATGCGTGTGTGTGTGTGCATGTGTGTGTGTGTGTGTGTGTGTGTGAGTGCGATGTGCTCCACTGACCTATTTTTTTGGGGGTAGTCGGGTTTACATATGTGGCCACCGGAGCAGCGCCGGGTCCTCCCAGTCTGTGTGTGATGTTGATCTAGGATGCCAAATCCCAGCCCTTCCACCCCCTCCATCACATTTGCACACACACACACACACACACACACACACACACACACACACACACACACACTTACACACACATGCACACACACGCACGCACATACACACGCGCATTGAAACACACGCACACATATTTGTGCAGACGGTTAGAAAAGTGCAGTCATACATACAGTGCAGCGCACGCACACACACACACACACACGCATATCTCTCACGCATGCTTGCACACACACACACACACACGGTGCACAGTTGTTTTTCCTCTCCCAGCCCGCAGAGCAGGGCTGCAGATACACACTCTGCTTGCGAGTATTACTTTGCAATGTTTTCAACACACCAATGTGCTGATTGATTTATTGATAATGAATTGATCGCCGATGGGCGGCCTTGCCCCCCCCTCCCCCCGTTACCCCCCGCAGGCTCATCCTGCTCTCTGAACCATTCATTGTGTCTGTGTGTGTGTGTGTGTGAGAGTGTGTGTGTGTGTGTGTCTGCATGAGAGACTTCATTTAGAAGGGGAAACTCTCATTATTAGTGAGCTACATGTGAGAGATGACCTTTGACCCGATGACCTTTTACATGTCACTCGTAGTGGAGGATTTCAAGGATGGATGAAGGATGCTTTTATTTATATTTCTTGGGGGTGGTCACGCACACCAGAGTGCACGTTCTCCTTATAAAAATTAATTTTAACCCCCCCCTTTCCCCGGCCGCCTCTTTGTCCTCCACCGGGCTGTAAAAGTAAACCCCTTTTTTCTCTTTTTCTTTTTTTCCTTTCTTTTTTTATTTCTCCCCACAAACACGGGGGTCCTCGCTCCGGACTGTACCATCTCTTTTTCCTTTTTTTTTTTTTTTAAATCTCATTTTAATTTTAAATCTTATGTTTCTTGTCACTATTATTTGTGATTTAAGATGAGTAAAAAAAAAAAGGAAAAACCTGTATTTACCCTTCACCCCCCCCTTCCCACCCCTCTATTTAGCTCTCTCCTCCACGCCACCGTCTCTCAAGTACCTAATTACCTGTAATG
The DNA here is from genome assembly GCF_037954325.1 of Fistularia commersonii. Taxonomy (NCBI): domain Eukaryota; kingdom Metazoa; phylum Chordata; class Actinopteri; order Syngnathiformes; family Fistulariidae; genus Fistularia; species Fistularia commersonii. Next base: position 17,503,178 of record NC_141300.1, read on the forward strand.
GAAACATCCCTCTCATTACCCCATGCAAATGAGGCGGGCCTACTCAGCACAATTAAAAATGAAAACTCCCGTTACATAATTAAAGAAAGTTGTTTGATGTGTGTGTGTTTCGACGGAGGAGTGTGTGTACCATTAACCCCCTCGCCCGACAGAGGCGTGTTCCACCTTCTCCCGTCCCTCCTACCTCCAGAAGGCCACACATGAATGTATGATTTAGCACGCGCGCACTCGACTGTGAAATAAAGGCGTGCATGAGGAGGTGAAGGCCGATACCCGGCGACGGCCGCCGGCGTGCTACGCTAACGAGGTTTGCGACGCCGTTTTGTCGCTTCCTGTAAGGCGTCCGGTCGCGCCCGTCGGCCATCGCACGTCCGCGCGGAGGTTAACGAGAACGGTCGCTATCCGGGGGTCGCCGCCTGCTAACGCTAGAGCTAACACACCGCGGCGCGTCCAGCCTCGTGAGACTTCACAAGCAAAAGGCGTTTTTATTTTATTCTGGATGTCAGCGAACGCATCGCGAGGACGTGAACATCAGACCTGAGTGTCGGATTGATGGGTAGGACTTAAAAATAAAAATGTTAAAAAAAAAAAAAAAAAAGAAAAAAAAAAAACTCACGCGGCAGCGTCCTGTAATTATCACCATTTATAAAAAAAAAAAGAAAAAATGTTATGCTTTCATTTCCTTCTCCTCTGAGGGGAAAATTTACAAACAGTGTGTGTGTGTGTGTGTGTGTGTGTGTGTGTGTGTGTGTGTGTTTAAGCCTCCTCTCATGTCTCTCTGCCGCTGCAGGAAGTGGCGTGGTGTCCCCACAGGTTATTAAAGTGTGTGTGTGTGTGAGTGTGTGAGGTGTGCCAGTCGGCCCCGCGCACATCCAAGATGAACATCCTGGCTGCCCCGATGGTGTGTGTGTGTGTGTGTGTGTGTGTGTGTGTGTGTGTAGGGAGTGTTTAATGAGATATTGACTGCCCATTGTGGGCATGGATTTTTGATTTTGGCTTCGGGGGAAGAGGAAACGACGGGAGGGAGCGAGAGCGAGGAAGGGGAGAAAATAACTCTTTTCATTTTTCACCTTGCCATCGTTAAGTTGAACTTCTGATTCTCGCCGTCTTCATCGGCGTTCCCGGCGACTCCCTTATTACCTCACCCTATTCACGTGTAATAACCTATTTATTACACATTTGTTATAACGGCGTTTGTGTTTGTGTTGCGTTTTCGGCAAAGTCGGTCCTTTATTTCGACGACGGGCGAGACACGCGAGTCAGAGTCCCGCGCATTAGTCTATTAATCTCCCGCCTCCCGCGCCGCCCCGTCAGTCACCGAAGCCTCCCGTCGGCCACACCTTTGCGGTTTTGACGGATTACTCCCGTCACCGCCGTCGTTTGGGGAAGCGGGGGGGTTAATTGCCCCCCCATCCCGCCGTCCCACGCCCAATCAAACAGCGACAAAAACAGCATCCATTTATTGCGTTGTTGCTCCTCTGCACACACACAATGCTACTCGCTACCACCACACCTAGCCTTTAAGTTAAAGGTAATTTCCTAACACACACACACACACACACACACACACACACAGACTTATCTGAAGTCACTCATCAGGTCTTTTGAAGTGTCTCGCTGTTGCGCGTCATTTAGCCGCTGATGGAGCACTTCCTCTGTCGGAGTGCGATTATCTAAAGAGCGCGCCGACAGCCCGCGGAGCGAGATGTTTTCGATCATTCTGTTCCCCCTCGCCTCGACACCGAGACACACGGCAGACTGATCGCTCTATATATTTATATATCTATATTTTAGCTGCCTTTCTTTTTTCCCCGCTCCTGAAAGCAGCCGCTCGGTCACGTGACCCGCTCGGCTCACGCGCTTTTCGGGTCCCTGGAAGTTAACGGCCTTTAAAAGAGAGTAACCCCTCGACCCCCTTTTCATTCTGAGCGTGTTTCCTTGAATCGCCCCCCTCCCGCCCCCCCGCCCGCCGCCCCCCCGGGGGGGCGTCCATTGGCTTTTTGAAGTTGCATCAAAGAAGGAAACGCGGGGCGAAAAAAAAGGCGCGATCGATTTCGCGTTTTGTCCGACTCGAAACACAGAGGACGGGAAAAAAAAACACGTGAGGAGTTTCAGGTGTTTGGTGCGAGTCGAGGGGGGAAAAGGCGAGCTCGGAAAGCGCTAGAAGGTGAACGGCAGCCTCCGCCGATGCCTCCTTCCCCGGAGACGGAAGCCCGGGCCTCTCGCTTCCTGCCGCTCGTGACGGCGAGGTAAACAAATCCGGCATCCGCCTCGATCTCCGACCCGCTTTTCCTCCAGAAACGCCGGCGTTTGCGGCGGTTCGTCACCTTTAACCCCTGGGCCCGGGCCGGGGGCGGGGTGAGTTTCGGGCGTTGACGTGGCCCGAGCGCGGCGAGGGAGGGGGGGCGCGCTGTCGGTGACACACGCCGCCATTATTATGGATTACTCAGCAGTTACACAACGGACGCGGAGCAGCGAAGCGGCTGAACCCGAATCCCCGGGTTGCGCGCGGGAATGTCAGCGTTATTTTTAGCCGCAGAGAAGACCGTACGCGCTAATGGCATTAGCCAAATTACGGCGCTGCCGTTCCGGCGAGTCCGGGAACGGAGGAGGGTCGGAGGTCGGAGCGTACCGAGTCAACCCCCACCCTCCGCCCTCCGCGGAGAGCCACTCTGGCATCTGGGGACCCTCGGCGGGGAACAAAGGATGAAAAATGAGAGATGCCTGGAATTTTGATGAGTTGAGGGAGCAGGCGGCGCCGTAACAAAGGTCGTGGCGACACGAGCGCGACTGCTTTATTACAAGAAGGAGAGAGGCGGCGCCGTCGACGTCCCAGTAGAGGCCATTAGGGCTCGTACCTGAACCGCAGAATTATTCACACGCGTGGAGCCGGGAGCGCGGCGGCGCGCCGGTCCTCCGCACCGCTAGGCGGCGCACTTTTGGAAGAAACGCTAACGGGAGCGGCTTCTCGTTCGGCCGCCGGCGGCGTTTTCCGGCGACTCCGCCTGCGTCTCCCGGAGGAGCCCGCGGAGGCCGGACGCACGGCTCGCGCTCAAGGTTGCCAGCGCGAGGCGGCCCTCGTCCCCGCTCGAGATTCATGAAAGGAATTCCATCATCATAAATAACAAAGCAAAACAGCCTTGCCGGAACAGTCTGCTTCAGATTGATTTTTATGCCCGTGCATACATTTGAAATAAAAGAAATGCTGCTTCGGTGCTAATTACAAAGATGAAAGGGGGCGCAGAATGTGCAAGGCAATGAACTTTGTTTAAAGGCGCGCTGCGCGGCTCATTCGGGGACGCCGCGCTTTTAATGAAATCCAACTTCGCCGGGGAAACTTCTGGAGTGTAAAATTGAAAGTGCGAAACAAAAACACGTCAGGTGCGAGGCGGCGGCGGCGGCGGCGGCGGGAGGGGCCGACGCTTCCTTCCCGGCTGGAGCGAAGGGTTACCTGGTGCTGGAGAGATGCTTGACCCGACTCCGGCTGGCTCCCCGCGCTCCTTCCACGGCGACGTGGAGGATCTGATTGCTGATTTGGAGCGTCCTCCTCCCCGTCACGCTGAGCCGTCTCCATGTCGGGATCCATCCCTCCCCATTGAAACTGATTAAGTAGCTGGAGACGACGCTCCGGCTCTCGGCGGCTCCGAGAGCCTGGTAGTCTGGAGTGCAGCTGGCAATCAACCCGCCGCCGACTCTTCGGGAGGCTTTTCATTTTTGTTTTTTTTCAAGTTGTTTTTTTGTTCCCGCCGTATTTTTGTCTCCGCTCCCCCCCCCCCCCCCCCCCCCCCGCCCCGGAGCCGCCTCGTTCTGAGGACGAGAGCGTTCCGCGTGCTGATCTCAAGGCCTCGTCAAGCCGGCCGCTCGGCTCGACAACGGCGGCGGCGGCGGCGGGCTACCAGCCCCGTCCCTCGCCAAAAGTCCCGGGTTGTGTTTACGGTCGGCCTCTAATTTTGGCGGGGGGGTGATTTCCAGAGCCGGCCTCCTCCGAAAACAGGAAGCGTCCATTGAATCCGAAGGGCTCGCCTGAGGAATCCACCAACGGAGAGTTCACGCGTCGCTTGAGACGGATTTCTGTCGCCGTGGAAACACGTCTGACAGCTGCAAGAGAGCAGCCGTCGCCTCCCGAGTTTTTTGTTTAGTTGGACGCGGCGAGCGGAGGAGCGGAGGAGCGGAGTCCGGTTACATCACGCCGGTGGCTGTTTTTAAACGGCGGCGTCTTCAATTACTATCAGAGCCGCGCAGCCCGCTGCTAATGACACATCTCTGTCAGAGCCATCACACGCACACACACACACACACACCTCCACCGCCTCGGCTCGAGCATTTATAAATACATATCATCCGACCGCAGACAAATCCGTCCCGCTATTTATTCTGGAAACAAACCTCCTGCAAGGTAGCAGACTGTCTGTTTGCCCTTTTTTTTGTCTTGCAGGCTGCATGTAAAGCCTCATTGCCGGCAGTCTATGTGTGTGTGTGTGTGTGTTTTCACGGACGTCACTCGGTTTGTGGCCGGGCTTCCTGTTTGTCGGACGGTTCAGTCGGCACGGAAACGTCCAGAAACGGTCAGGTGTTCGCCGACGCGACGAGCCGCTTCCGCAATTACGGCTGTTTATCCTTTATTTTGACTTCCTTTATGGAGGGTAAGAGGGACGTCCCGTCGGCCGCCGCCGTGCGCGGATCACCTGCCGCGCCGCCGTTGTTTCCCGATCCGTGTTTACGTCGGACCTTTTCCGCTTTGATCTCCGCTCGCTTCTTCCCCCCCCGTACTTTCTCTTGATGTGGGATTATTATAATTTATACACCGGGGATTTTCTTTTTTCCCCCTTCAGTTTATTATTTTTTATTTTTCGAGTAAACACGGCAGGACGAGGCGGGCTTCATTTACACATTCTCATTAGCAACCCTGAAGGTAATTAACGGGAGGCCGCGGAACACCAAGAGATGGACAGCGTTCATGTAATTTATTCCTTTCTTTTTCGCGCTCCACGGAAAAAATACATATACGATCGACCCCCGGCGCAAACGCGCCACAAACTTTTTGGCTTTTTCGAGGCGGTTTCATTCGTTCGCGCGCCGCGGTCGGAGCCGATCCAGGGTTCACCCCGTCAGTCTCAGAGACACACAACCATACACACACTTATTTAAAGGTCATATAGAGAAAAAAAGCCCTCAGTCACTCATTCACTCACGTCATCTGGAGACAAACCACCGTTCACCCCCTCTCACGCAGAGACAAATTCACCATCAAATTCACCATCATCTCCACACTATTGAGCGCATTTTATATATATTGTCTATTTTATACAGTTTTATATTTGTATTGTCCAGGACTACAGATGGAAATTAGCTATAAGCTATAATCTGGTACAAACATCTCTGCCTCTGTGCTTAATGTAATTGTACACTGTCCTAATAAACTTCTAAACAAACAAACAAACAAACAAACACCTGCATAGAAGCCACACCGGCTAAAAATAACTAAATAAATCTATGTTTCCATATAAAGGTGTCCATGTTATAACATGAGATGTTCACACACAAACCTTTTTATTAACTTTTAATTCAATCCGTGCCGGTAACATCCACAATTATGTAGTAGAAAATCTTTTTTTCCAAACAGTGGCTGTAAGACGGCTGGTGAAAGAGAGTGAATAATAAATAAGATCAAGGAAATACAAGGAAAAGTCCATCTATCCAGCCGACGTCTCTCGGTCTTCCAAAAACGTTCAAGTCGTCTTCTTCGCCGTCGGAATGGAACGGCCTCAGACTTTCATGTGACCAGGCTGAATGTTTTGCCGTTGTGAAGCTCGTTAGCCTAAAAAATCCATAAATTAGCCACATGGTTGTTTAAGCCGCAGCGTTGAAAGCGGCTTATAGTCCGTAAATGATGGCACTATTCACCCTTCCATCTATACGTCCTATAGAGACTTACAACCATTCACTCACTCATTCACACGTCAGACCTACAAGCAGCAACCCGCTCGTTCACACATCCCACGGACAAACACACACTTATTTAAAGGTCAGGGAGAGAAAAATACCACTGTCTCATTCGCATCACATAGAGACACAACCTTTGGCTCGCTCACTCGTTCACAGTGAGTGAGTGATTCCCATAACAGCCATTATTTTAATCCATTTGACCGCGGGTGGAACCTGGAGAACCCAGAGGAACCCAGAGGAACCCACACAGACCCGGGGATTTTCCACACAGGAAAAAAAAAACCCGGTGGGAATCCAAGCGTGGACCTTCATGCTTTGAGGCCGACAAGCGTCTGTGGAAATGCTACCATTTCCAAGAATTTAGATTTAATTCGGGTTGAGAGCATGGATATGTCTCTGGGCACTATAATAATATATTTAAAATAATATTTTGAATAACATTAAACATCCCCCATCATCCTGACAGTAAGTCCTGCGTCTAGGAAGCGGCTAAAACAAATAAAGGGGTCAACGACCCCCAGGACCATGTGACCTTCCACCCGGGTTTCAGTGCAACGGACCGCTTCCACTCCAACACGCCGGAAGCAGGAAACACAAAGACCTAATATTGCGATTGGCCCTTCCCCCCGCAGAGAGCTACGCATTCTACACACACACACACACACACACCAGCAGTCAGGAATACACCATCGGACGATTAGCATCTTTACCCACGTCAGATCGTGTCGTCGGCCCTCCGCCGTCATCTCGCATCCCCTTCTGCGGGGAAACCGTGGCATAATTGATGTAACGTAAGTGTCATGCTGTATCTGCGTGCGGCGTTCTTCGCCGCGCACGAGCGGCTCGCGCCACGGCAACAGCGACCGGGGCGGGGAGGCGCTTTCAATAGCTGGATAAATCACCCGACGCTTTGTGCGGGTATCTTTATGCCAGAAAGCCTCTTTTACTGTCCGCACTACATGCTACATGCTACATGCTACATGCTGAGGCAGGCCTGGGTCTCATTAGCGTCATACCTGAACGTACCTGCGAGCCGTATGCTAGCTCGGCACTCGGGGCTCCCGGCGCATCCTTTCCCGTCCTGCTAAATGTCAATGATAAGCGGTCCGTGGTCGCGGGTCAACGGTGTTTAATCGCCCGGGCAGTTGTGCGCCCTGGTTCCCGCGCAGTGGGTCTTACCTCGCCTCGTTTTCATGGAAAGGTATCGCAACCTCAGCGTCCTCGAGTGAGGATCCGTCGCGCGATCTGCTTTTTCGTCGGGCTGAGGGGGCTTCCGGATGGGTTGTCTAATCGGTCGACTAATTCCTGCCTCCGTCTGCAGAGCGGCGGCGGCGGTCAATCGGCATTTTATTTCAGAACGCCGGAGGATAATAATGGAACAGTCCGTGTTTCATCCAATAAAGTAGATCTTAATGCGCTAAAATAAAGAAAGGCGGGGACGGCGCGCATAGACAGCTGCGCTCCTCTCCCGGGCTCCCATTGTAAACCCAGTTATCCATAGGCACAGATATTTTACGGTTATTACCGACGTACGTTCGTAATATAGATTCGATGTCACAATGGCGCATCCCTTGAGCAGCCACAAAAGCCCCCCCGGCCCCCGAACAATGATGAAGGGTTTATTTTTAAAACTACAGGGAAGGCTTTTCTGGAGATTAATTCCCGGTGCCGAGGTTCCCATTGTAAGCGGGAAAGAAAGAAAAACAAATTGGGCTTTACGGAAACGCGTCGTTCGCCGTACAAATGTCAAATCTGTTCCCGAAACGACGCGCGATTGTGTTCAATTCGATCGGATGCCGACCGGATTAGCGCTCGTACCGCGGTGAAGACGGCGCTCCCGCGCTTCCTCGTTGACCCGGGTGTGTTGACTGAATTCAATATGGCTGCGCGGGGACGCCGGCGCACGGCGCTGCTGGGAGACTATTTGCTGAAGGTCATTTGGGATCACGGCGTGCCATTAATAATTCCTGAAAGCGTCCGACGTCTCCATCTGCTGCGGCGCATCCGTCGCTCAGCCTCAAAGACAAAGGCAGCATCTGCGGGTTCGCGCGGAAGAGGTGGGAGACGGCGTCTGGTCATGTGATCAGGGGGCTCAGCTATTCGCCAATTCATATTTTGTTTTCTCCGGCCGCCGGAAACGGGAATGGAGAAAAACCACGTGAATGGGACGATTTTAGCGGCGCCGCGCCGAGATTCCCGTATAGGTTTGGCGGCGCTCTCTCTACCATGCAATTACAAACCCCGGCCTTCGGGGAGATCCGTGGCCGGCGTGACCGTGCGTCGCCACGGAAACGATTGAAGCCGATCGGGTTTTGAAGTGAAAATGGATGTTCTCCGGGGGCGCGGGTCGCCCCGGGCCCGGCGGGCGCGGCGGGCGGCGAGGCAGAGTGAAAGATGGCGGCGCGCGGGGAGGGCGCCGGCGCGCCGTGGAGTCTGTGACAGGGAAGCGGCGAGGGCTCCGTCCTCCGGCGCTAATGATAGATTTCCACGTTAATTTTGCGGAGGCTTTCTCCGGCAGCCATTCCAGCGCCGTTCTTCTAACGGAGTGACGCTAATAGGAGAGGACGTGTTTGGCTTATTTCAGGAAGGGCGGTGGGAGAAGGGGGGCGTTGAAACCTTAGCTTGTGTGAAATGATTCTGTAATGTGCTGCAACAGAGTTCTGCGTATCATCTGATGAAGCTTACAATTATCACCGCCGCCCCCCCGCCTCACCACCACCACCCCCCCATCTGCTCTGCTGATAAAGCACCTGTGTCCATGAGTAACTCCGGCATCTCTCAGCCCCGGGCTCTCGTACTGTACCGCAGTCCGCTCAAATCACCATCAGCCTCCAAAATGCTTAGCCGGGCCAATTTGAATTTCACATCTCTGCTGACTCACGACCCTGTCAGGACCTTTTCTTCTTCATCGTGTCGGGGTTTGGAGGGGGGAGGGGGGGGGCGAACGCTCCTCGCCAGAGATCCCAATTAATTGCGGAGATTAGAAAGGGAGCTGAAATCTGGTGGGTTTTTTTTTTTTTGTTTTTTTTTTTTTTATTTCCCGAGACGACGTGAGATCGGCCCGCTTTATTCCGCTTATTCATTCGTGGCATTTCTGGCGAGGCCGGCGGTTTGCCTGAAACGGGCGGAGACAGGAAATGACTTTTGGCGCCACGGCGCACCCTCGGCGGTCAGGTGAGAGCGAGGGAGCGCGGCGCCGCCGGAGGCTGAGATCGACGCGATAAAGACGGACTGATTGGGCGCCGCGCCTTCACAGGAAGTCGAACATTGGGGTTCAAGGTTATCTGGACAAATCAGACTCCGGTTTCCCATTCATCCGCTCCTCGCTGCGAGCCGGCCTCTTCCCGGGCAAACCGGCAAATTAGCAATTCTGATGTCTGCAAGCAGGTCTGGCAAGGGAATGCCTGTGAATCCTAATGCCGTGATTAAACTTTCATATCCGTCCGGGGGAAGTGCTGCATATACAAAATAAGCCATCTCTTTTTATTTTTCAGCACTTTAAGTCGGGCTGTCGACACGGGCAAACATGAACCTTTCTATAGGGTTAAACGGGCCGGGCCGATATGTGTGTGTTTGTGTGTGTGTGTGTGTGTGTGTGTGTGTGTGTGTGTGGGTCTGCAGGCACTCCTGAACTTGTTTTCCCGTTAGCGAGTTGAAGCTAAAGCTACAATGATCCCTTAAGATATGAATGTGTTCCAGAAGCAGGTTCATATGTTCATTTTTGTCATATCTTAAATGAATTTGGATGATCATTGCTAAAAAAAACATACAGAAAATAAGCAGAAAGATATACGACGATGCCGACCAAGAGATTCGAGCACGACGCGAGCTGCGCGGCCGGACTGAGTGGTCGAGGGAAGCCGGAAGCTGCGAGGCTTCAAGGAAAGAGAAGCGACCAATTCAGGAGACGCGGCGACGTCTTGAAGCGCATGGAAGTTGCGGGTGCAAAAATTCGTCCATAAAGCGATCGGTATCTTCAGGGGCCGCTGTACCGTGCAGGGGTTCCCGGTGTCACGGACAGAAATGAGTTTAATCTCCCTGCGCTGCTTGGCCGTTCGCTAACTCCAGACTTATTTATGGCCAAAATGTTGATGTTCCTCTGCGAGTTCCTCTGGAAGCCCCTCTGCGGCGCAGCGAGCCGGAAGAGCTTGGATTCTTCGTCGCTCCGTTTCTTGCTCGGTCCGTTTCGTCGCGAGAAAACAGCCGACGGACGTCCGCGATTAAAAAGTTGCCATCGATAAATGATAAACAGCAATTACAGCGATTCCTCACTTCTTTGGAGGAAAAAATCCACTGTTATAATTTAATTTAGATAATGAGCAGATGATTAGATCGTTTAGAAATATTGAGATCATTTAGAGAAATAACTCTACTGACGTTTTTATTTAATTTAGATAATCATTAGACTATTAAATCATTTAGAAATATTTAGATCATTTTAGAAGTAAACCCACGAAGGTTATTATTTCAACAGACGCGCCGACCGTCTCGACCGCTTATCCGTCATCTCACGTTTAGCACGCCGCGATTCGAGAGCGATATTTGTCATCCAATCTTTATTTTCATGGCTCCTCTGAAGCGCCAGGAGTCCACGTGGTTCGCCGTAAACACACACATCGGTGCATGCGGCCGCGCCGCTTTGCAATCCTCAAGAGCCAATTTGCGCTCGCCACCCCTGAGCTAACATGCTAATAGTCCAAGTTTGGGAGGGATTGAATATCGGGGCCGGCGGTCGGTCCGAGCGGCCGCGGCCGTTATGTAAGACGTTCTTATCGGGCTCTGCCTCCTGCCGAGGAGCGGCGCGACCTCCCCGCCCCTCCCCCGCCCTCCCTTCCCGGTGCTCCCTAAACATGGGCCTTCATTAGCGGGGCTAAATATCCTCGTTCTCCGCAATCTCTATCATTTCTTGCCTCGAGGCGATCCGATAATTACCTGTTCTCGTTTCCCCTCCCTTCTGGCCGGCGGGGAAGTGTTCTGACTTGCATTAGTTTGCATGAAATATTATCAGAATATTGCACATTTCTCCATTTTCCCCGCCGCTCCCCGACACGGGGAATATGTTGTCGCCGGGCCTGCGATTGACAGGCGTCTATCTCCCGCGCCCCCCCGGGAACGTCTCCTTTGTCGGGGCGTTAAAGCGGGGAGCGGCGGGGGGAATGAGCGCGAACATGCATACGGGGGCTTTGTTTCCGCAGACCTGTTTTTTGACACGTCTTTGTTACCCGCAATGAAGCCGGATAGTTGAAGTCGATGAGTTTTATCCGCACGAGTCCCCGAGCCTCCGATCGGGGCGGTCGAAGGTTTCCGAGGGAGGGACGGCCGAGCGGACTGATCAGATTCGAGGTTTGCGGCGACTTCTCTTCCTTTTCAAGCACGCTAGGCGGCGAGCTAACTTGTAGCGCAGGCTACAAGCATCACAAGAGGTCTCCCGTCGTTTTATTAAACTCCCGCACTGCAGAAAAACAAGTAAGACTGAAAGAATCAGTAGCAATAGTAGAAATGATAACAATCGCATAAACCTAGCTAGCGCAAGATAACACGCATTGTTTGATTCTCGCTGTCTTTTTTTTCTTGTTTTTTTCCCAATCTGTTGTTTATTCTTACCCTCGATGTCGTTGTTGTGGTTCACTCTGCTGTCTACTTATTTGTGGATGTCTTTTGATATCTTTTAATTGTCTTTTTCTTGTCTCCCTATTTATATTTATTGATACTATAATCGTTAAACTGCTGTGACGAAAGAAGTTCCGCTCTGGGGATCAATCAAAGTATATCTTATCTTACATTACAATACTTCTTGTCGTGGCTACTGAACTTGAATTTCTTCACTTGAAGACGTTTAACCCCTCATCCCAGAGGCTTCCTCACTTTGTTCAGATTTTGACACGAATTCACCCTGAACTGGATGAAAACCTCCACGGACGTATGAGAATAGCGCCAGTTAGCGTGATGCGAGTGAACATATTAAGACGTTCAGCGTCTGACTTTGACATACAAGTCGTAATGGATCCTCTTGCAATTGTTCCCGATGTGGTACAACATCCTCACGGAGCAATAACGTCCATCAACCCGTTCACCTCGACACGCTGCCGTTAGCACGACCAGCGGGGGGGAGAAAGTCAGATTTCTCCACGAATCCACGTGCGGAATCAGAAAAACTTTATTCGTCCCCGAGGGGCAGTTTTGGGGGGCATCAAAATTGTGAACATGAAGAATAAAAGAATAAATAAATAAAATCATTCGTTAAAAATAAATTGTAAAGAGTGTCTGGTTGCCTCAGGTAGGCGAGACAGCGAGAGCCCGGAGAGCAAAAGCGTTTCCGTCTGGCTCATCCTTAAAAGCAAGATCGTAGCATCGGACGCGGCGATTCTCTACGTATTTGAAATTGCATTGGCGAAGCGGCTCCACGCCGCTCAGCCTCCGAGGGTCCCGCTATATATATTTTTTTCAGGTGCGTCGCTTGAAAACGCATCCTGTGAACTCGCCTCCCAAACCTCGTACGTCTCGATTGATGAGTTGCGTTCCTCAATAGCGCGACGTAACCTCCGGAATGCTAACGGCGGGCTAATTCCGGCGCCGGCGGCGGCGCTCTCGTCTCCTCAAGATTGCATCACAAATTGACATGAAATTCTCTTTTCGGTCACGCCGCGTCCCCGGCACACGCCGCTCTTCGTTTTCACAACATTAGCATACAAATGAAGACGGTTTTTCGCGTTTCGACGTGGAGCGCGGGGACGTAAACGCGAGCGAGCGCCGGGTCGATCCTGTGAAACTGATTACCTCTCGCTCCGTGTTCTGACACATCCAACATGTGCGACAGCTGGTTGGTAATTAGAATAATCTTCTCCCTGGTTGTGATTTAGCGTTCGCGACCGCGGCTTACCTCAAATTGAAAATAAATTTATAGATAAATGCCTGGGCTGTTCCGGAAAATTACGCCGCCGTAGCTCAAAGGAGCCGGGGCTGTTTATTTTGGTGGTAAAAGAGCAATCAGAGAAAACAAACAAAGCGCTTTACGAGCGCTGTCGGATAAATAATGATGCTACCCAGTGGTGTTGATACAAATGATTACTTGGCGCCGCAGCCCACCTCATCAGAGCAATTATAGATACTATATCATTATGATATCAAGTATTCGCGGCAGATTATCAAGATAATTGAGGCTCGCTCCAGGATCTTTTTTCGGCGAGATCCGCGAGGAGGGGGACGCTATCAACATCAAACCGGGTCTTAATCAGCCGGGTCCGTCTGGCGCGCTCGCCGCGACGTCAGTCGACAGTGTTAAGACGGGGCCGTACGCGTGATGCGTTGTTTTGTGCGCCCCCCAAAAACCCACCCACCTCCTCCTCCTCCTCCGAGCTTCTGTTCTGGCGTATCTGGGCAAATCCCGTGGCGATGAGGCATGGGATCTGTCATGGAGAAGGCATAAGCTTTTCATATGCACAGCGGAGATAAAAGGCATCCATTTTATCAGGCGGGCTGTCGCTCCAACATGCTTGTGTGTGTGTGTGTGTGTGTGTGTGTGTTGTGCGTCCCTGGGAGCGCCTCCAGAAACATGTCCATTAAATGACACGGCCGGCGCCTGCCAAGAGGACGCCCGGCTCGTTCCGAGCCCGAACCTGACAATTATGCCAATTACACCAGGCGGCGGGTGTTGACAAACACACCGGGAGAATTGCCGCGGATGATTGGTGGCCGCGTCCCGAACTCCCCCCGCTGTGACCTCTTCTGTAATTTAACTAGCATGGAGGAGAATTGCAACGGGTTCTCTGGAAAATTCCCCCAAGCCTTGTGTTCCTTTGTACGGGTGGAGGGGCTGATGGGGGTGTCGGTGCCAGCTCAACAGGCAGAGACTCCAGTGTGTGTGTGTGTGTGTGTGTGTGTGTGTGTGTGTGTGTGTGGGTGTCTCCGCCTCGCCACGCGTTTTGTTTTGATTTATAAACGGGGTGTTGTGTTTCCTCCTGCGCGGTGGATCGTGTTGCCTCCGGGGAATCCGACGCCGACGCCCGGCTTACGTAACCCTCCGGGACGCCGCTGCGCCGTCCTCGGACGACACGGCGGCGCTGCGGAGCGGAGCGTCGTCTGAAATAATGTCTGAAATAAATTGTTTTTCTCCCCGATATTATAGCGCATCAGCCCATTTGCAGACCTTCTGATGTGATAAACAGGTATCTTTTGTCGATGGCGGTCCGAGGGGCATTAGCACATTAGCACATTAGCACATTAGCATCCGAAACGCGGACGCGAGAACGGCTTTCTTTCCCCACGTGACAGGCGCTGCTTCTTCCCGCGCGCCCTCTTCCCCTTAAACACCTCTTTGAAGACAGCCGGGTTATTGATTTGTGAAAAACCTGAGGGGAGCGGTGGTCGGAGGGTGGGGGGGGTCGAAGCGTGAGCGAGCGGCTGCCTCGGGCGCCACGGACCCCCAGAACACCCAGGATATATTGATAAATAAATAGACGGGCGGTGCAGTGGTTAGCGCTGTGGTTAGCGCTGTGGTTAGCGCGTCCACCTCACAGGAAGAAGGTCCTCGGTTCATATTCCTAACACAGGGTGCCAAACGTACGGACCGTGGGAAGGTACCGGCCCCGCCAGGGGGTCCAATACGCTCTGCAGAATAAATTTGAAAAAATCATGAATTACTTTTTTAGAATTAAATGCAGTTCCTATATTGTCTGCTGGAGGTTCACCGTTTTAGTCCGTAGAACCTACAGCAGATGGCAGCAATGCGGCTTCCTGTTCTGTAAATCACATTTTTACTTAAAAGAGAAACGTGGACATGGAGCGAAGGTAGAAAAATAGACCACTTCTTATCTACTGGTTGATGTTCATTAGAGACCCGTACGCTCGGTGTGGAAGCGGCAAGTTTTGATCTGACATCGTGTCCTACAGGTTCACCGGAGACCCTAAACTGTCCAGACATGTGGATGCTTGTTTGTCTCGATGAGAGTGAACGTTTCTGTCGCTGCTTGGCGTGCAAATGATCGCACGTCTCCATGTGATGGACCGGCGGCTGGTCCACGGTGACTCCCGGCTCTCGCCCAATCACAGCAGCCCCTGAGTGCGGGATAAAGATGAACGAATGTCTGTGGAGGGTCTCGGCCGTCCAGGTCACGGTGAGATCTTCTTGTTTCACCCCTCATCCCAGAGGCTTCTTCAGTTCTGAGTTTCGGTCCAGCCGGTCCAGGAAGATTTTAACGGGAATAATGAACCGTTTCATGCTCTGTCGAGATGCGATGCCCCGTTCTTCCCGAGCATGCTTTGCATGGCGAGACATCCACGAGAGGGCAGATCAGAGTTCACTTCCAGGTGCCAAGAGGTGCAAACAGAGGGGGCGCAGGCCATTAAATACCCTCATGCAATGACGCCATGTTGTCTTCTTCTTGTTCCTTTTCGCTGGTGGCAACACCGCCTCCCCGTGTCTGCGAACTCCCTGAAAACCTGGAAAAAAAGCAGTCCGCGCATGCGCATTCCACGTTGAGCACCAACGAGATCATGTAAAAACATCAGATGGCAGCAGGTCATGCAGGAAACGCAGCGTTTGTCGTCGGTCGCCGTGACGGCGCCGCCCGCCTCCCTTGTACCGCCCCCAAAGGGTCGAACCGCTTCCCCGTTATCACCCCCGTGCGCGGTTGGACCGTTTTCCCGGAAAGGGGTGAAGGTGCCGTATCCCGCTTGCGTGTCTGATGAAAGGTGGCGGGCGACTTCATTTTCACCCGTCTGAATTATTTCAGTCAAATTACCGGCCCGCCGCCCGCCGCCACCTCGCTCATTAAAAACACCCCGACCCTAACGGCCCCTTGCATTAGTTAATTTGCTTCTCGCCGGTGGCGGCGAGCGTTTTATGAAGTCCCGGCTGCGATCACACGCGCCAGGTTTCTGTATCGAGTTAAATTTGAATACGCGCCGGTACATTTAATCTGGAAATCTAAAATAGATGCTAGACTGTAAGGAAACAAGCCGACGCCGCGGCGTGCGGCGAGGAAGGGAGGGGAGGAGCGGGTGGTTTCAGTCTCCCGTGAAGTAAAAGAATCTCCGTTGCACAAGTCATTCGGAACCACACGCACACACACACCCACACACACACACACACACACACATCCAAGGTCACCGCCGTCTGATGGCGGTCGTCCTAGCATTACATCATGCGCTATTTTCAAGTCATCAAACACGGCGGCGCAGCAGTTAGCGCTCCCGCCTCGCAGCGAGAAGACCCCCGGCCCCGGCCGGGGTTCAGTCCATGTCCTCCTCGTGTCTGCACGCCGTTCCTACCAGGTTCTCCGGGTTCCTCACACAGTCCAGACGTAAACAGTCCAGATCATCATTGCATGAATCATTGCAAGTCATGATAGGTTTGATTATATGAGAGTGAATGGTTGGATTTGACCTGGAGTGTTATGGAAAATGAATGAATGAATGAATGAATGAATGAAGATGTCAAACCGGCTCCAGTCCGTCTCCATCCTTCTGCTCCTGTTCGTCCGTCAGATTGCGTGAAGGTGTCGGCCGTGGTTGTCCGATGAACATCCATGCAATCCACCTCGGCGTCCGCCTCTCGTCTCCCGGGGGCTTCGAGATTTTTTTTTTTTTTTTTTTTTCTTTTTTGACAGCGGATCTGAAAACCAAATTTAGTGTGCCGTCGGAAGTCTCCGTCTTAATTCGGTCTTCTTGTTTTTTTTTTTTTTTAACCCCCCCGTCCCTCCCCGGTGCCTTTTGATAAAAGAAAAAGCCGCGTCAATCAGGTGAACTAATGGGAATGCGCGTTTTGTAATTCACTCAAAGGGAATGGTAAATTGAAAAGAGTTTGCAACCTTTAAGCACAGACACACACTCACACACTCACACACTCACACACACACACACTCCCCCTCACCGGCGCTGATAGTCAAGCTCCATTATTTGACAGCTGGAGAGGTTAAAAATAACTGTGCTCGCAGCAAATTAGACGTATCATTTGGCTTCTAAGTGAGAGATGAATCTTTGTGTGGATGCTCCTGCCACGCCGCGGCGCCGGGGCAATACATCAGCCTGTGTTTGCCTGTCTCTCTCATAAACTCCGAACGGAATTGTAAACAGATGAAGCAATTTCACACCGAATGTGTTCTCTGCGAGTCTCTCCCGTCGTGGAGAGCTCGCCCGAGCGGGGGGGGGGGGGGGGAGGCGTGTGCGTCGCACTCCCGAGCCCAGACTACATACATCATAATTTAGGGGTTCGCGGGGGTTATAACCGCCGTTTTAAGGCCGCGGCCGCAGAAGCGGCCGGCGTGTTCGTCTCGATGAGCCCATTAAGGCGCGGAACGGTGAGATCCTTGTTAAGCAGAGACGTTTCCGCGGGAGGGCTCGGGCAGCGGCGCCCCGAGTACCTGGCAACGCCGCCGTTTCTCACGCGCCTCCGTTCAATCACTTAAAGTATCTCCGAGGCGGCGGCGGCGGCGGCATGACGTATCGTAATCCTATCTGGGCTCAAGGCCCGAGATGGCGCTGGCGTCCGCGGCCTCGGCTGGACGTGATTTATCTGGTCCAGCTCGGCTGACAGGTATCGATGCGCGGCGGCGGCGGCGGCGGCGGCGGGGTAAACGCGGCAGATTGATGGAATTAAAACCCGGCGTATTGTTCCCATGCCGTTCACCGCTAACACACGTGAGACTCACGTCTCTCATTAAAGGAAATAAACGCTTCAGGCGTCGAGTTTGTGTGTGTGTGTGTGTGTGTGTGTGTGTGTGTGGGAAGGTCTCTCAGTTGCCCCCTCCCTTTCCCACCTCCCTAATCTCTCACAATGGATTTACCCCGGCCTTGAATAAGCAAGTGCAAATTGCATCTGACTCCAAAACCGTGCGCCGTTTACCTTTTGTCGGCAGAACCGCCCGGAAACGTGCGAATTCGGCACCGGCCAAAGTTGCAGATGGCGGAATTAACTTTCGGCCCCGAAAGAAAAGGGGGGGCGACGGCGACCCCGGGGCGATCCCGCTTCCTCCCCGTAAGACACATCTAAAGAAATCCGAGAGAGAGAGAGAGAGAGAGAGCGAGAGTGGCTTTTTCCACTTAACGTGCACGGCAGGCACTTGGCTGCGCATCCGAATTTCAGCGCTAACTCTATATTTGGATTCCACCGGAGTGGATTAAGGATTCTTTACCGCAAACCCACGGGATTCTTCCGAGACATAAAAGAGGAGACTCTTTGCATCCACGCTATACAAATAATTGCAGGTTTTTCAAAATGGAGTGTAATTTCCAGCAGCCGGCTGTACGGGAGAGTGTGAGCTTTGATGTACAAATCCACAATTCACGGGGGATTAGCACCCCAAAGGTTAGCGGTTGCTAATTACAGGAGATTGGTTATACATATCTAACAAGGCAAGAAGACAGCCTTAATAAATGTGGGGTTTCATCAGGAACAAGGATGAGCTGTTGTGATAAGCGGACATGCGTTTGAATCACCGTGGATTGATACGCCTCTCCGCGCGGCGGGGAGGAGAGACCGCCGCCTCTCGCTATTGTCTCCCCGAACGCCCCTCTTGCGAGATTCGCCAAAACGCAGAATCACGCCATCATATGAATTTAACCTCTCAGATGTTCCCCCCCTCGCCGTCGCCGCGGTTGCTCCTCTTCCTCACCGCGTTTGGCTCGCAGCGTTCGGCGCCCGCATTACCATAATCCTTGGTTCCCCCTTCCACAAAACCACCACCGGCTACATGAATCTATTATTTTTGCCCCGAGCCCGAAAGATGCAACGAAACGCAAGCGTGTTGACGGGGAGTGAAACCGGCGATAAGCCACGCGACGTAAGTGTACTTGCCCTTTAAACGACCTAATTTTTTCACCAGATTAACGTCGGTTTTTCCGATCCTGCGGCCACGATGAACCAAAAAAATAATAAAATTGTTTGTCGCGGATGCGGCCGCGTAGCGCGGCGTTCGATTCCGACACGTCCGAACGCGGCCGGGCACTGGCGCCGCCACAGGAAACGCTTTTTCATCTCCTAATGAATGTGCCTGGGGGGTCCCGCAGGGGCTCCACTTCACCCCTCATTAGGCAGGGGCGCTGCCTCTTCCTTCATGTAACCTCCTGGAGAGGGGCCTCCCACTTCATCTCCGCATCCCACGCTCCCCCGCGCCCCCAGACCGGCGGATCTCGCCGCTCACCTCCTCGCCACCTTTCCTCGCCATGTAGATCCGCCTCGGTCTGCGGGCCGCGGACGGGAGGAGAGTCCGGGGCCCCCTAATGTCATTTTAATGGCGGCGTTCGCGCCGTCGTGGTCGTGATCTATTGCTTGACAGACAGCCCTAATGTCCTCCCGGACGCTATCTCGCGCCGTCCCTGAAAGATGATGCCATTTTCGCGATGGAGTTCGGGCGGAAATCGCAACCGAGCCGTGAACGCCGACGGGGGAGCCACGCAAGGCGGGCCCTCGCCGTTCGGGGGATTCTCGCGACGGAAAGCAACGACAACTTCCCGACGTCCCCTCGGTCGGGAGGCTGGCGGTTCAACTCCCGGCTCCTCCACGGCGATGCTAAACCCTGAATTGCTCATGACAGCCTGGCTAGCGCCTCGCACGGAGTGCTAGTGTGCACCAACGTGCACCAACGGGTGAATTTGAAGCGCTGTAAAAATGATTGGAGCGCGGTACGGCAAAAGCCAAAGTGGGCTTTATTGCCAATTTCTCCACACGTCGTAGACATACAGAGGAATCCAGAAGACGTTTCTCACGTTCCCACGTGTGCACATTAGCAGTAAAGTGCACAATAAACAAACATTAAACTATCGGGTGTAAAGGTATTGAGGTGAAAGGATGATAGCGGTTTAACGGCATTAAAAACTGAAATGCATAAAGACGTCGTTTGAATTTGAATATCGAGAGCATCGGCTAGAATCGTAGCAGCAGTTCAGAGCAAAGACCAGCCGTTAAGTAAAACCGTTCACTAGCAGGTGAGAAATGAAGCGGATGGCCGGTCCTCGACCTGCAGCGTGCCGTCTGCCGTAAACTGGGGAAGTTGAAACTTGTTTTGTCATTCAGACATTCGCCGCTCGTGGTGGTCAAACAAATTTTGCACGGGATCGAGTGCGAACGGAGCGGACGAATATGTCATCGCGCGGCTTTGTTTACATTCGCCGGTCGTACTTTAGTTTTCTTGTTTTTGTGGCTCCCGAGTGGAAGAAAAGGAAAGGGTTAGTGTTCGTGCGGAAGTGAAATTAGATATCACAAAAAGCTCAGAAAAGGACGAAACACCGTGGCGCCATCGTCTCGACGATCCTCTCCAGACTCCGATGTGTTAGCACGAGTGAATAGCATAGCTTCTTAGCAGGTCCTCAGCTGCAGCACATCAGTCCCTGGCTTTATCACTCTTCACTCTTCCCTGTCTCACTGTATGAACTGCTGTGCATCTCACTGCCGGTGAAAATCTGCAACAAAAAATCGCAAAAACCCGTGGTATAGCAATGAGTCTGCGATATTAAGTTGCATCACAATAGTTTTCGTTGATACGGATCTTATACAGCAGATATGCAGTATGATCTGTATTTTAATACATTTATTTAGTCCCGTTTTTTCTCGCATTTTCTCGGGTGGTGACCACCAGGAGCGTGGCGTTCCACATCCTGGGCCCTGATTGGCTCAGCGACGGTAGCATCATCGTCTGCATCTCCCGCACATAGCTCGCATTTAGCATCGTCCGTTGCGCAGCCACGTGCGGTCGCTCCTCGCGGCGTTACTCTGCCGGCTGTGAATTTTACAGGAAGTGTTTATGAGAGTAAGGGAACGGTTATTAAGAGTGAGGCACGGGTTGTAAAGCTTTAAATGTATATAGTCATAAAATAAACACTACTTTGTGGATTTCCGTTTAGCTCGGCCGGTTCTGGAACGTGACGGACAAAATCACGTTACGTGGCGCCTCCTAAGAGCAGAATTGCGACGTAAATCTCCTGTAAAAGCAGTGGCGCTGGCTGAGAGGCATCGTGGAGCCGTCAACGCGGACCAGGGGGCGGCGATTGTTCCCCGCGGGGCTTTTGGGACGGGTTTATGCAATCATTAATCTCGCCGTTTGTTTATTTGCCCGGATTGTAGCGCGGCGGAGGAGCCGGGCCGCGGCGTCCGGCGTGAGCGAAGCGTGCGAGGAGGGAAGCATGCTTCGCGCATGGCTGCTTAATCCCGCCATGTTAAAGGAAACCAGGCCAGCGTTTGCGAGGCTATGACGGGGCGAGGCGGGGGGCGACGCGCCCCACACACACACACACACACACACACACACACACACCGCGAGCAGCCAGTGAACTCTGTGTGGCAGGAGACGCTCCCCGTGCACCGCTGTCGTCTAGGAATGCCTTTCATACGGTCTGTTAGCGCTGCAGGAGAGGGAGGGCGACAGCCAGCTCCTCCGTGGCAAACGCCAGGTTTATTATCCGCCCCCCTCTTCCCCCCCCCCACCGCCGCCGCCGCCGCCGCCGCCGCCGCCGCCGCCTCCTACTGCTCCTTTCCGTCCGCACGTGAAACAAGCCGTTTAATTCCCGGCGTGGGCTCTGACTGAATGCTCCTCGGCGTGCGCCCATTTCATGTTACAACGTGACGTAATTGGACCATAAAGGCCAAAAAAAAAAAAAAAAAAACAACGATAATGGAACGGCTCGCAGATCGCCTCGGCTGGCTCGCCGCGGAGCGGATACTGCCAAGAGCGAAATCAAATAAACAGATTGATTTCTAAAATGGCCTGCAAATTTCATCACGGGTAAATATTTCATACGTGGATCGTCGCTCTGCATTTTAATCGTCCCGCGCGCTCAGGATAAATGATGCATGATGGAAGTGTTCATAGTCGCTTAGGCGCTAATAGCCGGCGCGGATTAGATAATGGCTCTTACTCTTTAATTCGCCCTCCGCACCTGGAAGACGGCGACGGGGAGCCTCTGCGGGTTACGCCGATGTTGTGTTTTCAAAAAGGGAAATAAAAGAAAGGAGTTCTTCCAGGGAGCCCCGACACGCCACGCCAGTGATGGGTGGGAAGGCCCCGAGCCTCGGGTTTCAGCTTTATCACGCCGTGCGTCTTTGACCGGCAGGATTCGGTATCCCGGCTAACGTAACAAGGCTCATTTGTCTCAATCACGCGTCCCTGGAAGTATCGGGTGGCCGTCGATGTAATTCATCTTCCCTGTCCTCGCTCTGGAAAACTCGAGACCTTCGAGCCGGATGGCGGCGGCGGGGGGAGGCTGTAAAAAACCCGCTCGGCGGCCCGGCGGTTCAAAACGAAGGCGAGAGAGTAACCGAGGTGCAGAGCGGGAGCGTTCGCCGCCGAGACGCGGGAGTTTCGGGGGCTCCTGCCAAGCTTGACGCCGCCGCTTGATATTTAAATTGATTATTCGATGAGAACGTGCGAGTCTTGAGAGCGATGGATACGCCAGCCGGCGAGGATTTTGAGGATAAAACCGCACCAATAAAATGATAAATAAATACAATGGCCGGCATCGTGGCATAATAATTTAATTTAGCTTGTTCGTAATTAATTTTGGCGAATAAAAACTCCTGTGAGCCGCAAGAAACGTTCACGCGTTTTCAATCACCTACTTTTCTGCGCTGGAGTTCCAGGGACTCGCGGTGTGATTGCATGATGGTTGAGGAGGATGGGAAGTAGAAGAAACTTCCAGAGGGACTCAGAAACAAATGCTGCTCTTCGCACTTCATGTGAGAAGAAGCAGCTCCTTCACCCTCCGTTAGCATCTCAACGCTAAATATTTGGGGGCATATATTTTAGCACGCGGGTCGGTTTTATTAGCTTTGTCTCGGCACGCAAGTCAGTGATGATGGCTTTGCATGCGCATGCAGGTGGGTCATGTTAGCTTTGTGCGAGCGTGCGTGTCGGTCATGTTAGCTTTGCTGTCGAGAAAGACAATGTCAGAACAAACCAGCAGCTGGAGGAGGACGGAGGGAAGTGACTCGGTTCGTCACCAAGAGAAATACCGCTCATTCGGTCTGTGTCGACGATGGATGAGGAAATAAACAGTATTCTGAAGCTCAAATGTGATGTAGATTCATTATAAAGTCTTGTAAATTCATTTGATTTTTTTCTCAGAGGAGTTTCATACCCGATAAATACTTGCCTGGACTTTTAGCTTCATGTTTTTCCTAAATCATCATTTCTTTTTCCTTTTATTCTCACATCCGTTGTCGTTCGCTGACCTTTCCCAGGATATTAGCCGAATATAAAGGTCAAATGCAATATTTGTTTCAGAGGATCTGCCGGGATAATCTCTATTAGCACGTTAGCCACGCCAGCGCGCGGAGCTCCTCTCCTTCGGACGAGGCACATCGCTACGGCGATGACGATCCAGCCCGAGCGTCCCGTCGGCCGTGTCCGAAAACACGTTTTCCTCAGGAGACCGGCGCCCAGATACCCACTTGAAAACCGTCCGAAACGCTGGCGTAAAAATCGCACGTACTCTAAAACGCTTCGGGCGATTTAGAAAAAGTCCGTGCGGGAAATGATATGGATGTAAGTTTTGATTTCTTTGTGTGCAAAAAATAAAATAAAATAAAAAATTCCCGTTCGAAAAGCCGCCGCGGAGTCTTGGCTGTCTTACAGAAATGCATACTAATACAGCAATTATAGGAGGAAGGAAGTTATTCGCCGTGGCAGTGGCGAATTCCCCGGTGTAACGGTACAAGGCTCTTTGTTGTTACGTAAAGGTTCCTGCATGTAATTGCGGTGGATGTTTTTGAAGGCTTCATTATTTATATATTCTTGAGTGTTTCCGAAGGAGCCTGCCAGGCTCGCGCTCCTGAAGGGATACGAGGGGGGGCCGGGGGGCTGGGGGGGGGCGGCGACTCGAACCCCGTCTTTTTTTCGGGCCGCCGCTCGTGTTTTTGGACCGAACGCCCAGAGCGTCCCGCCATCTCCGGTCCAAGGCGGCGTCTTAAGATTCAAACGGCGGCGCCAGTCAGTCAGTCAGTCAGTCAGTCACTCAGTCGGTCGGTCGGTCGCTCCTGGGTGATTTCGGCCTCAGTGGTTTCGCCGCATCCCACTGCCCTCGCTGCACAATTTATGAGTAAAGTAAACAACTCAGGACAAGTCTGACTCGGGCAGAGAATTGAATCCGCACCTCAGCTTTAACAGGCGGGAAAACAGTCAAGTCGAGTCAGATCGAGTTTAGACGGCGAATCGCAACCCGGTTGTCCGAAGACGTCGAGCGCGTCTGGACCCTGATCTTTAAAAGGACTTACAGACACCCGACATCCTCCCAGAAGCTAGGAAACCGGTTAGCCACATCAGACGGATCCCGGCTGGGTTTCGGCCGGCCGGCCGTCTCAAAAGGCCGGGGTAGAAAGAGAGCGAGCGGGAAAGAAGGACGGCGGCGGCGAGGAAGACAGAAAGCAGGAGTGCGATAAAGACGGACGGGGTTTGGAACAGGCGGGAAGGACCTCACTGATAGTAACAGTTGCGTGCTAATCGCTTACAATGATAGCTTTAATCGTCATGAAAGTGAATGAGAATGGCGGGCGCCGCAGGAGATCGAGCCCCGCCCCCTCGGGAACCCGCCCAATGAGAGAGCCCAAATAAATCACAACGCGAAGGTTGTATTCGCCGAAGAGGCCAAAACAAGCGATCTAAAGCGCTCGACAAAACATTTTGCCGCGTCTCTTTATTTTTGTTTATCCCTTTTCGCTCGCTACTTTGCGTGGAGAGCAAACAGCGCGCGCCTCAGCCCCTCCCGTCGGCAGCGACTTGCCCCGGCTCCCTCGGCACGCCGGGCGCGACCGAACCCGAGGTGGGTTGAGATGGATAGAGGAAGGCGCGGAGTGATGAGGCGACGACGGCGGCGGCGGCGGCGGCGGACGAGGGAGGGGAGGAGGCGTGCCGCACACATGCTACCCTTCATCGTTCTCGTCTGCTCGGTAAACCCGGGCTTTTGTTGTTTCCCCAGGAGTGCGGGCGCGCAGACTCCCAGTCAGGAAGCTCGTCAATCTTTGCCACAACAGCACATAAATTAGTGCCCAAATTGCTGTTACACCGGCGGAGAGGGAGACACGGTGAGAGATGTCTTGTGCTGCGGTTTGGGAATACATCCCCCCCTCTTCCACCCCGTCCCAGCCGCCCCCTCGCCTCGCCGTCTCCCCCCTCCAACAGGGTGTCAGAATGCACTTCAATAAAACAGTCAAGTAAATACAGGGGGGAAGACATGCGGCGGGAAGCGCTGCTTTGTTGTACAGGCATCTGGAGTTGGGCAGCGCTGAAATATTAATAGGCCTCACACACAAACAAACACACGCGCAGGCGTGCATGAGTTCACCAAACGGCAAAGTCACCGCGTCGTGCGGGCGGCGTGCAGCCCGGCGACTCGGGCGTTCCCGGGGCGTTTTTTGACGATTTCGCCGCGTTTTACCCGTCCGATACAAATCCCTCCACAAGGGGGACGCCGTGGAATTGTTGACGGCGCGCAGGTGGACGGTCCTCGCAGCTATTTGCGCCGCCTCAACCCCCCCCAAGCTTGTTGGTAACGCGGCGCCGAACAAATAACTGCTCGGCCGCGTGCGCCTCGACCGTCCTTCGCCGCTGACATTCAAATAACCTTTCTGCTGCTGCATGAAATGGAAAGCGCGGAGGATGGGAAATACACACAAAAATAAATGTAAAAAAAATTAAATTAAATTAGAAAAAAAAATCATTAAAAAGAAATAATAAAAACGTTAAAAAAAAATTATTTAGAAATATATTATTCCAGAAAAAATAAATAAAAAATGTAAGAAAATAAATAAATAAACCAAGTATTGTGCAGCTTAATGACAGCAGAGCCCCGACGGATGAAAAGAGGCAGATTTCTGATTCCACCTCTCGTTAGGCTGTCGTCTCTCTCTCTCTCTCTCTCTCTCTCTCTGCAACTATTTATCACCCGACAGCTGATCTCCGCCGCCGCCGACTGCCAAAGTCCACGCAGCCGAGCGACGGCGTGTTAATGACGGAGGCGGTGCACTCGCCAGCAGTGCCTCCCTCCCTCCCCCTCCCTGGTGTTTGTGTGTGCAAATGCTGTGTTTTTTAAGAAAATCAGCTTATGTGCAATATTCCGGCATGTGACCCTCAACCCCCACCTTCCTAAGCCTTTGTTTGCTTTGATTGCAAAATATTATTATAGGTGAAGGTATTAGCAGGGTTCGCCCCGATGAGGGAAGAATTGTTAATCTGCCCGTAATGCCGTGTCCTGTCCAGCTCCTTACATAATCTCTGACATGAGCCACACTTTTCTTTTTTTTTTTTTTTTTGCGTCACTCCGCCATCGACAGCTGTCGACACAACACACACGATTACGCGCTCGCTGCCCCCATCGGTGTCCGAGTGTTTTTTTCTTTTTTGCCTCGTAAATGGCGAACCGTTCGCGCGAGCGGGACGCCGAGGCCTCGTCTCTCCGGTCCTGCGCATCGTCTCCGCATCGCCGGGCTGAGGAAATGATTTAATGGTCCAATCGAGTAATGGGTTAAGCGCTCGGCATTATGACGGTGGGCACGGTCTGTAATGTAAGGGATAATCCTAATCCCTCCACGTTATGTCAGTAGTCCAAGCGTTCAGCGGGAACGGTCGGGAGATGGCGACCGGCGATTCTCCGCGTTTGCGGAAGCGCGCGGTTTCCGATGGACGGCGTTTCTCGGCCTTTTCGTAGCATGACTCGGAGAATAATATCGTAAAAAAAAAAAAAAAAGAAAAGAAAAGGCAAGGAGGCGTCTGTACGTCTGTCTCACCGTGTCTGTCAGCGTAAATCCTGTAATAAAATAAAGTTGACAGGACCCCCGTAAGCTGCTGCTGCCGCGCGCCTCGCAAATAGTTTTGGGTGTTTAACATTTAACTGTCAGTCTCCGTCGCTCTTTTGATAACGTCGCGTAGTTTCTTGCAGACGGTTGATCCCGGGGCGTCTGGAGGAGACAGGGAAGGGCGACCGGGGGGTTTGAGGGGGGAGGCGGGGTGGCACGCCGGAGCCTCGCCGCCCCCGCCATTGTGCTCTGAGTGACGCGTCATCCCCCCTCAAAGGCCCCGGCGGCGCCGTGAATCAGTGCCCTTGAACTGCTCGGCCGCGGACACACAAAGAGCGGGCGCTTCCACGTCCACCGCTTTGTCCGGCGCTACATGCGGGGGGGGGGGGGGGGGGAGGCTTCGCCGTGCACGATTCTTGCACATAATCCCGGGATAGGCTTTGGCATGGACCGGGATCAGCGGCGGCGGTCAAGCCGAGGCGAACCGGCCGCCGCCTGCGAACGGCGCTGCTCCGGCGTGTTGATACCAGCCGGCGGAGACGGAGGAGGGCCGGTCCGACCCGCGCCGTCGTCGTTTCCGTTGGAATCGTCCCCCCGGCGACCGAGGCGCGGGTCGCCGGGGGGACGATTCCAACGGAAATGCGCGTTGGCTCGGTGTAGGTGACTTCACGGCGCATTTGATTTCAAATTTTATTCTCCTTGACCCCCCCGCCTCCTCCTCCTCCTCCTCCTCCTCCTCCTTTTCAAAAGCAGCTTATCCCAGTGTGGAAATAACTGTATGTTCAGTCTGAGGTCTTTTTCTCATACAAGGACTCGCAGAGCCGGCCTCAGCCAGTCCAGAGACAAACCCTTTTTACTGTTGAGTGCACTGAGCTTCCGAGGGCTTATGCAGCAGCCGAGTGAGAGGGTGTTAGCCGGCGAGGCTGCGCGCACTCTGGGCCTTCCTGCTGCAAGATAGGGCTTTGTGAGGTGTGTGTGTGTGTGTGTGTGTGTGTGTGTGTGCCTGCCCGTCACGGGCACCTCGGCGCCCCGTCCCTGCTCCCACCGCTTTCACCTGATGCGGCGCAGCCTCTGTCAGGCCTGAGCGAGCCAGCGAGCCCCGGCCGGCTCCTCTTCTTCTGGAGAGATGAAGGCATCTCGCTGTGTGGGGGTGGGGGTGGGGGTGGGGGGGCGGCGGGGGAGGACGGAGCTCGCAGCAGCAGCCGAAGCCCGGAGCTATCGGAGGCTGGAGCTCAGAGCCAAAAAGCCCGTGGGCCGGACGGGGTGGGCGGAAGCTCGGCTTAACTCGGCGAGGCGCGCCGGCAGCCGCGGCCCCGCACTGCCACCCGATGGCCGGGGCCCGTCACTGCGGCGCGGAAAAAACCCTAGCTAGTCATAATTACGGCACGCTTCGGTTGTTGCGAGTGCGTGTCAGAACAAATTATGTAAGTAATGAGGCCGAAAATGCTAACGGATTCGAAACACACTGCGCCGCTAATGCTCATGCAGGGAGAACACAAAAACAAACAATGGCGCGCACTAGCGAGCGGACGCACCCGTCCCGAACGGAGAGCGACCGTTCGCCGCACGGCGAAGATTAATTACAAATTAACCCTCTCGGCGAGGTCGGCGGCGCCCACCTCCCGCCCGGGGTCCCGCGATAATCCGCGTGGGTGGCGGCGGTCGACGAGGTGCGGCGCCCCCGCCCCCCCCCCCCGTCGCGCGTCGGAGTGGAATCGCGGGAGGTGTCGTCTGGAGGAGAATTAATCGCGCGCGTCCCGCCACTCCCTTTTGTTCACTTTGCTGAAAATGTGGGCTAATTCCATGTAAACACGGCCGGTCTTGTTGACTCCAGCAGCGCGAGGAGAACAGGCGCCGATCCCTGAATGAATAGAGCGCGGCTATTAGTTAGTGGATTAGAGGCTCTGTGTTGAGGGCCTCTCCCAGGGCTCGCCTCGGGGACGAGGACATTATCCACATGACGCGTTACAGACTCCTCGGCGGCTGATTAAAATGAGCGAGGGGCTCTCCGGGCTCGAGCCGCGCCACGAGGACTTCTGATGCGATCAAACCGGTATAAAGAGCTCGCTTGTTCAGGTGTACCAGGGATATGTGAGGCTTTTAGTCTCGGCGAAAAAGGCTGGCGGTGCGGGCCGCGAGGCCCGGCTGGAGGCGAGAGGCTGATGTAACGCCTTGACATCGCCGGCGTCTCTTAATTATCGTCGTTTCTGTTGCGCCTTATTAAGGCGCGATCGCCGCGCACCTTGTCGCGGCCCGTTCGTTTTTTTTTTTTCGGAAAAAAGGAAGGGGGGGATTGCGAGAAAATATCCCGCGGTGATATTTCCTCGATCGAGATCAGATAGCGGATTTCGTCTGGCGGCGCAACGGCGGGCCGAGATGCAGGAGATGTGGAGGAGGGCTGCGAGATAGAGATCTCTGGAGGAGGAGGAGGAGGAGGAGGAGGAGGAGGAGGAGGAGGGGGTTTGTGGCATCGGCGGCTCCAGCGATAAAACCGAGAGCGTCGGGATGAGCCGGGAGTTGTGCTCGTCTGATGTCTGCGTGTTCTGCCTCGTCTTCTGAAAGAGGAAGAGGCCGGCGCCGGACGAGGCCCCATCCGATCCCTTCGCCACGTGGAAACACGCCCGAGCGGATAAGAATTAAAAAATAAAAAAGCGCTTCCACGCCGCCGTTGTTTCACGGTTTGCTAACGGAGCGGGCCGTCCGGGGTTTGGGCCGGACGCACAGAGATGAAAATGGTTTTAGCTTCCTTATATATGCACAGACGAGCAAAACACACACACACACACACACACACACACACACACAACTCTGTAAATATTCAGCTAATGCTCTGTGGAAGTGAGGATTCAAAAATCCACTGGATGAGATGTTTTTAGCAGCACGCTGCTCTTTCATGTACCAACACGGCTCTGTGGTGAGTGTTGTACAGTGACTCGTGACAGCAAAATGTTGATTTTTTTTTTCTCTTTTCTTCTTCTTCAACTCCCTCCCTCCCTCCCTCCCCCCCTTCATTTTCTTTTCTTCTTCCTCAGCTCAAATCGAAATAATTCCCTGCAAGATCTGTGGAGACAAATCATCAGGCATCCATTACGGAGTGATAACATGTGAAGGCTGCAAGGTAAGAATCGCGGGACTTGTCGGCGTCATGGAAGAGGAAGAGGAGGAGGAGGAGGAGGAGGAGGAGGGCCGGGGAAAACCGGGAAAGGAAAAGTTGCTCGCCGGGGAAAACGTGGTGCGAACGCGGCAAACGGCGTCATTAAAAGCGGTCAAGCGTTCGCCGAGGACGAATCAGAAAAGCACAATTAGCAGGACAAAGTCGTCCCTCCGCCGTTCCCTTTTCCGGAGACTCGAACGTGTCTCTGCTTTTTTTTTTTTTTTTTTTTTTTTTTCTCCGGCTGCAGCCCGCTCTTCTTGAAAATAGAATGATCAAAAGGCGAGTTCTTTTGAATTACGGCAGATTGTTGGCTGTTTGCTGCGGCGCGTCGCCGCCATTGAAGTCGTCTTTTGTACTGTTTCAAATGCGCCAGCCATTCACACTGAGGGGAATTTTTGTGCTTAGAGTGTATTCTTGCGCCTCCCTCCTCCTCCTCCCCCACGCTTGTCACCAGGCACATCATTAGCATTCCTCAGCCTGCACCTTTGCTGTTTGCTCTCGTGTGTGTGTGTGTGTGTGTGTGTGTGTGTGTGTGTGTGAGTGAGAGAGAGAGGTTCCTTTCAGCTGTTCTTCCTCGGCGCTCAGGAGCTGCAAGAAACAAAACACTAAAGAATAAACTGCTGAAATCTATCTTTAATGATTGCTAATTAGTCCAGGCAGAGCGGCCTTTAATGATATGTGCGAGTACAAAAGTTTGGACCATAAATCATAGCGTTATTAAAGAGCGCTGCTTGTCACTGACAGTTATAGCCTGTTTCCATAATGACTTCCATTATAAAGCAACTTGGCAGCTGTCAGCTGTTTTCTTGTAATTAAACAGCCAATGAGCAGCTAATTAAGACATATGTGTGTGTGTGTGTGTGTGTGTGTGTGTGTGTGTGCAGCCGCGGAGTGGGGTGTGTTAATGATGTGCCGGAATCAATTCATTAAGTCAAAGGACGAGGAATCCGGTCGGCTCGCGCCCGGAGAACCCGTTAGCACGCCGCGCCGGCTAATAAGCCCCGCGCCGCTATCGTTCCTGCCCCGATCGCGGGCGACCCGGCCGGGAAAACACCCCCAAAAGCGAAAAGCGAAAAATGTTTTCTCCGGGAGGGGGAGGGTGTCGTTATCTCTTCATCGGGAACCCGAAACCGATCCCGCCCTGGTCTTCCTGGTCTGCGCAGGGCTTCTTCAGGAGGAGTCAGCAGAGCAATGCGGCCTATTCCTGCCCCCGCCAGAAGAACTGCCTGATCGACCGCACCAGCCGCAACCGCTGCCAACACTGCCGGCTGCAGAAGTGCCTGGCGGTGGGCATGTCACGAGACGGTAGGCACGGCCGGACGCCACCAGCCAGTCCTCATCCATGTCCTTGCACGTGTTTCGCCGTCGTTTTCACCATTCGGCTGTTTTTTTCTGCAGAGAAAACAAAAGTTTTGTGGGGAGAAAATCGGATTAAATGTGCATGTCTGAGGTTTGTTACATAAAAGACGAAACGCAAATACCACTTGAGCGCTTTAACTGGCCGCAGATGTTTCGGACTTGTCGACGCGGAGGATTGTTTTCTTTGACTCGAGCAGGTTTGCTGAGTCGCAGTCTTTATATGGGCCCTTTAGATACCCTTTATATGGGTAGTATTTATATTTATTGTTTCTCCGCGTAGGTGGAGGTATTAAATGCCCCGCTGCCGCCCTGCTGCAGGTCAGATCTCGCTCTGCAGCCCCCAGTTTGTTGCAGAGATAGAAACTCCTCTTGATGAAACGGGCGGTCGTCAGAGGTTGTCATTAGTTTTCACCGCAGCTGAGAGGCGGTAATGAGAGCACATAGGTGGGATATCTGTGTCCACACACACACACACACACACACACACACACACACACACACATCCATCCCTCCCATGTTGGAGTCAGAAAGCAGGAGTTTTCATATATCTGTCCAGCGTTTACTGGAATAAGCAAACAGTTGTCTAGCATATCATGCACTATAAATATATAAATGACTATGTGTACATACACATATATATACATTTATATTTATGTGTGTATATATATATATATGTGTGTGTGTGTGTGACAATTTTTATGATATATAATATGAATATATGGGATGTATGCTTTTTTACTTTTATATATTATATAATATTATAATTTAGCTCCTTTCTTTTCCTAAATTCCTGCTTGCTGGTGGTGCTACTTAAACACACGCACACACACATACACACACACACACACACACACACACACACACATGTATATATAATTGTATACATGTATGGCTATTTATATCTGTATACTGTATATATTCATTTAAAATTTTACAAATCAAATTCAATTATAATGATAATGATAATGATAATATATATATATATATATATATATATATATATAAGAATAAGAACAACTTTATTTATCCCGAAGGAAATTCGGGCCAGAGTTTCAATTAAAACGTAACAATAATAAATAATAGTAGAAAAATGTATAAACAGTGTAAACAGTAAAAAAATAAAAGATTAGAAAAAAAGGGGGGGGGGGTAAGAAATACAAATAAAACTATAAAGTGTGTAAGTAACAAGTCAAGGCTATAAAGTGTCTTAAGTACCAGGTGAAAGATAGGGAGTGCACAAGAGTATGAAAAAATATTGCGCATGCAGCTGTTATGAAATGAAATATTGCACGGTTATGAATATATATACAGATAAATATATTTATACATGTTTTTTTCTGTTCCAGTACAAACATATGTACATAAAGATATATTGCAAAAAGGTATGCATGGTTAGTCAGGAACTCGACAAACTTCTTCTCGCTGGTCGTGATGTTCAGGTTCTGGAAGTTAGCGCTCATAGTGTGCGCCTAGTGTGTGCATTTATGTAGAAAGAGAGCGTGATGGGAAAAGTGCTGGGGGTTCGAGGGCTTCAGGCTGCTCGTCGTAAAGTCGTCCGCATGTTGTTTGCGGCTGTGTTTACGCGATAGCTGCGGCTCCAGATCCACAGCGGCGGTAAAGAGATCAATCATAGGCATCGGGCGTGCAGCGGCGGAGCGGAGCGTATTTTTAGCTGCCCTCCGTCTCGGCCTCGCCGTCACAATCGCTGACGTGCAAAATCGCCAAACGCACGGATTTGAATGCGCCGGTGTTCCGTGTCCTGCCACCAGGGGGCGCCGCTGCACCCAAAACCGCGTATATTCGTCCCGGCAATGAAATGCATCGGCGCCGACGAGGACCTTCGCTCACCGCCACGCATGTGTGAGCGCCGTCCGGACACGTGAAGGTGACCCTGGCCTTCACTCAACACACTCCTGCCCATCTGCCACACAGAAACACACACACACACACAAACGCTAGCTGAGGCCCCCACAGCTGCCCTCGGATTTATGAAGACAGGTTTTCAGATTATTCGAATCATCGGCGGGGAATATCAGTCGAGAAGCGACCGGTGCGTTCAGACAATCTGCTCCTTTGCTGTAGAAACCTTGGAAAGAATCGGAGGGGGGGTCAAGACGGCGTGCACGCCGCAGATTATTTCAGGAGGAAAAACAAGCTGCACAGCTGCCAAAGAGGAGAGAGAGGAGAAAAAAAAAAGTTAATATGAATCATTCAGCAGCAGCAGCGGCAGCAGCAAAAACAACAAACAAGCAACAAGTGCATAGGACACACACACACACACACACACACATACCTCGTCATTCTCCACGAAGCACATGCTGTTATGTCAGCAAGAACAGCGCCACATTGTCACTCCAGATGCCGATGGCGCTGTTTGGTGTTTGGGTTTGGTTCTGAGTAGAGTAAGCACGCGCGTTTTTCTGCAGAGCGTTTTTCCTCCCGCCGGCCAATCGGCTCTCGCCTGACATTTCCGAGAACGACTTTACGGGATTGAAAGTTCTCCCGGTGTTCTTTCCCGGCAGCGGTGAAGTTCGGCCGCATGTCGAAGAAGCAGCGAGACAGCCTGTACGCCGAGGTCCAGAAGCACCGGCTGCAGCAGCAGCAGCGCGACCATCAGCAGCAGCCCGGCGAGGCGGAGCCGCTCACGCCCAGCTACGGCCTCTCGGCCAACGGCCTGACGGAGCTCCACGACGACCTCAGCGGCTACATGGACGGCCACACCCCCGACGGCGGCAAGCCCGACTCGGCGGTCAGCAGCTTCTACCTGGACATCCAGCCGTCCCCCGACCAGTCGGGCCTGGACATCAACGGCATCAAGCCGGAGCCCATCTGCGACTTCGCCCCCGGCTCCGGCTTCTTCCCGTACTGCTCCTTCACCAACGGCGAGACCTCCCCGACCGTGTCCATGGCTGAACTAGGTGAGGAGGAGAAAAATCGGAAAAAAAACGGAGAATGCGGGAGGGGGGACTCAACCGTGGGGCAAACGACACAAAGGTTGCTTAAAATAGCAGGAGGTTGGAGACTCATCTCCAACACTCATTAAAAGAGCCTCTTTTTTGTAATTAGTTTCCATTAATTAGGCCCAATCAGGATCCAGCAGGGCAGCCGTCTGGGGAAATCACTTTTTTAGGCTCCCCTGTGCCGACGAACTCCTTTTTAACAGATGTGTTTTCAAAACCGTTTAAATTCTTACGCTCGATATTTCTCTCCGAGAAAATGTGACCTTTGTTTGAGTGAGTAACGCCCCCCCCCCCCCAACACACACACACACACACACACACACACAACCCCCCCTCCCTCGCCACGCATTTGTGTCATAACTAGATTGGCTTTTCCTCAACCTTAAGCTATGAGCTTCCTGGAGGCAGTAAAAGGAAATGTCAACAAGCCTTTTTCCCAGTCAAAAAATAAAAAAAGCCCACGCACATCCGCCTCTCCTCCTTCTTGAAAGCTCAGTAAATAAATCTTCCTCTTTTTTTTTTCTTTTCTCCGTCTCATCGCCGGGGTCTCCCTTTTTCCACGATTGTCACCGTGTTATTTTTTTTTTCATTCCTTCTCCTTCTCCCGCCCTTGCAGAACACCTGGCCCAGAACATCTCCAAGTCGCACATGGAGACGTGTCAGTACCTGCGAGAGGAGCTGCAGCAGATGACCTGGCAGGCCTTCCTGCAGGAGGAGGTGGAGAGCTACCAGAACAAGGTAGCGCCGACCCCCTCCGACCCCACCCGTAATTAAAATCCTTTGTCTTAAAGCGGATAATCCTTTCACTTTCCTGTGTGTGTGTGTGTGTGTGTGTGTGTGTGTTTTCTAGCCGCGGGAAGTCATGTGGCAGCTGTGCGCTATCAAAATAACGGAGGCCATTCAGTATGTGGTGGAGTTCGCCAAGCGCATCGACGGCTTCATGGAGCTGTGTCAGAACGATCAGATTGTGCTGCTGAAAGCAGGTATGACAGCCTGTCAACATGGCCTGTTGCTGTCAACCCCCCTTCTCCCTCTCTGCCACCGCGCGCACACACACACACACACACACACACACACACACACATGCACACCGGCGATGACACAAGGGCAGACCTGACCTGACTGCGCAAGAACCCTGTACTTCCTGCGTGCAGACACCGCTGTCGCTCACGCCGTCCGCTTACGTGCACCGGATGAATCACCCACAACCACACACACACACACACACACACACACACACACACACACTTGCACGTGTGTGCACGGAGATACATCTGCACCCGTGTGCAAACAAACACACCCCGCTGTATCCACCCGCATTAGCCAATGCGAATAATAAAATCGGAGTTAAGACGCCTTGTCAGACATGGCGCTTTAAAACAGCCGCCGTCTCTTTCAGCGGCGGTAATGGTTCCCCTCGCGTTTTTTTTCTCCTTCCTGATCCTCTTATCCACTCGCGCCGAGTCGCACAAATTGCAGGATAGAATAAAAAATCTCCCCTCCCCGCCCAACCACCTATCTCGCTCGATACAGGTCGGATGAATAAGCGCTGTTGCCGCTGAATGGAGCGCAATTTTTTTTTTTTTTCCAGCTAGCGTGTCATTACAGAAGAATAGCCTTCTGTCTGTGATATCATCATCTACGGCGGTGTTTTGTTATTTTATTTTATTTTATTTTATTATTTCCCCCACTTCCCGACTGACAGGCGGCTCATGGCTTTCAAAGCAGGGGTGTTAGCCGCCGCCGCGTAATAGAAACGGCAACAAAGCGCGACGACTGATGTAGAACTGGAGGAGAAGAAGAAGCAGCAGCGGCAACAATCCTCAGATTCAGCATCTCGCTGCCGTCTGTCTCCGCAGGCTCTTTGGAAGTGGTGTTCGTCAGAATGTGCCGTGCCTTCGACTCGCAAAACAACACAGTCTATTTTGATGGGAAATATGCCGGACCTGATGTGTTCAAGTCATTAGGTAAGTGTGTGTGTGAACCTCCTGACCCGCGGGACGCAATGTTGCACAGACGGCTCACCTGGCGGCGCCGTCTCGCCTCGGGCTCCCGTAACCATGGTGATGGGGGGGGGTGGGGGGCGGAGCTTTAGAACCCGTCGCCGATCGTCGCGGCCTCCCGGACGCGTAGAAGCGGTGAGTTCTTGCAGCGCGGCCCGGCGTGCGGATAATTGATTTAACTAAAAGCCCG
Source organism: Fistularia commersonii (assembly GCF_037954325.1). Taxonomy (NCBI): domain Eukaryota; kingdom Metazoa; phylum Chordata; class Actinopteri; order Syngnathiformes; family Fistulariidae; genus Fistularia; species Fistularia commersonii. The sequence continues at coordinate 17,539,509 of NC_141300.1, forward strand.
GATAGTGACCTGATTCGGGGTTGCGTAACGACGCACAACTGCCAAAAGTGACTTGTCTGGGAGGCAAAACTGAGTAAAAGCATTGCCTGTTCTGCTTAAGACGCTCCGGTGTGCTGTCAGCACCGCTCCTTCGCCACCCCCTCCATGTGCCTCCCTCCCAATAAAGATCAAGAGCAAATGTTGTTCTTTGGTCTCTCATCCCTCTCTCTCTCTCTCTCTTTCTCTTTCTCTTTCTCTTTCTCTTTCTCGCTCTCTCTCTCCTTTTCCGTGGCAGGCTGCGACGACTTGATCAGCTCCGTCTTCGAGTTTGGGAAAAACTTGTGTTCTATGCACCTGTCTGAGGATGAGATCGCCCTGTTCTCTGCCTTCGTGTTGATGTCTGCCGGTAGGTGTCACTCAGCGAGCGGAGTGGGAGAAAAAATACAAAAATAATAATAATAATAATAATGCTAAACGCCAGCCCCGCTTCCTGTTCGCCGATTAATGACTAATCCCAAAAATAGACCCTCGGTTTGCATCGTCAAGTTTTGCAAGGAAGTGACTTTCCTCCCCCGCCTCCCCAGACCGGTCCTGGCTCCAGGAGAAGGTGAAGGTGGAGAAGCTCCAGCAGAAGATCCAGCTGGCCCTCCAGCACGTCCTGCAGAAGAACCACAGAGAGGATGGCATTCTCACAAAGGTGATGACGCTTTGCTCGCTCCGTGACGCTTCTCGGAGCGTCGGATCAAAATAACGCCTCTTTCCCGGGAACGCCGTCCGGATGGAGCGTAAAAAAAAATTCTTTTTTTTTTTTTTTTTTTTTTATTGGAAAAGAAGCGGCAATTTATCTATCGCGGCGCCCGACGTAATGTGAAGTGTCAAGTTTTGTGCCTGAGTGCTTGTATCAATATTTACAAGTCTGTTTGCGGCGCCGCCGACGCCCCACCCCGTGTGTGTGTGTGTGCGAAAAACACTGTAGGGAGGTTTTTTTTTTTTTTTATTTCCTCCCCACCACCGCCGCCGCCGCTCCTCCATGTCCTCGCCTGCCGATGAATCTAAACAGCCTGTCTCCTCTCTCTCTCCACAGTTGATATGCAAAGTGTCGACACTGCGAGCGCTGTGCAGCAGGCATACAGAGAAGCTCACAGCTTTCAAAGCAATATACCCAGACATTGTGCGCGCCCACTTCCCCCCCCTATACAAGGAGCTGTTCGGATCAGACTTTGAGCAGTCCATGCCCGTTGACGGGTAGCGGCCCCCGCCGGCGTGCCCGCCGCGAGGGGGCGGAAGGGGGGCGGGCGTGGAGGAGGAAATCTGAGACACTTTATCGGTGCCCTGCGCAGAACCAGAGCGGACGGACGGACGGACGGACGGCACGCCGTTCGACTTTCCACGTTGTAAAAGGGGTGAGGGGAGGGGGGGCGGTTCTCTCCAGGTTTACTTTATTCGGTTCTCTTTGGAAGACGTTTTCTTTTTGGTTTTTGGTTTTTTCGGTCGGGCGGATGGGATCCGAGGAACTTGACCTTCGTCTGCGCATTGCCGAGGTGGGAGTCGCCGCTGGTTTTTTCGCCGTTCGAACCGTTTTCGGCATCCGGCAACCTCTGACGTCAAACGAAAAAACTACGACGGTTTTTGTTTTTTCTTAAATTGCACTTGAAAAAAAGGACCCCATTCAGGGCAGCTGTGCCCCTTCACCCCCACCCCCACCCCCCACCCCCCCCAACCCAAATGGAGATAACGTGCAAAATAATGTGCAGATCTTTGGTCAAGTTCAAGTTGGTTTTTCTTTTTTGTTTCTTTTCGGTCCAAGCGGCGACTTGGAGACGGAGGAGGAGGTTTGGGAGAAGCAATGAGGGCGGGGTGGGGAGGGGCGGGGGGGTCGGGGTTCGGGGGGTGGGAGGGCGGCCGGGGGTCCGGGGCGGGTCGGGGGGTAAATGGGGGCGCTCGTCGGCACGGCGACGCAATCGGCACCTCTCTATGGACAATCGTTTTGAAGAGAAAAAAAAAAGAAGAAAAGAAATCTAGAATTCTGGTAATTCTAACGAAAAACACGACGATTTTAGCTGTCAGAGACTCCATCCGCCATTGTTGCATAGTGAAATCATGTAAGGCCATCTGCTATTAATCCTTCTGTGGACGGGCGCCCGCAGAAGCCCGCGGGCACCGACACAACCGGGAGGGTCCATTCCACCTGTTTTATAACGTACTACAGGGTATATGGTCATAAGTACTTACTATACAGAAAAAAAAGTAATGTTTATAGAATCTATTTTAAATAACATGTATGATATTAGTAGTTAGACCATTCTTAATTGTTGAATTGATAAGGCACTTTTATTTACACCTTCCTTTTAATTTAAGACTTGTATATTTACCTAGTGATGTGTTGCATGTGCACAAGACATACGAGTTGAGCCGCCGCTGCCGCCGCCGCCGGTTTCTGGGAGCTGTGAGAGGAGGCCGGTTTCCGGGAGCGCAAAGGGCTGTGCGATCTTGTTCTGTGTGCTCGGGGCAAGGGGACGGTGTGTGTGTGTGTGTGTGTGTGTGTGTGTGTGTATGTGTGAGGGGGGGAGGGGGGGGCGACGCTGCCGCTCGACGGCGAACAAACGAACAAACAAACAAAAACCAGAGGCGTGGGTGAGACGGCAGGTCAGAGGCATTCCGCGTGTTACCTCAGCGACCGCCAGTAATAACACCAGACGACATGTAGCTCCGATTCTCCGATTGCCAACATACCTTAAGATAACGTTATCGTCTCCTTTTCCTGTCGTTTGACCTCCGCAGACCTGGAACACGCAAGGCTCTCTGCAGCCTTCCTTTTTTTTCTTTTTTTTTTTGTTTTTTCTACAAAAGATATGCATTTACGGGAAAAAAAAAAAAGGTCACGTCCTGAAACCAAATAGCCTCGCTGGACTGGAACAACCCGACACTGTAATCCAACTGTTCCATCTAGTGGAAGGTAAACGATACAGCAACTGCCTGACGACTAAATATGCAGGGTCTAACTTTTAAAAACACACACACGCATGTGTGTGCGTGTGTGTGTGTGTGTGTGTGTCGGAGTGACTTTGCCTGCCCTCTCAGCCACGACCCCCGCCGCCCTCTCCCCCCCTTTTCCCGGCCCGAGCAGGACATTCGACGGAGCGATGAAGGGAAAAAGTCAATATTCAAAGCCTTGTCTGGTCGTAAAGCTTCTATTTTTGTAACACGTTTCGGTTAATAAACTGGAGGAGGACGGGGAGGAGGAGGAGGAGGAGGGCGTGAGGAAGAAGATGATGTCAGGTAGCACTTAACCATGTTCCCGCAATAATTTAGATTAGCAGCTGTTTGTATGAGTAGGGGAGAAAAAAAAAAGAAAAAAAACGGTAGGACAAGTGCTATTTTCAGAATGCTTTGTTGTCGTGCTTCTGTTTCGTTGAGTGTGTCTCTTCTTGTCAGTGTGGTAGTAAAATAGTCAGAAAAAAAAAGGAAAAATTGAAAAAAAAAACAAAAAAAAAGACCCCAAACCAACCCCTGGATGTGCCAAAACGGTAGTCTTTGCTTCCCCGGTCGGTCTACTCGTCCGTAACCTGCAGCGGATTCCTAACACATTCCAGCAGAATCTCAGTAGCGGCTTCTGGAGAAACCTTTTCCCTTCAGGAACCCGACGAAGAGCGCGCACGCGTCCGGTGGCCCTCCCTCCTTTGTTTTGGTTCGCCCCGTTTTCTATTATTTTTGCACACTCCCCGTCCCCGTTCCCCCGCCGTGCAATGTGGACGAGGCGCCGAGGCCTCGCGCTGTCACCCCTCAGGGAAGAGTTTTCCGTTTTTCGCGCTTTCTGCTTGGAGAGGGCGTCCCGTCCGCGCTCGCTAGGTCTGGGCCGCGTCGTTTTTTCGCGCTTTTGTTGTTCAGGGATCCTCCGCCAGCGAGGGGGGGGGGGGGGCTATACGATAAATGCATTGAGCTATTGATTATGAAAAGAGGGGAGGGGGGCTCAGCCGCTTCGAGGAAGTCTCATCTTCACCAGTTCAATTCACACACACACACACACACACACACAAATCTGTTCAAAATGGTGTCGTCAGGGTCTTTAGAATAACCCTCTCTGTCAAGACAAGACCAAATATTCTTATGCAATACTAAATCTGTTGTGTTTCGGTTGTAGTATTTATGCTGTACCTGAGTAATAAATCCAGTGTTTTGTTATTTTTTAAGGGCGGGGGTCGAGGGGCGGGATATGCACAAGCCTCCCCCTTCCCCCCCCCCCCCCTCGAACGACGATTAAAACCTCAGTCTCCCAGCAAAACAAACCCAGTCTGGAACACCGCTAGACAATCCAGGCAGCCGCAGCCGACAGGATGAGGCGTTGAACGCTCAGGGAGGTTCACGGGCGGTCGCGGGGCACAGGACTCGCTCTTTCCCGAACGTGGCGAGGAAGTGGCTGAACTTTTTCTTTTCTTTTTTTTTTAATTTTATTATTTTTATTATTATTATTATTATTATTATTATTATTATTATTATTATTTCCTTCAGCGTGTCCCGCCTAAAAAGAAAAAAATAAAATAAACGTGCAGTACAGCGCTTACTGTCAATAAAAGCAAGATGCAGACTTGGCTGATTTCCTGTTATTTATTTGCAAAAACTTGCTTGATATTTCTTTTTATTCTTTTCTTTTTCCTATCGAAGCCTAATTGATTGAGAGTGGCTGGTAATGTTTTCAACTCTATATATATATATTTATTCACAAAAATATATATATATATAAAAACAAGCAATACGCCTTGTGTTACAATTACGGGTCTCTACATTGCAGTCGTACTTTTAAATTGACTTTAAACATGAAATCGCCTTCAAGGAGGGGACACAGTAATAAGAAAAGAGAAAAAAGCCCCCGTCGTGCACGACGATAAACAGGAAGTGGTCGCCGAACATAAGGGAGCCGCGCTAAAGTGTGTGTTCGCTCGCTCGCTCGCTCGCTCGCTCAGTGTGTGTGTGTCGCGTTAAATAGAACCTGCTGGTCCTTATGTCTCTTGCTTCTTTGTGTGTACAAAAGCAATCCTGTGTGTGTCTTTGTTTGTGTGTGAGAGTGTGTGAAATGAAAACCCCAGACAAGGCTTTAATAATTACAAAAAAAAAAAGGAACAGGGTTACAAGAAGGTTATGATTTTTTTTTTCCTTTCTTTCTTTCTTTCTTTCTTTCTTTGGAGTACGCCAAGATCGATCCATCCGTAACAGGTCGAGGTTCAAAAGCATGACATAACGCCTGCGGAAATCCACGGCCCTCCGGCGCTCGATCCCCGAAAGGAAACCCCTAAAATATTCGCCGGCGTGGAAAAACCCGAGTGGGTTCGGCGTTATGTCACGCTTTAAAAGTTGCTGCTGCGGTGCCGCCGCTCTCACCCCCCCCGCCCCCGAACCACGACTCAGTTGTGAACGGAGGGCCCCGTTATCTCCGAAAGCACAGCCGATGGGAATTAATGATTGAGTAAAAAAAGAAAAAAAAAGAAAAAAAAAAAAAAAAACAGAAGAAAACCACTTAGTTGAAAAAGCAAAACTTTTTAGCCATAATCGAATGTTGAGCAATAATATATGTCCTTTCTTTTTTTTCGTGCAAACGGTCTTTGAACACCTGCATGTAAATACACTTCTTATTTATCACTCTGGCTGTTTTTTTTTTTTGTTATTGTTTTTCGGGGGGTTTTGGCCTTGAGTTTTCGTGGATATTCTCATGTCTCATCTGTACAGTTCTGTTCCCAGGTGGAGAACGAAGAGCTTGACGCGACCTCTTTCTTTCTCTTTCTCGCTCTCCCTCACTCTTCAACCACACTTAATGTTATTACTGACCACGTGTATAAAGGTAGCTTCGTAACTTCTGTCTGTATAGGTAAGAGGAAAATACCGCTACTAAGGCCTACCCAATGGAAGTATTTATCTGTTTATCGATTACGCCATATTGTACGATAACTCTGTTTCTAGTTTGCTTCCCTACTTTAGGATTAGTTTTCGATAGGGATAGGGTGCGCCGCCGTTTATTTTGTGTTGCCCTGACGTGTGGTGCTAAGTAAGTTAATTTCGTGAACAAAGTATTGATTACTAAGCCCGGCCGCCCTATCCGTCAATTCATTTCATCGCATATTAACGTATTATTGATATTAGGACTCGATAAATACTAATGATAATGAAAACGATAGTTGGTAAAGATTTAAAAAAAAAAAACATTTAAAAAAGGTTACCAAGCCGGCACCTGTATCAGTGTGCTCGTCTTGGGATAAGGCACTTATTTCCTTCTGACTTAATAGCAAAGCTAGTATCTGCTAATTTAAAAGAGAAAAAAAAAGAAAAACAGCTATTTAAGGTTGCTTTACCGGTTTCTTGAGAAATTATATTTCAAACTGAAACAGCAGTATTGTGTTTTTTTTGTTGATGTTGTTGTTGGTTTTTTTTTTTTGTTGTTTTTTTTTTTTTTTTGTACTTTTCTCTCCTTCATCTGATTGTAAAAGGAAACACTCACTGAGGCGATGGTTTGTCGGGCTTTTAAGTATTTTACCTCTCCTGCGTCGGCGCGACCCTTCGCCCGATCGCAGAGAAGCGGCGCTCGGATCGAGCGGAGCCTCAGCGTGTTTTTGTTATCCCCCCCCCCCTCCCCCCGCCACCGCCACCGCCACTGCCCCGTTTGCTGTTGTGTTTTCTTACTTTGTGTTTTTCGAGGGGGAGGCACGAAAAATACGTGGTTCCTTCAAGACCAGCGGCGTGGGGTGGGAGGGGGGGGGTTAAAAAAAAAATGAAGAAAAAAAAAAAAAAACTCCTTTGCCACACTAAGTGTTACGAATGCACATGAAAGGATTGCCATTTTAGGACAACGTTTACCTTTTTCTCTCCACTCTGTAGCAAATATCAGTGAGAATATGCTTGCAATAATACACGACGTATCACACTGAGTGCCTCTCGGTGTAACAAACTGCATACGTGGGTCCGACCGTCTCTTCGTTTCGTTTCTCCCAAGTGTGTGCCGAAGTTGATAACGTGTTTTTTGTACATTTTCGGACGAATTCTCACGCCCACGTACGGTGTACAGGTGCGCACGTCGACCCCGCGACCTTTGTTCTGGGTGGGGTGGGGGGGGGGGAGGGGGGTGGTTTGTTTCACGTGGATCTGAAATGGTCAAAAAGGAAAAACATGACATCACGCAGACATTCATCGTCTTGGATCGGGCGGGAAAATGTCCTCACTTTCTGATTATTTTGTACCGGCTTATTTTCTCATTTTCCTGAGAAGGGTTTTACTAACGCATTGTATATCGAGTATTTGTATGTGTTTGTAAAAGAGGCAAACAACGCACCTGGATTTCTCCCATGTTCCGTGTTCAAACGTGCGCTCATTTTTCGGTCCGGTGGGCGGAGCGGGGCCCGGAAACCCTGTGTGTGGTCGTCACAAAATTTCTAAGTCACATGTTTGCTACTGACGTTAAAAGTGGGGGACGGATGATCATGTACCTTTTTATCCAGCTCTTTTGAACTCTCTTTAGCAGGTAGTCAATTCACAAATGTAGTTTTGCTCCTTCTCGTCTGATTCTTAAATATGAAAATAAGTATTTTGATTCATTTTGTAAATACAGCTGTAAAGAAAAATAAGAAATTTAATGTTGTCTTTTAAATACTTTTCATTCTAATATGAATGTTGTTATATTGTACTTAGAAACTGTACCTTTAATATTACCTTTATTAAAAGTGCATTGGACACATCGGTTTTAGATGTGCTTTATGTGCTGTTATCCCATAATAAAATTTACCGCTTGTAATGGGCTGTTTTTTATTGGGTTTTCACCCGTCCTGTTTGTCTCCCGCTCGCTCACGCACACACTGTCGTTGTATTGTTTAAAGAACTATTAGCGGTACGTTACATGAAATGCATATGAAAAAAAGGAATTAAACATTGGCCATTTTTTCGTGACCCGCTTCAAAGAACATACACACTCAAATAAATGCGTTAAATCTCTTTGGAGACCGAACCTCAGTCAAGATATTTTCCCAAATTAAACCGAGACGTTTCTGTTGGTCTGTTCGCGTGAATGCAAAGGTGTTAGAGAGCAATAAAAATTTTTTTTTTTATTATTATTTTGCAAATACACGATCATGAACAATTAAAAAAAAAACACTTCATGCAAATTATAAGAGTTCCGATACATCCATCCAGGGTTGTTGGTTGTCGCCCTGTCGTCAATAAAAGTCTTATCCTACAAACCTCACCTCCGCAAATAGATGCAACTTCCAGCGTTATGCAAAAGTTACTGAGCAATTGAAATTCATCACTACTTGAACATTTTTATCAGGTAACTATTCAGTCCAGGCAATACCTGCATCGACGAAGTTCCTGGGGTATTAAGCTTTATAACTCAAGGAGTTCCACGCTGTGGAATATAGCCATTTTTACAGCAAGGATAGGATGCACTTCTTGCAGATGTAACTGCAGTACTGGGATATTGTTGTTGCAAAAATGCATGCTTCTATAAACGCCCGGCAGGGGGAAGCCGCGTACTTACAGCCCGTTATATCAACATCACTTCCAAACACAAGAGTGTCAACTGTCAAAAGTTTGCTAGCCGGCTAACGCTAACGGACATGTGTGCAGTAAGATTGTCATCCCTGCGGACCGCACGTCGGTAATGGAGATTGTTTGGTGAGTAAAATGTCCACTGAAACAGCCAGTACGGAGAAAAAAAAACGAATCATTTTGTCATATTTTCGGTGGTTTAAAGGAGGTGCGCGGAGTTTTCAGTCGGTGTTAGTCGTCAAGCTAGTTAGCTTCAAGCTACGCAGAGCGATGTGGCTAACCGTTTAAATGTGCCGGGTGGATGCTAGCTTTGTTGTTAGCTTTGTTGTTAGCTTTGTTGTTAGCTGTGGCGTTAGCTAACTTAGCTTGACTAAAACATAATTGGGAGGCTGCAAGTAAACCGGTAATATTACTCAAGTAAATCGCCAAGGAGTCAAATTGAAAGAAATGTTTGCTCGCCTTTTTTTTTGTCACGCTTGGATTTAGTCTGTGCTTCGTGAATACAAAGAACACGGAAGAATGAAGAAGCGTTAAAGCGTTGCATCTTTATTCATTCATTCAATTTCCATTATTGCCCCAGGCTCTGTGCTAGTTGTTTGTGACTTTGAATGTAGTTTGTACATCTCCCCACTTCTTTAGGCACTAGCGGATTTATTTGCATTGCAAATGGTAATTGTTTTAAGTTTCTTTGTCCCAAGACCCCAGATGATGTTTGTTTATGGACTGCTTGGCCCGCCATGAAATTGTTATTTTTGTGCAAAGTAAACAAGTGAGATGCAGGAAATATTCTTTATTTCAGCATCCTTCTTACTCTCCTTTGGTTTTATCACGGAAGATTATAGAGAAGAGTGAGTCATCCTTTGCTTTGTCTTCCGTGTAATCTTAATCCAGTGCGGCGCCGAGATCCTCGATCTGGCTTTTTTAGTGGGCAGCGAAATGTCTGGGTAAACTTAAAAACAAGTGTTAGTTTACAATAGAAGTCACATAACACTCCTTTTTCATTTCTATGAAAGGGAGGACCCTCCTGTCCCAGAAGAGCCATTCTTTACCAGAGACGTCTACGACAAATACTCCCTTTCACCCAGTATCAGGGAGTTGTGGGCCTTCCTCCAAAGGTTTGCGACTCTGTCATAAATATTCTCATTAGATCCATATAAGGTGCAGTTTAAGATAGGTGATCACGAAATTGAGGTTTCCCCTCTCGTCTGTGTTTTTCTCCTCACCCCAAGCCCGCATGAGAACAACAAGGTAAAACACAAGCGTGACACGAACGCCGCTAAACCCCCCGGCTTTGAGACCAAGGAGGAAGCTTCGGATCACCAAGATGACAGTTGCCGCACCAAGGAGGCTTCCTGCTGGGAGAGCTGCGACAGCGACAGCACTTTGGCAAACAAGTCTACGGAAGGCACCGAGGACCGCAAGGACGCCCCACCTGTGAAAAAGAAAGCCAAGAAGGCAAAGGATGAGGCGGACATCCCTTATCCTGAACCCAGGCTGCCTTTTCCATGCATGTCAAGTCTGTCCTGCAATGAGCAGAAAACATATCTTGGCATTTTGATGAGCAAGCAACCCAAGGATCCTCCGCAGGTACGCGCTTTAAGGCCTTTAAGGAATTCAAAGGGCTTTGCACCTTCAATCTCAGTCGGTGTGTATTTGGCCAGGTTGCGCATCCGTCAATCCAATGTAGTCTTATGGACGTGCACAACAGCACTAGGTTATTTCAAGTTTCTTCAGTAGCTTGCACGAAAGCGACATCCTGCGTGAATCAAGTTGCAAGTCATGCAGAAGTAATTGGAATAAATAAAGGTCACGGTATCCATTTCTTTGAAACCTCACCGTTTGGCGTAGGAGAAAAATCTCCCGACTCTTCTCAGCGTTCGAGCGAGTCGTCTGTCCATCTTCTCTCCACCTGCAGCGTCGGATTTCAGTCTGCGGTTGTTCCACTTCAGTGACACGATAAAAAGTGTCACTGTGTCTTCTCCCTTTATTCCACGAGCTAAATCCAGCACAAAACGAATTACACGCCGTCGTCTGGGGGTTGAATATGTCTGCCGCACAGCATGTACCGTCATGTTTTGGATTTTCAGTGCAGTCAGCCCCCTGTTCATTGTTGATGAAGTCACGTCACGCACTCGCCAGGAGTCAATTGAAAGTCTTGCTTTTCCCAGGGAGGCTGTTGTCGGATCATGCGGTCAGACAGTGATCTGGTCGTGTTCCGGGGAAGGTTTCACACCTGTAATGCTGTTTAGGGTGAAATTGGAAAAAAAACAACAAAAAAACAAAAGTCCTGACAGAGCAATTTAAAGTGTGAAAAGCCCTTTAATCCTGCTAGCCTGCGCCGCAGTGTTTCACTCAAGACTGCTGTCACTCCAGAGTTTAAGGGACAAAGTGAACCGTGAAGTAACGCAGTTCATGAAGTACTTGCAAGATGTGGCCAGGATCTGTGCAGATGACTACCGCTGCATATCACCGGGGGCCATGCAGTACTCAGAGGTACTACAAGTACGCCGTTCTCATCGATCCCGTGATGCGTGTTTTTAAGCCTTGAATCATCGCGGCCTCATTTTCTCTTGTAACAGGAGTTCTTCGGGTGTAGTCGAGACTGCATGGAGGCCTACCCGCAGCTGTACCAGATCTGTGAGATGACTAGTTTGACAGGGGGAACGTTCAACCCGGGACTCGCCCTGACCTTCGAAAAGCAGCTTTTAATCATGGTAATGTAATTTAAAGCTCCCTCCGTCCCATGACCAGGTCTGTCCGGGCCAACCATTCCGTGTCGTTTGCCGGCTTTTTTTTTTTTTTTTTTTTTTTTTTTAAACCTCCAAATTTAAATCTGAAGTACTGAGTTGCAGAAGCAGACTTTTTCCTCTTGGTTCACTTTCTTTAATTCCATATATGCATCCTTTTCATTTCATCTCCAGGGCAATGTGGATATTACAGACCACAAGATCGTGCCTGCTGACGCACAGCTTGCAACGGATTATCAGAGTGTTTCATCAGAGACTCCTCCAGCTAAAAAAGCTAAGGACATGCACGCTGTAAGCAATTGTCTCGCTTTTTTTTTTTTAATTACTCCCAATAAAGTGAGCCACAAAGAGGTTTTTACTGCTACAATGGGATTCATGACCGCGGGTCTGTTGTAACTTCGTTCCAGCTCTTGCAGTTTTCAAACAAGACACCAGAGGGTGTTGAAGTCTTGCTCGGCAGACGCAGTTTTTCCTTGTGTTTCTGCAGAACTCACCGGGTCGACGGTCGAACGAAGTTGCACACGGCTGGGTTTGTCGCTCGTTTTCGTTTGTTTGATGCAGTCTGTTTCCTCCATTCCCACCCCGGCAGACCATCCGCGGCGACGTCAACGCCGAGAAGCTGGCCTCTCGCTACGAGCCTCACGCGTGTCTGACCCGGGACGCCCTCGTCAGACTGTTGGACAACCACGGCCCCGACTATGCGGATAAATGGGAACTGCCCGTGTGCGTTAAGGCGAACCCCGGAAAAGGTGAAGAATCCGCGTCGTCTTATCTGTGAAAATCTGCATAATTTCCCCTATAAACGGCGAGGCCTTTGCCTCGAGTGGGTGACAGTCCCTCAAAAAGATGCATCACAATTCTGGTCCTCCTGGAACAAGACATCAGCCTCTATTGTGTTGCTATGAATACAGTATCAGATGTACGCGGTTAGAAGAGCACTCCGCGTTCACTTCTATTCAGTAATAAAAGAATTAGCCGAACGCGAACTGAGCCGCTTCAGAAAGAGTCCTAATGATTTGATTAGCCAGGCTGCGTTCGCTCATATCTTTGGCTATTTTTGAGTGTATTTCAATATCAGTTATGTCATCACATTAACAATAAAACAAAATGTGCCACTTTATGTCTAAGGCCAAAGATAATGAGACTGATCGCTACGCTACGTCTGCAAGATGCATTGAAAAAAAACAAGGGGGACCATGATCTTAACTAAATTATAAATCATTATTTATGATAAGGGGGTTGAGACTTTAGTCATTATTGTAAAAAAATAATATTAACCAAGCGATTAAACTGATTGGACTTTCACAGAGCTGATGTCGCCGATGAAGATGAGATTCCAAACTTCGGTTCTCACCTTTATCTTAAACTTTACCTCCTCCGTACAGGTAGCGCTCAGAAGAAGATCGTGTACGTGGACTCCCCTCTTCCTAAGACCGAGGCGGCGCTGAGGGAGAGGAGTCACATCTACCATGAGGAGAGCTTGAAGCTGTCCATCAAGAGGAACGGAAGCAGAAACGTGTTCCACCTAATGACCCAGCTCCCAGTGGATGGGCAGCGAACCGCGTCGGTACGTCGCCGCTCACGGGAGACGCGATGGTATATCGGTTCCGTTTTATCAGATCATAAACCCTGTTATGGGTTCCTCACGCAGGAGAGTTCCCAGAGGAACATGGTATCCTTTGAAAACGACATCCTCGACTTTGAGGCCGACCTCACCGACCTGGAGACGTTCGGCGAGACGGCGACGGTGAAAATCCCTAAGAAAATCCACGACGAGCAGAAGCCACGTGTCAAAGCTGGGAAACCAGTCGGTACGTCCTCTTCGACTAAAAGGTCTAGTAAACATCTTGAGGAGGCCGCGGGAGGTTCCCAGGAAGAGATCCGCAGCAAAGCAGCGGATAATGAGTCACCTAAAACCGAGGGAGCCCAGCTGGCGCTGAGCGAATCCTGCGCGGCAAGTAAAAACCCGCTGAGACAGATCTCTGCCGTGGAAACCGAGGAGGACCTCGGCGGTGCTCAAGACTCGGACGACGAGAGGCTGGTCATCAATGACTCTCTGTCTGTGGCCGTGTCGCCGGCGACGCCGACTCCCCAGGAGCCAGCAGCCGCCGCCGCCGCCGCCGCCGTTACCCCGACCTCTCAGTCTGCCCCTGAACCCACGGCTTCACCCGGAAGAGTTACCGCACAGCGGGAGAAATCCAAAAGAGCTAAAGGGTCAGCTGACCAGCTTGGCCAGATCCTGCGCATGCAGACGGCCATGTTCAGCGCCCCGAGCGACACGACCAAGAGCTCACCGGCGTCCCAGGAGACCCCCTCGGCCCCCCAGCCTGCCGGGCCTTCGCTTCACTCCAACCTGCTGCTGGTCAAGCCCTGCGTGTCCTCCTATCTAGAAAGAGCCCATGACCAGAACGGAGACGCCGACGCCGCTCCCGGTCTCGGGCCGGAACCGGCGTCCCACGGCGGCGCCGCAGACGGAAAGAGTCAGTGCTAAAGGCATTTGAATCACGCGGATTTTAATTAACGCACGTAGTCAACCCTGCTCCTGTTGACCCCTTGCAGAGATCCTCTCTCGAGACCTGCAGGCCGGTCAGGAGGACGAACAAGATTACGAGGCTCCGGACGAAGGGAATCTGCTTTACAAACTCTACAGTCTGCAAGATCTGCTCCTCATGGTGCGCAGCTCCGTCCCGCTGACCCACACCAGGAACGTTGGCAGCTGCAAGAACCAGGTGAGCGCCGCCGCTCGTCGCATGATCTCGCCAAATGTAAAATCAGAAAAAGCTCAAATCCCTGTCCCCCCTACCCATCTCCAAAGCATGTGCCGGTACATATCCTGCCCAAGCTGGAGTACCAGACGCGTTACGGCGTGGAGTGTCTCAGCAGCAGCGAGGCTTGCAGACTGTGGGCGGAGACGGCGCTCCACTCCAGCACCGTCTCCTATGTAGGTGAGAACTCGCCGACGCTACCTGCGGCCCTCTCTCTCCGAACACCAAGACAGAAATGTTCAGTGTATCTTAGGGGAGGATGCCAGAGAACCCCCCTTTTAAGTATATATCATATTTCAAAGCAAACTCCACAGAGGAGTCAAAGTAGTGTTTATGCGGCTTAAGAGATTTTCCGCCCCTCCTTCCCTCGCTGCATTCAGCCGGGTGGGTTCGGCCGATCCTCCCACTCCTAACCAGCGCAATAGTCTACAGATGACTCACCGTCCTGCTTCCACTGTGTACTGATTACGTTTATGCCGTTGCCATGACAGCGCCATTCAGCAGCTTGGAACGAAACAGAAGTGGAGACTTCAGCTAAATACCGTTTTGAGCCTCTGTTAAAATCCCTGAATGCGAACAGTCATGTGCTGCTTATCTGGCGCCGAAAAAGCAGAGAAAGACTTTTTCTTCACCAAGCTTTTTTTTTTTTAACTTGCTTAGGTCTTTGCTGGAAATGTACATTTATTAATACACTTTTTTCCCCCATTTTCCCATTTGTATAGACTTTGTAGGCAGAGGCTTTACAAATGGCTCATCGGGGAAAAACGTATTGGTCACCGTACGCCGAGCACGTGATGCTCCACTAAACCACAGTGCATGAGGTGGCCGACCGTGGTGGGGCTAAAAAAGAAGCAGCTTCACTTCCCCTGAGATAGCAACGCAATTGTGTTGAAGACCATATAAAAGTCAACCGTAGGGGAATCTTCGTTCATCGCATTCTCGGTTAAGATTTATTCTTTTTTTTTTTTTTCTTTGCATTGAAATCCGGAGCTGCCAGCCGGTCTGTCAGCCTCCACGCAGGTGTTAGAGAGAATACCCGCGTTTCGATTGGCTGAGAGGAAGCCGTCGGCGGTTGAAAATGCGTCCGTAGCCTTAGCGAGCGCTAAGCCGTTGCCGCGGGTGTCGGGAAATCAGCCGGCTAACATTACTGTCGTTCGGCCGCCAGCTGTGCCGTCCAGAACGCCGTGCCGCTAAGAATACCAGGTACCGGGCGGCTCATCGTGGGACGCCACGGCGTGAAGGCCCGAACTGACCCGAGACGAAGCTACCCGCCGTTTCAGCCATATGTCAAATCAATCAGATAAATGAGGCGGGGGCCGGACTCGAGCGGATCCTGTCCCGAGTATCGCGCACCTGCTGCCAGCCCGGCAGGCTTTGGTGTGCAGCAATCGATTTTCCGCATAGCAGAACACCTTTACTGACCGCAGACGCGAAATTCCACTCGGACAAAAGGCTCCGTCGGCTCAGCTGATATTTAGGGAGAAGCTTCCAAGAACTGCGGCCAAACATGTCACGACAGAAACACTTGTTTATCTTGGCTTATGACGTGCTAGTGGGCACACGGTTTGCGGACGAATTGTGTGAAAGTGACTTTCACAGCTCCTCCGCTTCTAGCTTTTCTATATGTACCACTTCATCATTCACTGAGTTCAGAACGCCAGCGGCGCTGTGCGGCTCTCCAGACTCAACATTTTCTTGGAATGTGTCATGCGGTCCATCACGGGGCGGCCGTGTATTTATGGCAGCGCTCTTGAAGCGTTCTTTAAATGAAGGAAGGTATTGTTGAAAGGAGGAGTGACAGAAAAGAAACCCACCCTGTTCCCACCCTATGAGGAAAATCATTGCAGATTTCATTGTTCTTGCAAGCAGCGGCGGTGATGATCAAGCCGAGCCCTCATTATCTCGTGTGGCCCCCCGTCTCTGCAGCTCACATCGATGCGCTCACTTCAAAAGTGGCTCTGCTCAGAAAGCTGCCCGACGACCGGAAGCTCAGCATCTCCTGCGGGTTCAGGTGAGGCGCGTGGGGGATTCGCACCGTCGACCCGGATGAGCGCGATGCAGGGAAGTTCACCCGTGAAACCAAGAGGAAGCCGAGAGGCGCCCGTTCTCATCGACCGGAGGCGCCGCCTTGAAACTCGGAAACCTGTTAAGTTGGCCGCTTGTGTTTTCTGCAGGTCGTCCAAGTCTCTCAACATCCTGCATCACCTGCTGAAGAAGCTCACTCAGTAAGTAGATAAGAACGTGTTACCACAAGCAGGATTTCTCCAAGCCTTGCCCGCCCCTCACACCCCCATCCGGGCATTCCTTTTTCTTCATCCATGTCTGACGGCCCGAGTCCTCAACCGGGACATTCGTCCACCCCCACGCCTTTAGCTGGCGTTGCACAATTGGTGACGACACCATGTTAAAGAGTCTGAGCACGCTCATTCCAACAAGATGAGGCATGGCCTAAGAAAACCACGCTGTGTGTGTGTGTGTGTGTGTGTGTGTGTGTGTGTGTGTGTGTGGACTTTTGTTTCACGCACTCAGGTGTATTGTTTTTCTTCCATCCCGAGGTTAAAAGAAGGCGAGTACCTGATCACGCACAAATCAGGAGAGCCTTTCGTGACTCTGATGAAAACGGCGGACGGTAAAGCGGTCCGGGGGGCGTACAACCTGCGGGAGATGTACGGCGGCGCCCCGCCGCCCCCGCCCGACGGGCCGCCGCCGTGGAAGCCGGTGGATCCGGCGGTGGTGCTGCCCTTCCACAGTAAACACGGCCGCCCCCCCTGCACCTTCCCCCCGAGGCCCTGGCCCAAGGTGGGTATCAAAACCTTCGTCTCTGGTCAGACGGGCTCGGCAGCGTAGCTCGCTCGCAGAAAAGCCCCGAAATCCAGGGACAATGGCGAGCTCGGCGCTATCGGCGGCGAGGCCGAGGGGGGGGGCTCTCAGGCGCCGAGCGGCCGGGAACCCCTCCGAAATCCAACGCTGTCGAGAAGTAATCCCATCTTGGACGGGAAAAAGAGAGAAAAAGGACACGGGCTTTTGAACGCTGCCCTTCCATTGACATTTAGGACCAGACGTCGCAGCTCCGGCACAGAAAACTCCCTTTTTCAGGCTCTTAATGTGTGTCAGAAATTGAATTTTTCCTCCCGATTATGCAAATCGCCCCCCCTTTCTTTTGGTCCCGACAGGCGGGGAAAGACGGGCCGTCTCAGCCCGACACCCGGGGAGGAGGGCAGCAGCCCGACAAGCTCAACGCAAACCAAAACAACAAGAAGAAGAAGAAGAGGAAGTCCGGGAAACGCGCGGCGAAGCGTAACAAGTATATTAAAAACCTCATCCAGAAGTCCACTTAATGTGCCGATCCTTGACGAACAAATGTAAACCGTGAACCGCGAGCAGTGTTTTCTTCTTCTCGAGGGGAAACAGTAGAAGCCATTTACCTCTCATATGTTGTGTAAAAAAAAATCATTTCGCTCATCTTGTGCATCTGGTATTATTTCAGTTTTGTATCAGAGGGAAATATCGCACTTTATGCCAACTGTACAAATGGTCTCTGTTGAATTTGAATGTCTTTGTATTTGACTATTTATAAAATGGTTTTCTTGTATTACCCAGGAATATCCGCCTTCTAATTTCATCGGAACTACTAGCGTACTTTTACAAGACACGCCTATTATGGGATATTGAACCGTGGTGGATTAATGTCGGTCATCAATCGGCAGTCAGTCGGATCTGTTATTCTGGTGACGGCGGTCCGTGGTGACGAGGACGAGCCCAAAACGCAAAGCTCCCGATTTACCGGTCGATCTGCATTCCCACCCTCCCGTCGGGCCTCGACCCGAAGAACCAGAGCGCCGATACCCAAAAGAGTTCCTCCCGGCTCTGTCTCAGAGCATCGAGGAGTTCTCACAGTAGAACCGCCGGACGAACGGCGGCTCCAAACCGAGCGGGTCGCCTGTCCGTCGCAGACGTCCAAACACTCCTGGCTCCGGTCCGGGAGCCCCGGTGGCTGCTGGTGGAGCCGGAGAACCTGCAGACCCGGGCGGGAACCAGCAGAACTCTTGAGATATCGAGATGTCGGTGAACCCCGCTTCACCCCGCTTCACCCCCAGCTCGCCAAACATCTCCGCCCCGACGGCTTCCCTCACCGGAAACAGTCGGACCCTCGCATGTGACTTCCGGTTTAAATTTTAACTGTATTTTTTTAATTCAATGCAAGCGATTTCAAGTGTTTAAAAATCAACAAGGCGGGGCCTCTTGCGCATGCGCACTGGAGAGTAAACGAGGCGGAAAAGTCAACCTGCGCGCAGGTATTCGGCCCGTGTGTGTGTGAATGTGTGTGTGTTTTGCAACAACTTTGTTTTTTTTTCGTCCGAGGGTCTGGTTCTCTGGCTCCCAGCTTTTGTTCAACAGGGTGGAGTCTGCAGGGCGGGAAGGGGAGGGCGTTTGGCTCCGGGAGGTGAAGACGAGGACGAAAAAAGGGGGAAGTCAGAAGAAAGAGGAGAAGAAGTCCAGGCAGCCGCGCGCCCCGGTAGGTCCTCGGGTTCTTCACCTTCAACTTCCACAGGGTTTCTTTCCTCTTCCAGTTTTTGTTCGACTCTTATCCCGAGATTTGCACGGGGTGTGTCCGCCGGCATCCGGTTTATCTTTCTATCTGTCTGTCTGTGTGTGTGTGTGTGTGTGTGAACAAATCAAGACTAACCCCCTTGTGTGTGTGTGTGTGTGTCCCACTCAGAAGTGATTGAATCTGCAGGAGCTCCAAAATGGCCTTGGTATCTGAGTTCCTGGGTCAGCTGTCCCTGAAGGACGGGGTGAGGTCCATCGAACCTTCTCGCCGCCCGGCTGTCCTTCACCCCTTCACTCTTTCACCCCTTCACTCTTTCACTCCTTCACTCTTTGTCTTCCACCCCAGAATGAACCCAAGAACCCCACGGTGGTACCGGACCCAGACTGTGACCCCGACAGGGATGCGGCCAGGATAGAGACCGCCATTAAAACCAAAGGCAAGATGCTGGAAAACCACACACACACACACACACACCCTTTCCTTCTCTCTGTGCTAGTGGTATTTGTGAGTCAGCATCCTGGCTCTGAGCGCTTGACCAGGCGGGGAAAACGTCCAAGTCCGAGCTCTGTGAAAACAAGTGTCTCCAGCCGCTGGGGTCCCTGTTACCTGCAACAATCAATTTGGCGTTTTTTACTGCTCTCCGTTGACTTCAGGGTTAAATTTTACTCACTGGCAATGAATGAATGAATGAATGAATGAAGCAGTTAGTACTCCAGGGTGTGGCCAGTGCTTGGCGCTGTACGTGCCCGTACATTTACACATCAGTAAATCTGTAAAAGTCGACACTCAAAATAACGTCACACTGAAGCCGGTATACCCGCCAGCCGGTAAAGTCACGATTTGCAGACGCTGTGCGCAGAAGTTCAGGAGCAGAAGTCCCATAAACCAGGTGAAATAAATATTCATGAAGATATTTTGCAAATATTTATTTTTTATTGTTGACTGACACAGTGATTTTTTTCCCGATTTATTTTTTTTTAATTCAGGTCAAGGCTCCGCTACACGCTCTGAAAGCCCAAAGCTCAAAATGAGTTCATTACATAAATAAAATTTAATTTTCTCCGTAACACTTTGTACAAACAAGTGTGTAGTGTGTAAGCAATATATACAGTGGTACCTTTATTTTAGACGTCAAAAAGTAATTGCGGCTCCCCGTGTTTTCTTTTCCGAGGAAACCGAGTCCAAATGGCTCCTTGGATGTTAAGGGTTGCCGACCCCTGATCTATGGCATTCACACACACACACACACACACACACACACACACACACACACACACACACACACATAAAGAGATGAACAACACACATCTGGTCAATTTAGGGTCTCCTGCATGTCTTTGCACTGTGGGAGGAACCTGGAACCCACACAGACGCGTGGAGAACCATGCAGGAAGGCCCCTGTCGGTATCCAATCAGGGACCTTCTTGCTGCGAGGTGGAAGCGCCACCCGCTGCGCTGCCCTAAATCTCCTCTCACCCTTGACCTGCTGATGTTGGACCGCCTGTTTCTCCCCAGGAGTGAACGAGCAGACCATCATCGACGTCCTGACCAAGGGGACCTACGCCCAGAGGCGAGAGATCGCCTTCGCGTACGAGAAGAAGACGAAGAAGGTGGCCGGACTCGGACTCGGACTCGGACTCGACCCCGTTCTTTTTATTCAGCCGTCTGACGGGCGATCTTTCTTCCAGGACATGATCTCGGCCCTGAAGTCGGCGCTGTCCGGCTCCCTGGAGACCGTCATCCTGGGACTGATGAAGAGCACGGCCCAGTACGACGCCTCGGAGATCAGAGCGTCCATCAAGGTGCGCAGGTCCTACACCGCCCTCTTCTGGGGGATCTAGAAAAGGCATCCGTGTCGGCGCCGGGGCTGAAGCTCGCCGGTTTGTTTCCAGGGTTTAGGGACCGATGAGGAGACTCTGATCGAGATCCTGTGCTCTCGCAGCAACCGGGAGCTGGTGGAGATCAAGCGGGTCTACACTGAGCGTGAGTACAACGGGCCGCGTCCGTCGACGTCTCGGGATCTCGGCGTCTAAATCCGCAACCGCCGTGTGGTTCTCCGCAGTCTTCAAGAAGGAGCTGGACAAAGACGTGGCCGGCGACACCTCCGGGAACTTCGCCAAGCTGCTGCTGGCGCTGGTGCAGGTCAGGATGCCCAGCGGGTCTCTGGGCTTTTCTCGCTTAACGTCGCCGCCGCGTCATCACTCACTGGCCTTTTCTTCCCCGACGCAGACGAAGAGGGCCGAGCCCACCTCCATCATAGACTACGAGAAGATCGACGAAGACGCCAGAGTAAGCTCCCGTCCTCTCGCGTCAAACGCCGTTTCTTATCTCTTATCACAGTCTTTAGGATGAGCGTCAGAAGGCAGACACTCCCAGGTGGTTGTTGTGACCAGCGGGGCGAGGAACAGAGCAATCTTCTTCTTCTTCTTCTTCTTCTTCTTTCGGCTTTTCCCTTCAGGTGTCGCCACAGCGAGTCCACTTTCTCCATCTCACCCTATTCTCTGGATCCTCCTCTCTCACACCAACTACCTTCATATCTTCTCTCACGACGTCCATAAATCTTCTCTTTGGTCTTCCTCCAGACCTCCTCCCTGGCAGCTCCAATTCCAGCATCCGTCTACCAATATATTCTCTATCCCTCCTCTGTCCATGACCCAACCATCTCCGTCTGGCTTCTCTGACCTTCTCTCCAAAACATCTAACATGTGCCGTTCCTCTGATACTCATTCCTGATCCTCTCCATCCTGGTCACTCCCAAAGAGAACCTCAACATCTTCATCTCTGCAACCTCTAGTTCTGCCTGCTGGCTAGCAACAGAGTAATGCATTATACAAAAGATAAGATATATATATATACCATAATATCCGGACTATTGAGCGCACCTCAATATAAGCTGCACCTGCTAGCCGATCGCTATCTCGGTCTTCCTCCTGCGCACTAAAACCGTCAAATCCTTCTTCTTCGGTGTCGGAGTTGAACGGACTCAGAATTTCCTGGTCATTTCATCGGTCCGATGTGACGAGGATAAACGTTTTAACGGCGTGAAGCTCGTTAGCGTCCCCCACCCAGAATCCATATATTAGCCGCATCGCTGTTTGCGTGAAAAAAGTCGCGGCTCATCGTCCGGAAATGACGGTATATATCGTGTTCCTCCGGCACGATGCTTCTCTGTCGGGTTTGGCTCCCGTCGCCTTTCGTCCTCCCAGACTGACCCACAAGGCAGTGGGTTAGAGTCTGAGAAGTGCCAGGGTGTATCCGCCCACCGCTGCTCCCCGATCCCCCGCCAAGTGTCACCATGTGTGCCACCAGGAGGCCTGGCGACAGCACTGGCAGGACCAGACTGGTGGATGACTCGCTCTTCAGTCTCCACCAGGGCGAGCCGGCAGAGGCTCTCAGAGCAGGAGCTAGCAAGCAGACAGGAAGCAGGCTTGGAGGCACCTTCCCTCCAGCTACTGCACGAGACGCCTCACAACACCCTGTGACTGGAGAACACACACACACACACACATACACACACACACACACACAAAAAACATATGTGTGTGTGGGGGGGTACACGTATATACACACACAGATATATATATATGTATATATATATACACACACACACACACGCATATATGTGTGTGTGTGTGTGTGTGAGTGTATATAAATATGTGTACATTTGTAAATGTATGCTATATATATCTATTGAGATATATATATGCATGTACATATATATGTGTGTATATGTTTGTATGTATATATATGTATTTATATATTTATGTGTTTATGTATGTATGTATATATATGTGTGTGTATGTATATATATATACACACATGTGTATGTATATATATATACACACATATGTGTGTGTGTGTATACATACACATATTTGTGTGTGTGTGAGTATATATGTATGTGTGTGTGTGTATATATATATACACATATATGTGTGTGTATACATACACGTATATATGTATGTGTGTGTGTTTAGAGGAGGCAAGTAACAGCCTGGATCAAAAGATGTTCCATGTTTTTGTTTTCAATTTTGACTTTTATCAATTTAATCGTGACACACTTTGAAAGTGTGTTTTGTATGTGTGCGTGAGAATTTGTGTATATGCAAATGTGTGTGTGTGTGTGTGTGTGTGAGGCTTGTCACACAGTGGGTACCAAAGATAGGTGAGTTTTCAGTTGAGATTGACTTCCATCCCAGTAAGCTCTTGGCGACAGACAGGAAAAAAAACACCATCTTGTTCGGGTGCAGGAAAAACCCCTCCGTCTATCGAGCAGGTCCCGCTCAGTCGGGGAGACCTGCTGTCTCGACCACTTTGGCTAAAATAGAGGCTGTGACTCATGTCTCAAAAGTTAAGGGTCCCCTAAAAAGACATCTTATATATTTGCAGGATTTATTGAAGTTTGTTTGCAGATTCCACTGATGCAGCTGCACACAAAAAACAATGGATTGATGGATGGATATAAGCAGCTTATATTTATATGACACTATCCTTATTTCCCATTTACTTTGCTTTATATACATACATACACACACACATATATGTATATACACACACATATATATATATATATATATACAGTATATATGTGTGTGTGTGTGTGTGTGTTAATGTCCGTTATCTACCCACTAGCAACCCTAAGTGCAGGAAAAAGCGGTAGACAAGGGATGGATGGACAGATGGACACATATATGTGTGTGTGTGTGTGTGTGTGTGTGTGTCTACATTTCTGTAGAATGAAAAACACCGATGATAAGGGGAATTAAGGATAGTAGCATAAAAGTCTTGATTCAAAAGTGTTTTCACCTGTGACTACTAATTGAGCGATTGATTTATTGTATAGGAAAATACTTTGAAAGTGTGTGTGTGTGTGTGCATATATACATATCTTTCTAGAGATTTACCATTTTTATTTATCATTTATTTATGAATCTGTCCAGTTTATACACTTAAGTTGAACTGAATAAAACTTCAATTGGTATCAAGCTATAGCTATAAGACTAAATATATCTACTGTCTGCAGAGGCTCTTTGAGGCTGGAGTGCAGATGAAGGGGACCGACGTCCCGACCTGGATCTCCATCATGTCTGAGAGGAGCGTCCCTCACCTGCAGAAAGGTTCTCCTCCCGCTTCTCCCCGAAGCTTCTCCACCGACCGTTAGATGGATAAACCTGACCGGCGCGGTGTGCTGGTGTTTTTTTTTTTTCCTCTGTCCCAGTCTTCGAACGGTACAAGAACTACAGCCCCTACAACATGCAGGAGAGCATCGTGAAGGAGGTGAAAGGAGACCTGCAGAAGTCCTTCCTGGCTCTGGGTAAGCCAGAAACATCTGCCGTGGAATTCCCAGAGGCCCCGCGGAGTCCGTTCATTCGGGTCTCCCTCCTGTTTCAGTTCAGAGCTTCGAAAACAAGCCGCTGTACTTCGCCAACAGACTTCACGAGGCCATGAAGGTAGATACTCCGCTCCTCACGTGTGCGAGAAACGCACTTCCAGCAGGATTCCAAAGTTGGCTTAAAGTTGTCTTACAACCGCGTTGCATCACCTGCTGTGGAAGTGAAGGCCTAAAGCGCCGACTCCGCCCCCTTCCTCCCACCCCAGAGCAAAGGCGCCAAGGAGAAGGTGGTGACCAGAATCATCGTGTCGCGCTGCGAGGTGGACCTGAAGACGATCTGCGCCGAGTACGAGTGCCGCTACGGACAGTCCCTCCAGAAGACCATCATGGTGGGTGAAATCCAGAAACGCCGTCCCCCCGATTTGCTCTGCGCACTAACGCCACGTTTTCCTCCGCGCTCTTGCCGCAGGAGCACACAAAGGGAGACTACCAGAAGGTCCTCCTCAGCCTGTGTGGACCCGAGGAGCAAAAACACTAGCTTCCTCACAGGCGTCCCGTTTTGGAAAGCGTGTCAAAGAGCCAAACTTCTCCAGATGCAGCGACGAGACAAAGAATTTTCCTTTTCCGACACATGGTGAATCTTTTATGAACGCCCCCTGGTCTTTTGAAGAAGTAACACACACACACACACACACACACACACACACACACACACACACACACACACACACACACACACACACACACACACACACACACACACACACACACACACACACACACACACACACACACACACACACACACACACACACACACTCTGGGGGTCGAGTCAGTCCCTCTTGAGTATCCCGGACTTGCTTTCACCGGTGTGGTGCAGTTCCCACATTTGACCACTAGATGGCGACATTGTCGCGTTTAAAAGCATTGCCTCCTGTGAAGAGGAGGATGCGATCGATCAGCAAGTTTATGTCTGATGATCAATCAATCAATCATGGAAACGCCATGATCGATATAACCGATTTAAAAAGTGCATCCGTAACAATCCTTATTTCAAATAAAAGTCCTGCCAAATCCTTGAAGGGGCGTTCATAGCACTGCAAGTTACCGAATCTGAAAGTGTTTAAATCAAATAAAACTCAATCGGAGATTGCAACCACTGTCTTTATGGTTATTATTTTATGTACTCATTTATTTTTTTTTTGGAAAAAATTGTCTGATGCTGATTCAACACACAAAAGAAAACCATCTTCGATTTATCCACTGATATTTTTTTTCCCTTTCCGTGTGGATGATTTAATCATTAGTGTGTTTTTCCCTGTTTGTTTGGCGCTAATATTTTAATTAAAAATGTTAATTTACCCCCCGGCGGGGGGTGGGGGGGTCGATTTGCATACCACTAAACAAGCGTCTATGCGGCGTCTTCCTGCTGTTTAGTTTTTGCGGTCTCTCAGGATGAAATAAGCAGCCGCGGTTGTTGTCAAGGCATTTCCACTGAAGTAGAAGGAGGAAAAGGGGGAAGAAGAAGAAGAAGAAAAAACCCCGAAAGGCACGATCGGTGCGGCGAGGAAGAGGATGGAGAAGGGGGGGGGGGGCTCCAGACTTTTTTAAGGAAAAAAAATAACAGCGCCAACAGGGAAGAAAGGCCTCTTTTATTTTGAAATCGCCCTGTAAAAAAATAAAGTCTATTTTATTTCCATATTTTATTATTTTTTTTATTTTAGTCAACAATAGGAGAGTTTTTTTCTTCTTTTTTTTTAACAAGACGCCGGATTTACGACCGTCGATCGTGACTGGGCCCTCCGGTGTTTATGGGCCCCCGTCGGGAGGAACGCAGCCTGAAATACGGCGCAAAGTGCGGCAAAACGGTATTTCGCAAAAGCGTGAGGAAGAGGAGGAGGAGGTGCGTTGGAGGGGGGGGGGATTTATGCACGGCGACCGTGACAGATTCATCTCCGCATCATAAAGAGGGAAAGTGCCACCATATTTCCCTCCTCCTCTTTTTTTTATATGGATGTACAACATGCTGTTCTTCTCAAGGCCAGCCTGCAGAGACCCCCGGGTGAGGAAGAGGAGGGTGAAGGTGTGTGTGTGTGGGGGGGGGGGGGGGGGGCTTCCGCTCCTCAATTGAAACCACGCAATTTACCGTCCCCGCACGCCGGCACTCCATCATCCGGGGGACTTTAACCCCCGTGAATGTCAAAGGCGGAGGATGCGGGGAAGGTGACGCATTTCCATAACAACCGCGACAACCCAGGGGAGGCTCTGTGTATGCATGTGTGTGTGTGTGCGTGCGTGTAATCACCGATGTTTTTTTTTTGGAGAAGATTCGTGTGTGTGTGTGTGTGTGTGTGTGTGTGTGCAGGTGTGTTTCCCGCCTGCAGGGCCTCCCGTGCAACCGCAGTCCCGATCTCTCCCGCGTTGCGTTCACTTGCAGCCTCTAAGGTCAGACATCAGCGCTACTTGTCTCGCTCCGCGCGTCCCAGTTCACGTCGAGTCTTCCCAGTTCACACACACACCCTCCGAGATCAAGCCCAAAGGCGGCATTAAAGTTTGAGCGCACAGCTGTGGAGCGGCGGCTGCGGCTGCGGCTGCACCGGGAAGGTTCTAGTTTGTGCTTTTTATTAATTCATCGCCGACAGAAACTCCGGCGACACTTCCCTCCGCACCCCGCTTCCCCCCGCTTCCCTCCCGGTCCTCCGACCCGCCTGGGCCGGAGCCCGGAGCCCGGAGGCTTTGAGTTATTTATCTTTATTTTACATTTTTCCTTCTCCCACCGAGCCGAGGGGTGTTTAATTATAGTGCGGGGGGGGGGGGGCGAGGTCCGGCTTAATTGCGCCACTGTGCGTGTGTGTGTGCGTGCGTGTGTGTGTGAGTGTGTGTGTGTGTGAGTGTGTGTGCGTGTGTGTGTGTGTGTGGGGGGGGGGGGGGGTAAGCATCCTCCAGCACCCGCAGGGTCCGAAAGGGGAGAAGACCCCGGCATGCGGCTGCCGCTCTGATTGGCTGTTTCTTAATTATCGCGATATTTCAACTCGGGGTCCCGAGGGTGTGTGTGTGCGCGCGCGTGTGTGTGTGTGTGTGTGTGGAAGGGTGGAGGGGAGTGGAGGACCTCTCCACCCTTTTCACACACACACCCGCACACACACACACACACCAGCCGTCGCTTCCCCGTCTCCTTTGTAACCGGAAGACTGGAAACAACATGAGAGGCCGGTTCTCCTCCCGGGGTCCTGGCGCGCGCACACACACACACACACACACAGACAAACACACGCATACATACATCTTTGAAAAGTTCTGCAGAAGAATCCCCAGAAGCTGCAGTTCTGCTGCAGTGCTTGGAGTCCGAGGAGTCACGTTTGCAGTATCACTCATTTTCCTCCAGCAGGAAATCTACTGTATCTATTGTGAGTTTCTATTCTAAATGCAGTATTTGTACTTGCAGGAAGTAAAGTTGTCAGAGTACTGCTTAGTACTTAGTAGTGTTTAGGTTTTTAAGATGATTATCCACACACACACACACACACACACACACACACACACACACACACACACACACACACACACACACACACACGCACATAATTTGACCATTTTTTTTCATTTGACCATTTTAAATAAATTAATCTATATGGAATGTCCATACCTACCTACACACACACACACATGTATATGTAAATGTATAGAGTGCCTAAATCTAATTTTTATTGAAAAAGAACTGTACATATGATTGTACCTCTGTAAATATTTTCATGAATATGTACTTTTTTCAAACACTTATGTATGTGGGCCACATACATTTATGTGTGTATGTAAGTGTGTTCATATTCCAGGTTTATCTTAGTATTCAGATACTGAAATAAAGGTTTTGCCATAAAATGAATATTATATGTATAATGTTTGTATCTATTTGCATTTACTTATAAATACTAATTAAGAAAAATAGAAAATTTTGAAAAAAAACTGAAAAAAGAAAGATCTATCTGTGTCTGTCTAGATCCATATACTTGTATATATATACTATATTGAGCCTTTTTATTTTCTAATATATTTTTATATCCTTTTTTTTTACTTAAACATTGAATAATACATCCTTATCTATTTATTTTTCTTGAGTATCTAAAAAAAAAAAATATATTCACATGTACATAATTTGATGTATTCATGTATAAGTCTGTATGTATCTATGACATTGTAATGTAAATATACTTGTATGAAATGTTATCTGTATGCATTCATTTTTAATTTATATATATTTATATTTCCTTCTATGTATCTTAGATGATACAATGATTAATTATTATAATTGAAATAATACATGAATAAATTCATTCAGATTCATACATTTCAATTTAAACACTAATTTACACAAAATGAAATGGTACATGTATATCTCCATCTGTAATGCTGTATATATATATATATATATATATATATATATATATATATACACATATATATATAAATATATATGTGTGTGTGTGTGTGTGTATAAATAAATATATATATATATGTGTGTGTGTGTGTGTGTGTGTGTGTATGCATCCATATATCATGTATTGGTGTGTGCGTGTACATACATTTATATATGTCCATTGATATAAATCAGTTTAAAATAAATTCAAATATATGTATATGTCTATGCAGATTAATAAATTGACATAAACACAAAGAAAATTCATGCATATATGTGTCCATATACTAATATGCAAACACAAATATAAATACATACATACACATAGTATGAAAATGTGTGTTTATATGTACAAAGAAAAAATACAACTTTTCCTTGTCCAAAAGTTGAGGTATATATCAACCTTAAAGTTTAACATTGTTTTCACATACATATTTTATCACTGATATATTTTAGATAATTTGACATTTTTAAAAATGAGAAAAAAAAAATATAGTATTGGAAAAAACTCATATATCGGTTGTAAGCTTAGATAAATATACACAATTATGAATTGCAAAGCACTGAAAATGATATGCATGTATGTATGTTCACTAATTTCAATTCATATACTTTTTCATTTTATAATTTTAAAGGAAACATATATATATATATATATATATATATGCAGACATTTATTGGTGATTATGTCTATGTATTTATAAATATATGTAATAATAAATACAAATGTGTGATAAGTGAATATTATCTTGGTTTAAACAATCAACAATCCAAAAAATTGTTTTACTATCTATCTATCTATCTATCTATATATATATATATATATATATATATATATATATATATATATATATATATATATATATACAAAAACTTAAATATATATACACAAAAACTGAAATGTGTATAAATATGTATATACAAACTGAACTATAAAAAATACTATAATGCATAATGTAAATGTATATACATACAGTATGTACAAATACAGCATGTATATACATTTTTTAACATATAAACACACATGAATATGTGTATGTGTCTATTCATATCTAAAATATATTTTATTCAAACCTTTGAATGTTGGAAAACATACCACCATATACGTATAACTATATTAATACATATCTCTGTATGCCACATTACTATTTGTATATGGACATATTTGTCAATTTTACATGTAAATATAGAAACCTGCCTGTATTCATTTATATAATATAATATAATATATAATATATAATATATAATATGTAATATATAATATATAATATATAATATGTAATATATAATATATAATATATAATATAATATAATTATATTAATAAAATATATAATGAAATATAGATACATGATATATTATTCTGTAATTATTTCAAAATGTATACATGTATTGGTTCATGTTATGTGTATATAAACATATATTAACTTATGAATTGAAGTGCATATCAGCCTTTAAGATTTTTAAGTACGTACATATATATTTGAATTTAAATATATTTTGAAATTAAAAATTATTTTTTTAAAAATCTGAAAAAGACATACAACAGCTAAATATGTTTTCATCTAAAATGAGTATGTGAGGTAAATATATACCTCATATTTTATTGTATTTCTTATTCTCCCTCCTTCCTACTATTATCTATTACTGTTATGTTTTTGCTTGAAACTCTGGCACAACAATTTCCTTTGAGATAAATAAAGTTGTTCTCATCTCTCATCTCTCAAAAATACATACTATGAAGTATTTATTATAAATTAAAAATTGGAAATTATATATGACTGAATCTATGCATATTCATATATTTCATAATAAAAAAACTAAAACATTTACCTGTATATCTGCATCCATAAAACTAAAAGTTTTTAAGCTAAATAAAAATATGCATTCTTATATTTGTGTGTGTATATATGTTTATACATGTACTGATATAATTGGGAATAAATCAAAATGTATATATGTTAATATCTTATTGGAAACATTTTTTTCATGCAATATATATATAAAAAATTGAAGTATATGCATATACAGTATATACACATAAATATACAAAAATATTGAATATGTATGTTTACATCTGTGTGTTTCCACATATAAATATGTGGAAATTTATACACAGTGTTTATGTTTACATGTTTTTCATTTTTGATTTTGTTTTTAAAAGGAAATATATGTAACGCCGTGTGTAAATATATATTCAAACATATATATTGATATAAATAATTTATCTATAAAAAAATTATAAGGTGGATACATACATATAAACACATAAATATATAAAAATACGCTATTATATATATATATATATATATATTGAAATACATACATTTGCAGTATGTATATACACAGTATGATTACATGTGTATCTATATATACACATGGTTATACATGTCCCTATATATAAAATCTCTAATCTTAAAACTGTAGGAAGTTTATTGTATATAAAATGTAACTTTGAATATGTATATAGATAGGTAAGTTTTAATATTTAAATTTAAATGTTTTAAAAATGTTTTATTTAAATTAAATATTTAAATACGCACAGATGTGTCTGTAATCGTTTATATGAACGTTAAAATGAACATACAAAATTCTGTACTTATTTACATTTAATTTATTTTTTACATTTAAAATAATAAACGTGTATCCCGAAATAAGTGTATGTTTTGTACATGTACATATATTTAATAATAATAACAATAGTAGTAGTAATAATAATAATTTATAATTTATCCTTTATTAATCCCTTTGGGGATTGTTCTCTGAAATTAACCCATCACAGAAGAACAATGAGCAGTTTACAAAAAAGTCGAGGTATATGTTTACCTTGAGTTTTGAA
This sequence comes from Fistularia commersonii, assembly GCF_037954325.1. Lineage (NCBI taxonomy): Eukaryota > Metazoa > Chordata > Actinopteri > Syngnathiformes > Fistulariidae > Fistularia > Fistularia commersonii. The sequence continues at coordinate 17,570,661 of NC_141300.1, forward strand.
GAAAGAAAAAGTTATTTCCAACATATTTTTATCCAAATACATTTTGAACTCATTTTTCATTAATTGAACATTGAAAGTAATATGACTGAATCTACACCCATGCATAAGTTCAATTCAATTTTTTAAAACTAAAACATGTTACTGTATATCTGCATCCACACAATTTTTTTTTTTTAAATATATTTTATATATGTATATTTTATATATTTTTATACATGTATGTATACATATATTGGTGTGTGTGTATGTATGTATATTAATATACATATATTGACATAAATCATGTAAAAATGAATCAAATTGTATGTATATCAAAATCTTGTCTAACACAAACAATGACAAAGTTTTTTGATTTACACATGTATAGAATTGAAAGGTGTATACATATATATATATACACATAAATGTAAAAATACTATATATGTATAGATACATATGTGTGTATGTTTACATATGTTCATATATATTACAGTATGTGTGTGTGTATATATGTATAGTTGTGTGTACACTTTCTCAATTTATTTAATCAATGGATATAGAAAAAACATGTTTTATATATACTCACACATATACAAATATAATTGTGTCTCTATTCAAATCTAGACTTATATAGAAAGTTAACAAATATACATACATATAAAACTATATTTATTAATACATGTCCTTCTGTATAATATTTATATGTAAAATATAACCTCATATATGTGTGTATGTATATGTACATTTATTTGTCAATTTAAATATTTGATTTAAATATTTGAACAAACATATCTGTGTTCATTTATATTAAAGTGAAAATGAGAATATTGATTCTGTTTTTATTTTGATAAAATATTAATTTTGTATGACAAAACAATTAAAAAAAAGTGTACATATATTCATATTTGTGTGCATCTACACGTACATATATTTACATTTATGTATAAATTGTGTGATGTATCAAACATAAAAAATTCAAATATTTTTTAAATGTACGCAATTTATAATCTACATATTTTATCCAAATATATTTTTGAATTTTTAAAATGTATTTTTAAAAGTTGAGAAGTATATATATATAAATAAAACTGTAATGTCTGTTTTAATTTAAAATGTGTCTACTTTTTAATATATACTTATATCAATATATACAATTAGTTTAAAAATTGAAAATAAAAGTTTCTATGCATATTTTTACAATTGATTGTAAAAAAAAGTAACATTTTTAAAATTAAAAGATGTACCTGTATATCAGCATCTATAAAACTATACATTTTCAATGTATATAAATATATATTGGTCTGTTTCTATATACTGTATATTCATATATTGATATAATAATTTAAAAATAACTCAATATGTATGATTAATAGTATCTTGATTTTACAAATGTGTTTTAATTTTTTTTTCTATTTATATACTTGGATATAAATATCAAAACTTTATATACATACACATAATACATATACACAAGTGTATGAATACGTGTGTTTGTTTGTATACATATATACATATACACACACAAATATATATATATATATATATATATATATATATAATCAATAGCAAAAATGAAAAATATCTTTTTCTATTTACACACAGTATGTATGTGTATACATATTTATATACATATTTGTATGTTAATATACATACATATATAGTATATTATACGCAGTATGAACACATGTGTATCTATATATACAGATGGTTATACATGTCTCTATTTCTAAAATCTCTAATCTTAAAAATTTAGGAAGTTTATTGTAAAAAATATAAATATATAATATATTATATATTATTCTGTAATCATTTCAAAATGTATACCTATATTGGTTTATGTTATTTGTATATAAACATAAATTGACTTATAAATTGAAGTGCATATCATCCTTTAAGATTTTTAAGTACATAACTACATATTTGAATTTAAATATATTTTGAAATGTAAACCTAATTTTTAAAAATCTGAAAAGATATACAACGGCTATATATGTTTTCATCTAAACTGAGTATATGAGGTAAATACATACAATGAAACAAATATTATAGATAAAACTTTGTAAATTATATATGACAGAATCTATGCATATGGGTATACTGTATATCAACCTTAAAGTTTAACATTGTTTTCACATACATATTTTATTACCGACATATTTTAGTGACATAGTTTGACATTGAGAAAAAAATATAAAATTGGAAAAAACCCATATAACGGTTATCAGTTTAGATAAATATATACAATTATGAATTGTAAAACACTAAAAATAATATGAATGTATGCATGTTCACTAATTTGAATTCATATATTTTTTCATTTTATATTTTTAAAGAAACATATATATATATGCAGACATGTATAGGTGATTTTGTCTTTATATGTATAAATATATGTGATAATAAATACAAATTTATGAATATTATCTTGGTTTAAACAATCAACAATCAAAAATTATTTTACTATTTATCTATTTATCTATTTATATATATATATATATATATATATATATATATATAAAACAAAAACTGAAATATGTATACATATGTATATACAAACACAACTATACAAAAATACTATAATGCATAATGTAGAAGTATATGCATACAGTATGTATATACATTTTTAACATATACACACACATAAATATGTGTAACTGTCTTTATTCATATCAAAAACATATTTTATTTAAACCTTTGAATGTTAGAAAACTTTTGAAATTTTTGAAAAAAATTTGAAATTTAAAACTAATTTTTTATAAATCGGAAAAGGATATACAACAGCTATGTATGTTTTCATCTAAAATGAGAGTATGTGGTAAATACATACTATAAAACATTTTTTTATATTCATGCGATATATATAAGAAAAATTGAAGTGTATGCATATACAGTATATACACATGAATATACAAAAATTTTAAATATGTATATTTACATCTGTGTGTATGTATACATATATACATATAAATATGTGGAAATTTATACACATGTGTTTATGTATGTTTACATGTTTTTAATTTTCAATTTTATTTTTTAAAGGAAATATATGTAAACATAAAAAGGCGTGTGTGAATGTATATTCATAGACAAATATTGATATAAATAATTTAGTAATACATCAAAATGTATGTATATTAACATCCTAATTTAAACTTTTTTATGTATATATATCTATATATTTATATAAAATTTTAAAGTGTATACATACATATATACACACAAATATATAAAAATACACTTTAATTATATATATATGGGTGCGTATGTATAGATATATTCAAATAGATACATATGCAGTATGTATATACACAGTATGATCACATGTGTATCTATATATACACATGCTTTTACATGTCTCTATATCTAAAATCACTAATCTTAAAACTTTAGAAAGTTTATTGTATGTAAAATATAACTATGAATAAGTATACATATATATATATAAACATATATTGGTCTGTGTCTATATACAGAACATCCATATACATATATTGATATAATAATTTAAAAATAAATCAATATGTACGTATATTTAGTGTCTTGATTTTACAAATGTGTTTAAAAAAATTTTTTTTCAATTTATATATATCAATATAAATTCCAAAACTTTATATACATACACATAATACATATACACGAGTGTATGTATATGTGTGTATATTTGTTTGTATACGTATACATACATATATATACATACATACATATGCTGTATATGCTGTATGTGTGTGTGTGTGTGTGTATGTGTGTGTGTGTGTGTGTGTGTGTGTGTGTGTGTGTGTGTATACATATATTTATAGTTTTTCTAATTATTTGATTTCTGATAAATACTTTAAGGGAAAAAGACATTTTTTAATACACTCACAAACACATACATGTAAATGGATAAAAATCAAAATATTTGTATATATATTTATAAAATCAATAGCAAAAATGACAAATATCTTTTTCTATTTACATATTTAAAACACACATGTATGTATATGCATACATATTTATATATATATTTTTATTTTAATATGCATACATATATAGTGTGTTTATACACAGTATGTACACATGTTTGTGTATTTGTGTATGTGTGTATTTCGGTATATGTGTACATATGGGATATTTTTTTTTCCATTTTGTCATTAAAAAAAATTACATAGACATATATGGATATCTGTGTGTCTGTGTGTGTATGTATGTGTGTGTGTGTGTGTGTGTGTGTGTGTGTGTGTGTGTGTGCTTTGTGTGTGTGTATCAATCCCAGCAGTCTATGTGTCCCTGTGTTCCTGGGCTCTGTTGTGCAGCCCGTCTCTTCGTGGACTCCGGCCAGCTGCACTCATGCTAATTTTTGTTCAAGTAGCGGTAATGGTCTTGCCCTAGCTTCAGCCGCTCCCACGTTGTTTGCTTATGGAAGCAGATCAGTGCGTGTGTGTGTGTGTATGTGAGTGCGCACGTGGTACGTGTGTGTACTTTCCAGCAATGATGATGATATGCCAACTGCAGGGTGTGTGTGTGTGTGTGTGTGTGTGTGTGTGCGGGCAGCCTTCATCAGGCTGGCGTATTAACATTTATTTACAGCGCGGCTAATAAGATGTGCGCTCTGCAGCAGGTGAGACAGAATGATGTTCGGCAATTAAACCGCTTTGCTGTGGATTCATCCATTATCCAAACTCTGTTCTGCATATGTAATGTAATCATATAAAATAAGGCTGGTCGCAGCCGTGGGTGAGACGATCGTTCTTCCTGGACCCCCCACCACCCCCACCCCCCACCCCACCCCCCGTCCTTCGGGAGCGCTGCATAAATCAACGGCGGGCGCTGCGGCCGACGGAAGGGTCAGGAAATTGTTTTGATGAAAGTTTTTTTGAAAAAAAATCATTCAGGGGTCGAAAGGAACATCAAACTTGACGCTAGCGTGGCGCTGACGCATTTACTGTAGCTGTCGAAACAAAAAAAACATCAATTTTATGGGGGGGTACTCAAAGCTAATCAGCTCGCTGTCGTCGTGATCGTTTTCAAACATCGTCAACCTGAGAAAGTAACAATAAATCACATGAAAACTGCAGAAAATTACAACGAAACAATTTGGAAAATTTTGATGTGAAACGTCCTGTAAATGGACAAGAGGGCTGGTTAAAGAACTGAAGCTAACATTAGCTTTAACCATGTTAAAGTTAGCCAGATAAAATCACACACGGCCTTCTGACCGCCCCGTTTTTAAGGGGATCCGGTAGATGTGTAAATACAACTATTTATGGTCTGTTGGTGTCAAAGTGCTGCCATGACAACCAACAACATCTCCAACATCTTGTTGCACACGTTAAAGGATCTCAGCTTCCATCTATCTATCTATCTATCTATCTATCTATCTATCTATCTATCTATCTATCTATCTATCTATCTATCTATCTATCTATCTATCTATCTATCTATCTATCTATCTATCTATCTATCTATCTATCTATCTATCTATCTATCTATCTATCTATCTATCTATCTATCTATCTATCTATCTATCTTGAATATTCCTTTAATTATCCCACAGTGGGGAAATGTGAACCAAAAGTTAGTTTGAAGTTATTAAAAATAGAAGAACTAAGAATGAAAAATAAACAGTGCTACGACAGGTGGGTAAACAATGTGACAATATATGAACAGTATAAATAGTATAAACATGTGCAAAAATTATCCACTAGCAAAAAAACGCAAAAAAAAACCCAAAAACGCAAAAAAACACAAAAAAAGCAAAAAAAATAATAAAATAAATAAATACACACACACACACACACACACACACACACATATATATATATGTATGCATGTATGTATGTATAGGAACACACTATTTGTTTTTTTTGATATGTACATTTTGTAATATTATGAACTAAAAAGATGCATACATAGAAGTACATTTAGATAAATTTGAAAAAAAAAAATATATATATATAAATAAATATTTACATAGTATTATATGTAAAACATGGGGCATAGATAGATAGATAGATAGATAGATAGATAGATAGATAGATAGATAGATAGATAGATAGATAGATAGATAGATAGATAGATAAGAATAAGAATAAGAAAAGATGAAGAAAGGTGTAAAGGTGTAAAGGTGAAGAAATTCATTTTATCAGACAGCCAACTAGTTTATCCTAGTTTATCAATGAAACGGTCAAATATAAAGCGACACTTCGAAAAAAATCCATGGGCACCAGAGGTCACATTAAACTTATTATACGCTCGATGATATATTTGATGATATTTTTGAAAATATTTGGATTTTATGGCTCTCCCAGTCAAAGAGGTTCCCGACCCCTGATCTGAACCCTCCCTGTAGTTGTGGTGCTTGTCATCGCACCAAACACGAGTGCCGTCGGCGTTTTTGTTTCGTCCCAAAGTCACAGCGCCACCCGCTGGCCTGGCATGTGTACTGCGGCCTCCAAAACATTTTATTTTTCAAAACATCTGCATGTGGAACTGTTTGAAGATGCCGATGAAAACAAAACGGGACGTCGTCGTACCGACGGATCCGAGGATCCCGATCCATATTTCCATGTGTCTTAATCCACCCGTCAGGGAGGGAGGGGGAGGGCTTTCGCCAGTGTCCTTGTCGGACCGGCCACTGGACACCCTTTCAAACACACACACACACACACACGCACACACACACACACACGCTGCCTCACCTTCATGCAAGAGATTGAAATCAGCCAGGCAGACACTCGAGCATGAACCAAATGTCAGCGGCAAGCCACGGGGAGAGAAGAGGAGCCCATGTTAATTATCGCGGGGGGAAAAATCACGCTATTTCCGCCGGCGCTGCTCGCCATCCAGGATATCTGTGGATCATGAAGTCATTTCCTAGACTCCCCCCCGGGGATGAGACGGGGAGAGACACAATTTCAACGAGTGGGTCTTTAAAAGCGGTGATTAACTTTATGATGGATGTGGTTTTTTAGTTGTTTTCTCTTCTTTTTTTAAAAAAAAAGTCTTTCGCTTATTACATTGCAGAACTGTGCTGTGTGTACTCATCAAAAGTGAATATATTTTTTTTAATATATATATATATATATATATATATGTATGGAAACAGAAAAAGTTCTAGTGAGTGTTTCCGCCCATCAAGGTGTCAGGGAATCACCCCAAAGCTCCGCCTCAGCTGACAAACCAGAGTGCGATGTGAAATTTTTGCAGGGGAAAACTGTCGACAACCCGCGCATACCCCCTCCCTACACACACACACACACACACACACACACACACACACAAATGATTTCCTACGTGCGGGGAGAGAGGAAGAACACGGAAAAAAAAAGAAAAATGTTTAAAAACGGTCTTTTGCTTTCTCTTCTGACAACACGTTTCCCCTCCTGTGACACTTAACCTTTGGAGATTTCCCATTCTCTCTGATCGCTCACTGTTTGGTTCATGTTAATTAACCCTAGGACACATCAGAGAGTTGCAGGCTTTGAAGCAGCAGGAGGAGGGCGGGGGTGCAGGAGGGAACGGGGGGTTAACAGAGAAATAAAGGGGAGAAATGATTTTCTTGTTTTCTGTGTCTTCATGGTGATGAACCCCCCCCCATCCAGCATCATCACCCCGTCCTTGAGAGCTCGTGCCAGCGAGGGACGGCGTGCTGCATGCCTCTGTGTGTGTGTGTGTGCGTGTATGTGTGTGTGTGTGTGTGTGTGTGTGTGTGTGTGTGTGTGTGCAAAAGGATGCCCCCCCCCTTCCTCCTGCTGTTGACCCCCACTCACCCTCCTGCCCCTCAGATGGCTCTGGATATTGAGATGTTTTCAGAAATAGAACACAGGATGTTTTTTTTAACCCCATCCTTCAAAAAAAAAAAAAAAAAGTTTTTTCTTTTGGTCTAAACCTCCTTTCACTTTTTTTGGCTCCTGGCAGAAATGCCCCCCCCACACACCCTTTTTTTTTTTTCTTTACACTTAAAATACACAAAGCCTGTATTTTTCTTGGGTGAAAAGCGCCACCGGTGGCAGGCAAGGCAATATTGCCCGAGCCCAAGGAATATGCTGCGCACGTGGAACGGCGCCGTTAACCATCCTCCCCCCGCCGAGCCCCCGAACGCCCCGAACCCCCGAAGCCCCGAACCCCCGCCCTCGGGCCCCGTCTTTTCCCGGGTTAGCAAAGGAGCTCGACGCGACAGAACCCCTGGCCTTTACCTCCGCTGTCATCTCCTGCAGGAACAGCTAAAAATACTGCAGCCGGCGTGACACGCGGCACATTTACTGACGATTTTAAATCCGTGAAAACTATTTTTTTTCCCCCTCCGAACCCCCCCCACACACACACACACACCGCCCCCCCGTCTCAAAAGCAGCCTCTTCTTAAAGCGGCAAAGGGTTGAAACCCACCAGTCAAAAAACAGTGGAAATATTCATGAGGAAATCTGCTGGAGAAGATGAAGCGCAGCACAACCAGAGGCTTTATTCTCCAGGTTCTCGGGGCAAATCTGTTCCTGCGCTTCTTATCTGACGCTTGTCTAAACCACATAAAGACAAAGACAGGAAGTGTGATTAGCAGAGAGTAGCAGGGTAGCGCTCCCTCCAGGATAAGTCTTGAGGTGGGACTGATCAAAGCGATGCCCAGAGACAAGAGGAGACTGAACCAGCATTTTTTTTTTCCCCTCTCGGTGGCTATCTCCGCCTTAAGACAGAACGGGGGGGTTCTAGACAAGCTTCCCCCTTCAGCGCCTTTTTGCCGGAGAGCGAACGCGCGGTGACGGCACGATGCGGAACAATAGGGCCGAGCTTTGAGCCTCATCGTTATCCGTTCTGTCAAGTTTCTCAGAGACTCGCAAACTACACTTTGGCTGAACTGTGCAACGGAGGAACAAAAAAGGAAAACTAGGGAAGAGGCGGCGACGGACGGCGGCGGCGGCTGCTCGGGATTCCGAGGAGCTCCGAGAAAAACGATTTGATCCCATTGAAAAAAAGGAAAAATAAAAAAAAAAATGAAAAAGAAAAATCTGTATAAAAAAAAAAACAAAAAAAAACATTACATAGATTATTATCATCATCATTAGTATTGGCTCGTTTTTTCAAATAATTTATTTTAAAATTTAATAATATTAAATACATTTATTAAATATTATTAATAAAATAATATATTTTATTTAATATTTTAATAATTTATCTTATCTTTTTATTTTATTTATTTTTAATTATTGTATTTATGATTACTGTAATTATAAGTATCTTCATCATTATTATTTGCATAATGAACTAATACTTTATCATTATTGTTGCTGTTATTATTATCATTATGTGTTGTAATTTGTTGCAACTGCCTTTTACCAGAGCGGAAACCTCGGGCCGCCTTCTGCCTCGACCGGTCGGGTAGAAAGATAGAGAAGGACGGAGAAGGACGGAGAAGGACGGAGAAGGACGGAGCGATAGAAAGCAAGAGCCTGATCGAGTCGGGGGGCTGGTCATCGATCAGCCTTCGATCCAGGTCGAGGAGGAGCTTCAGCCAATCAGAGCCGCTGCTGGGCGACCACGCCAACATTCACTCTCTGATTCAAACGCTCCAAACATCTCATCTGGAGACATGACCATTCTCCACGCCATTCAGCACGCCTTCAAGCTCAAACACGTTCACGTAACACGTTGCCGTCGTCGTTCCTACGTCTGCTTTACGTCGCCGAGGGTGAAGCACCGCGTCCGGCAGAGGGCGCTGCGGGGTTCACCTCCAAGGTCGTCCGGACAAGAGCTAGCTAGGTGACGGTTATCGTTCGTAGACGGAGGTGAGCGGACGGAGAAAAAACTTCTTTGTTCCTTTTGCCGATCGCGAAGCTCCCTCCCCCACGCCGCTACATTTCCTGTGACGCACCTGCAAGCTCCCCGAGAAGGCGGCGAAGGATGCAGGAAATGAACGCAGCGGACGAACCGTTCACATTTCACGTTGAGCATAAATGAGCCCTTAAAAGGCGTCTTTGGTTGGCGGGCACGCCGACACTCGGAGCCGCCGAGCCGAGCGCCGCCTCCCGCCTCGGATCCCGCGGTTCTTCTCTCCTCGGGAAGTTTCTCTCGCTTCCATCATCAATATTTAATCTTTCCTCCCGCAATATATCCACAGACGCCCCGGTGCACGCACCCCTAATCCTGTTTGTTTATTCTCTTGAGCTGCATATGCAAATGATCTGTTTACGTCTTTGCCTTTTTTTTTCTCTGCTCGCAACACACAGCGGATACAGGCGAGTGTATCGTTTGTAAATTTTTTAAAAATATAGAAATTCCCTGCTTCCTGCTCCCCCAGCAAAGATTTCGAGCCGGATTTGCACACACTGTTTATTAATATATTGTTAACACTCCAACAATCGCCAGACAGCCATCGATACGCTTATTCGCAAAAGAGCAAATTAGAATTCCTGCCCTGGACCGTGAGCCTCCAAACTCAGACTAAATATATACTTACATTTTATTTCAAAGAGGAAACGAGGGGGAAAAAAAGAAAAGAAAAATCCTCTCTGGCGAAAAAGAGACTGACTCTGAAGAACTGTACTCAAGGATAGGAAGCACATCATTATAACGGGGAAGAAATATTAAAAAGGGGGATATGAAAGCGCGAAGATCTACTCGCCCTTGGCTACTCTGACTGGCTTCAAAAGCATCTTGAGATCTTCCCCTCCCTCAGACCCACGCACTCCCTTGTTATTTGACTTTATTTGCCAGCCTGGTGCTGATTTGAGCGCCGGAGTTTTCCATTAAATAATCAATCACATGGAGCGCCATACGGGCACGTATGAAAAAAAAAAAAGGAGGTTGTGGGTTCGGGGCGTCTTCTCCGCGGAGGAAGGCGGGAACGCGAGCGCGGGGCGAAAGGGCGGCGCCGGCGTGGTGTCATCTGCGCGCCTCACATGTCATCAAAGGCCGCTGGGTCCTCAAACGCGTCGCCAGACCCGCCGCCGTCCTGGCCGGGCCTAATTATTCCCCCAGAAAAATGTAGCGCTGAAGGGCGTCGCCCGCTGAAGTGTAGGTATGAGGTAATTACCTGCTTTGCCTCCACGCTCCGCGACGCCCTCGCCAGCCTTTTGTCTCTCGTCACGCTCGTGACACGTACGGGGCCTCGGACCCGGAGACGAGCGGGGCCACATTAACGCGTTACTCCCTCATGGATAATGGAACAAGGTTTGCATTTGAATGATAAACAAAATGACTTGAAGACACTGGGAAGATCACTCGCACCTGCCCCTCCCCCCCCCTCCCGAGTATTATGCAAAACAAGAGGCGAGGTTTTTGGAGTGCCACGCACTCATCTGTGTATCTCCCAGGCATGTTGGACAATTATGAGTCAATAGGAGTAACCCCACCTTGCTAATGTTATGCGGTGTTGTGTTCCCTGTCCCCCCCCGCCGCCGCCGCCGCCACCTCGCCGCTCCCCGTCTGAGCGCGCCCACTTTCATCTGCAAAGTTCTTCACCGAAACCCCCGCGTTCTCCAGATTAACGCCGCCGCCCTTAATCAAGGAGCACAAAAGGCCCCGCCGTGTCCGAGGCGACGGATCACTCTTGACCCCGTGGCGAGAATTAAATCAATTTAAAAAAAAAAAAAAAAAAAAAAGAAGAAAAAATAGAAATTTAAATATTGACGCACCCAAAGTGCACAAAGCAAATATGTTATTTGTTGGCGAGGGGGCGGGCGGCGGCGGCGGCGGGGGGGGGGGGGGGTGCAGCTGTGCGTCGCTGCGCCGCTGTTTATTTTCATTTATGAAGACTTTCAATTCAAAACAAACTGAAGTTATTTTAGTTTATTTTGTTGCCAATAAACAGCTGGGGGGGAATGTTGTTCTGCAGTGACGCGCCGACTTTAAATAAAAAAAGAAAGAAAGAAAAAAGAGAAGCCTGCCTGCTCATGCGAACGCCGCCGCGCTCGGAAGAGTGACTCCTCAGAACTGAGTCTAAAAAGGGAGCATTGAATATATATTGGTTAACATCCTCTCACAGCCGCTACAATTAACATGTGAAGCTGCGCTTGAAATCCCGCTCGGCGCCGCGGCGCCTGCCAATCACCGTGTTTGCAGAGCCGGATCACAGCCTTGTTTTCCGACTGTATCCAGCTATGTGTTTATTTCCGCCCGGTGTAAGAAAAAGGATGGCGTTTACCGGCCCTTTTTTGTTGAAGGCGAGGCGCGCCGCGCAGAGACCGCAAATTGCAAGAAAGGGCGAGGAAGAAGCACTGGAGGATCACATCCTGGGCGGTGAGGGAGCTCGGTGCGTGCACGACGGGGGCCGGCGCCGTGGCCTCTTCCCGTTTCGGTGGAAATCCTGTCAACCGGACCGGAGCTGTGACGAGGAAGATGTATCTATCCTCCCGTAACTGCTCGAAAATCCTCTTTCCTGTCGTTTCCTGCCATTTCTTTTACCGTTCGGAGCTGCTTTTAAGGTCATCCGAGGCGGATCGGTCCGGTTTTTCTTCTAGTTTTTCACATGCAGTTGATTTTCCAGACATTCCTGGAGGATCTTCCAGTAATATCTGGAAAAACTCCGAAGCTAGCCACCTTAGCCATGAGATTGCAATGTAAGAAAGATTATGGATTAAGATGAATTAATTGCAGGGAAAGAAAAGAAAATGAATACATTTTGATCGCAACTTAATTTGCATTAATTTGCATTACACAGACGCGCAGTGCGATACTTGACGGGCGAGGCAGGTGCGACGACACTGGTTGGAGGGGAATTTAAATATGAGGAAGGAACAGATTGAAGTAGAAACTAAAAGCTGTTCTTTGGACTTTATCCTTGAAGGAGTTTTTGTATCACAGGAGCATGTTTGCCCTTCTCAGCACCACGATGCTAAACATGTCGGTGTAAGCAAGCAGGCTGGTAATATATTAGCTTTGCATGGGATAGTAGGTTGCTAATATTAGCTTTGTACCAGCATGCAGGTTGTTTGTTGGTAGCTTTGTTAGCATGCAGTAATAACATTGTATGACCATGCAGGTCAGTAATGTTAGCGTGATTCATGCATGCAGATTAGTTAAATTAATTTTATACTAGACCGCATGTCGGTAATGTTAGCTGGGTGCTAGCAGACAGGTTGGTAGTGTTAGCTTTCTCCTAGGACCTAGGTTGGTAGAATTAACTTTGTACTAGCAGGCAGTAATGTTAGCTTTCTATGACCTAAATCAGGTCGGTAATGTTAGCTTTGTACTAGCGGGCAGACCGATAATGTTAGCTTTTTATGAGCTGAATCAGGTCGGTAATGTTAGTTTTGTACGAGCGTGATTCATGCATGCAGATTAGTTAAATTAATTTTATACTAGACCGCATGTCGGTAATGTTAGCTGGGTGCTAGCAGACAGGTTGGTAGTGTTAGCTTTCTCCTAGGACCTAGGTTGGTAGAATTAACTTTGTACTAGCAGGCAGTAATGTTAGCTTTCTATGACCTAAATCAGGTCGGTAATGTTAGCTTTGTACTAGCGGGCAGACCGATAATGTTAGCTTTTTATGAGCTGAATCAGGTCGGTAATGTTAGTTTTGTACGAGTGCACAGGTCGGTAATATTAACTTTGTCCTCGCAGCAGGTCAGTCATGTTAGTTAGTACCAGCATGCAGGTTGGATATGTTAGCTTTGCACCAGCATGCAGTTCTGTAATGTTGGCTTTTTACGCGTGCGTAAATAGGTAATATTACATTTGTAGGAGCACACAGGTCGGTAGTGTTAGCTTGCAGACGCGCGCAGGTCGGTGAATGCTAACTGCAGAAGATAACAGCAAGTTCAAGTCCAAGTCGTCATCGGACAAATCGACCATCCACCAGCGAGACGGATGGCTGTGGACCGTAGACCTCTCTCTCGGGGTTACAGGAGGCACTGAAGATCCATTTAGCTGATGAGAATTACGAACCGCTGTCAAGAAAGACAGCGAGCATCAAAACAAACTCAAGATAGGAGGACGAAGTAACGGGTTTTGTGAAAGTGAGAGATCTTTCGCTCTGTCGACTGACGGGGGAATAAATATGATTCCGAAGCTCTTGTATCAATACACTCATCAAACAAACTTGCAGTTCTTGCATCTGGTGCCAAACATTGAAATACAATTGAATTGATTAAATTGGAGTTACAAGAGGCGCGATTTGAGGTGGGACTGATCAAAAATCCTCAAATGAATGCGATGCATCGTCATTCAGAGGGCGTCCGGCCGCCATCTGTACCCGTCCTGAGCCGTCCTGACGCCGAAGCTCCGGTTGGAAAGCAGCCGGCTGCTCTGCCGCTTCGCCGCCTGGTGGCTCCAAAACACAAACCCGACTCCCCGCTTCGGCGCGGTGCTCCTCGGGGGAGCGCCGGCCGTTTCAGGCCTCGCAGGATCTCCGGTGGTTTGAGGAGCGTAGCCGGAGAGGTGCCTAGCCGAGGCGTCGCGACACTTTTTTCGGCGGCGGAGCCCGGGAGGCGCGGGCAGACTCCGCTCCCCCGTCGGGATCACGGCGGCGCCTTTTATCAATGTTGACCAGCCAGAGTCCTCGCGGCGGCGCCGCGGCAGCGTCTGGGAGTTCGTCTAATCCCTCTTCTTTGGCGTCCCGGGTCAGAAAATGTGCTTTGCCTGCACCCTGAGAATTGCGACAAAGGAAATACTCGGAAGGTATGAAGAGCCGAAACAGCGCGAACCTTTTCCTCCGCACGTGCTGATCCTCCAAACAGTCCGGGAGCGCTTCGGTCGCTTATATAATCCGAGCTGACGTAATTTCAGTTGTTTCCCGGCCGCGTCGGGGCGGCGGAGATTAAAAAAGATATAACACGGGGAGGGGGGGGCTTTTTACGCGCAGGCCACTTTGCTAATTAGATGGATTAAAACCTGCTCGGCGGAGGGGAATTCATTTGCAAGTGAATGGCGGTTAGCGGGCGAACGCGTATAGCAGATGACACCGACCCCCCCGGGGGCTTTCCGCGGTTAGTTTGGCGCGATTTAGAAAATTACACATCGCGTTTACTAAATAACGGGCCCGTTTCCTCCCTCAATTGTACTCTTCGGCGGCTCGCTGTCACTCGACTTTCAGACGCGTTGAAAATAGGTTAGTCTTTAGCGGCGGATGAGGCCTCCTGGTAGCTCCGTTCACTGCAGTAATAGATGGCCATTTATAATTCATGAGGCGGCTGGTCCCCTAAGTTAATTTTGCCCCAGGCACTGTTTACTTCTGCTTTGTACTTTTGTTTAAAGTAAGTTGTTGACAACTCTTGTACATGTCAAACTATCACCGCTAATAATTGCTTAAGGAGATGGAACTTTTGCAAATGTTGGCTCCACCAGAGGTGCACTCTCCTCCGTCGCCCCGCGCACAACTTCTTCAGATGAATTTTTGATCCGTCTCCTCCGCGCTCTCGACAAAAAACAAAAAAGGGTCCTCTGTAATTCAAAGCCGTCGCTGAAAGAGGGATTTTAAAAAAAAAAAAAAAAAAAAAGAATAATGTAGCACTCGCTCTCCATAACATTTTCGTTTTTTCATGTGAAACAGGAAACGTCTCGCTCCTCCTCCCATCCCCCTCCGCTCGCGTTCCCTTTCACCATGACTTTCTTCTCCCTTTTTTTCGCATATTGACCAAAGACGGGCCGAGCCGGCGGATGACGGCTGTCACACTCCGGTGGATTGACGGAATAAGCAGCGGCAGAGTTTGGGGCCTCGGGGCGCCACCTCTGTGGGTCAACCCCGACGCAGATAGTGACATCCCCTCAATGCAAGCAGTCACTTGATTAGTGCCAATTATCCGGGCTGTCACTTTCCCTGGCGAGCGCCGGCCCGGGATGCGCCAACCCCCCCCCCACACACACACACACACACACACACACACACACATACACACTTCCCGTCTAGAGCGGACGTGCACTAAAAGTCTGTAGCTGTAGGCTGTGAGGATGATTCTGAATGCAGAAACGGGTGGGGGAGGAAAGGAGGAATGAAAGAAAAGCGGGAAGCGAGCTCCGAGTTTTGACAGTGCGATGGCGTCGACTTCCGAGGAGCGCCGTTTTTTTTTTCCCACAAAGACGTCTCCCACAGGGGGCCGCCGCGTCTTTTTCCACGAGCCAGTCAGTCACCAGCCTAATATTTCGGCTGCTCCACACAACCCGACCGGGTTACGTTCGCCGCGGGTACGAAAACTCACACGCAAGTCTGTTGGTTTTCGTCTCAAGCGGAGGTGGCGACTCGTTAGGCAGAAGATTAACAATAACGGCGGCCCGGAAGACAGTCCGCACGGTCGGTGACGTTTCGGGGGTCCTGATGGCCGTCGATCTTTGGAATCCAGAGTGAAAACCCCGAGCAAACACGCCGGCTAATCAACGTCGCCGCCAGGAGGCGCAAAGACGACCGTCGTCGTCGTCAAAAATCTTTCCTTTCGCTACGTCTCCTGCTCGAAAAAGCCGCCGGGCCTCCGATTGCGCTCGTCATCGCCCTGGCGTTCGGGGGATTCGGGCGTTCAGGTGTCTCCGCCTCAGCCGGCGCTGCACTTTTTTTACCCGCCACCCCCCGAAAATCACAACCGCTGCGTTTTTTTTCTTCTCGTCATTTATTTCTTTATTATTCCAGCCTCTCTTTGAACAGCGCCGCCGCGTGTTTACTGAGATACTTCTCGCCGCTTTCATGTCGTTACCGCGCCTCTTGTAACTCCTCTTCGGCGGCGGGGGAAGCGAGGCACGGCGCTCCTCTGCAAACGGCAGAGGTTACCCTCAGCCTGGATGTCTGCGGGGGGAGTAAACACCACCGGAGCACGAGCGAGTATTTTGTACGAGCTCGGAATCAATTATTCATGGCCGCTTCATTGTGTGTGATGATGTGTCAGGATGTTTGCCAATAAACAACGATATTCCTTGTAGGATTGATCCGATATGAAAAGTTGTCGAGCCGGTTCTTCTCGGTAGAAAGGGGTCTGATGAAGGCTGCGTTTGTGGGAGAGCCGAAGCCGGCGCTCATCTATGGAAATATCAATATTGTATCATAAAACCATATCCTCTCCTCACGGCGCGCGTGAAAACAATCAAGATGGCGGCAGGATTCGAGGGGGGACGTGAAGCCACGGCGCGCCAACGCCGCGTCATCGAATCGGTTTGAAGCCGGCAGGTAAAGTGGGTCAGCGCGGCGGCGGCGGCGGCGGCGAGACCGACTGGATCGGCAGAAAGAGGAAACGTCGGGAAATAAAACGTACCCGGCAACTTGTTTTTGAAGTGTTTCTGCCGCTCAAACCGAGCGCGGCGCCCCAGCCAGCCGCCTCGCCATTGGCTCCCGGTGCGGCGTGATAAGCCGGCTTGTGTCTGCAGGGGGAGAACCCCAGAACCCGGCTTTCCCTTTCATGGTAGCGCTGCCCCCACCGCTTCTCCCCCCCCCCCCCGCCACCGTCTCCCTGTGACGCCGCGGGGAATACATCACCGCGCGGGCAGGACGGCAGGCCCGGCGCCGGGGTGTTATAATTGCCATCTCCTCCTCGCACACGTCGGGCACGGAGGAGCGCGGTGATTAAATCAAAATAAAAAAATAGAAAAAAACTCCTCTGCATCTTTACCTTGCAGGCAAAACAGCGGGGTCCTTTGGGATGGGGGTCATCACGGCTCCCTCTGTGCTCTGTGATCTGTGCAACAAAAAAAAAAAAAAGGGGGGGGTTGTTGCAGCTCACTATTATATATCACATGTAGAGGGAAAAAAAAAACACGGAAACCTTGATGGCTGTTAAAACCATAATTTGTCAAAAGAGTTCTGCATCCACGGGATCCACGCGCGCAGAACCCCGAATGTTGGATAAATATTTGAGCTGCTGAGGGGCCGCGGAGCTGGGGGTGAATGATAAATGGCGATTTCGCGCCGGCGGATAAGACAATTACTTTAATTTCTCCGACGTTCCCGTTAAGACGCCGCGGTTTCCATTCCAGATTAAAAAGCGGGAATCGCCGGGCGCCCTGATTTAGAGACGTCCGCGGCTATTAAAACGCAGATAATTCACCTGCAGCCATAAAGAGAATTAGACCAGGGTTTTATGCAGAGTTATTGTCCTTGGCCAACCTGCACATACACACCAAACACACCATTATCACTTGGGTTAATGGCTTTGTTAATTCGGGGACATTAACAACTGCCCGCCTGTCCCCAATGAACGTGTCATACAAGCCGGGCCTTGTATTGTTTAATGGGTTGCTAAGTAGATTGATTCCTGGGCCGCCGAGCGCTGCAGCGATGTCGGCGAGCGGGTTAATTAAACATTTACACACAAACACCTTACAATCCATTGTCCTGCGCTAATTTACGGCGGCGGCGGCGGCGGCGGGAGCATCGTGCACTTTCATCGCGTTTTTTTTCACCATCGGGAATGGCCTATTGTTGGCTAGCTACATGCTAATTGGTCGAACGGCAGCGGCCGAAGGCTCGTCGACGCTGTCGTTACGAACGTGAAAAGATACTTCCGTGACACGGTTGTTACGCGGCTCACCGCTAGAGGGCGGCGCAGAAACCGGAGACGGAGAAACCGTCTTTTTCTTTGTCCACTTATCGCACTCGACCGCAGGACACGGCTCCCGGTGGCACCGCTCCGTTTGCCGACGCATCCGTGAGCTCCCCGAAAACGTAGATAATTAAACCGGAAATGAACGCGGAGGACCGACGGAAGGCTCCGGATCCAACGTTGAGCGCAAATGAGGCCGAATGATACCGGCTGGAGCACCTGAGCCGACACCTCCACCCGCTTTCATCTCCACCCACCCTGCACAGGCAGGGGGAGGCGCAGGCGCTGCAGCCCACGCCAGGAGTCACACTCACACACACACACAAATGCAAGTGTACACATTTGCACACACTAATACACACACACACACACACATACGCATGACGCAGTCCGCCGGAGACAGACACCCTCGCAAGGCCCTGATGGACAGATGTAGAAGTGAGTTCCGCACCTCTTCTGAGGAGAGAACTGTCTTCTCCACTCGCAAAACTCTTGGGGTCACGAGAACGGGGGGAAAAGTTGCTGCCTTTCTTTTCTTTTCTTTTTTCTTTTCTGTTATTTTCCTAGAATTTCTACATTTGCCAGCGCAAAGCGGGATTCGGGGCCAGAGGCGTCGACGGTTTCCATCTTTTCATGTATCCTCCGCTGACAGAAATCAAGCTGACAGGAAGGCAACGAGGGAATAATCAATCACCTTTCTTTTCAAATCCCCCTGCGCCCCCAAACCCGCCCCGCCCGCGCCCCTGCTTCCCTCCCCGTATGTGTCTGTTAATTTGTTAACACTGGGAAAAAAAAAAAAATCTCCTTTTCGCTCCATCTTTCGGCGGCCGTCTCGGCGATGGTGTTGGCGGAACCGTGAGCCGCGATATCATCGCTCCCGTCGTCGCCGGCTTCATCGACCACGGATGTGTTTGCTCACAGCTTCGCCGAAACACCTCAAGTTTTCCGCCTCCTCCTCCTCCTTCTGAGCTGTTCACTCATTCCTGTCACGTAGCGGTAAACTCTTCAACGCACTCTCCAGCCGCGGGGCCGGGCTGAGACTCCTGCAGGCCGATGTGTTAGCGCAGCGGCGTCGCTCCCGCAGACGTGTGTCGTGGGTAAACAACACAGTCGAGCCTAAAACAATGCGCGTCCCCCGACGACTGCAATTATTTATGAAATCAAACAGGAGTCCGTCTCTCCAGATCGCCCGGCGTCGGAGGCTCGGCCGCCCGTCGATACCGGCGCGGAAGAGACGATAATCAATCGGATTCACGCCCCGCAGTGGACCCGAGCATTTTTTTTCCTCCAAACGGGACACGTGTAAACGATGCCGCCCCGGGGCCGGGGGTTCCTCGGGCTGACGTCTAAATTATTCAGGCCGGGGTCCGTCTGGAGCCGAGAAATGCCGGCGTCAGGACAGTATGCGTGCTCTCGGGGGCAATAGCCCCCAGTCGGCGGCAGCTGCAGATGGTGCGCTCACTTTGTCATCCACTTTCCCAGCGCCGCGAAGAGCAATTAACTCGCGAGCGCTGGCGAGGAGCGTCCTCCCGTCCTCATTTCGGGAAAATTAGAGAGGTGGGCGGAGGGACGGGGTCATCTGTCACACAGGTACTCCCTGGACTTGAAAGGCTTTTTTTTAATCAAACGCTCACCTCTCGACACCCTGGTAGGAACCGACGCACGCAGTCGCTGACGGGGCTTTTGTCGCCCCGGCAACTCTCCTCCATGTTTGAGGTCGCCGACCCCTGTCAGCGCTCCTCTCTCAAGCGCCGTAATTTGGGAGTCGTCCCAATTCTACTTGTAAACATTAATATTGAACAGCAGTATGCCAGAATGAGCCTCTTGAAAAGTGAAAAAAAATACTAAAAAAAAACACACCTATTGAAAAAAAATATATCTATATCTATATCTATATAGATATAGATATATATAGTTTTTTTATTATTATTATTCTTATTATTTTACTATATTTCCTTCACTATTTAGCTATATATATTATGTAAAAATATAATTTATAGAGCTAATTAGAAACGAAAATAATACAATTTTATATATAGATAGATAGATAGATAGATAGATAGATAGATAGATAGATAGATAGATAGATAGATAGATAGATAGATACATACATACATACATACATACATACATACATACATACATACATACATACATATCTATAGCTAATTAGTTAAGAAATAGTGAACAGATTAAACTATGATGAAAACAATCAGCGGCTGTGGCTGAAGGCAACTGTAGGTAGTAATTTGTTACCTACGCATGAACATCGGTGATGCAAGTTGGACGTTAATATCAACCTGCAGCATGCCAGAAAAAGAATACTAAAAAAAAAAAAAAGCATCCCCTGCGACCCTAAGTGGAAGAAGAATATATGTGTGTATATCTATATCTATACCTATATTTATATCTATATATACATATAGATATAGTGTGACCTCCATGGGTTCGTACATTTGATTTCCATTAATCATTTTTGTGTGATTTTGTTGACAGCACATTCAATATGTAAAGAACAAAGTATTTGATATTTCAGATGTAGGATGTGTTATTTTAGTGTTTCCTTGATTTTTTTGTGCAGTACATATATGTGTGAGTGTGTGTGTGTGTGTGTGTGTGTGTGTGTGTGTGTTCTGTAGAAGCATCTTACAATCTTTATGCGGGAGGCACACACTCTTTTTGATCAAGACTATGCTTGAGTTAGCTGCTAGTTAGCAGTAGGCTAGCCGCTAGTAATGCTGCTGTAGGCTGAGTCCACTGAGAGACATCCCATAATGCTCCCACTCTTCCCATCCCGCCTGCACTCCCGTCCCTTCATCAGTGTGTGATGGCGACCTCGTATCTTCTCATCTCGCAGGTTCCTGGTGGGTGGCGGTGGCTTGATCCGCTGCAGCCGTCCGGCGCTGCCAGCCGTCCACCGTTGCTGTTTGAATTATGAATTCTACAGCTGCTATTGTGTCGTTCCAGCTATTAGCATGCAGCTGCTAACGCTTCGGTTATTATTAGCAAGTCTGTGACTAGAACACGCTTGCGTTCAATCTCTCTGTCCTCCCTCCCTGGACCTTCGAGGCAGAAGGCCGCCCCCATTGAGCTACGCTAGGCTAAAAGGCAGGTGGTTGCGTGGGGGGCGTAAACAAAGGCGGGGGCGCAGGGCTTCGTCTCGTCAGGGGCCGTCAGACGAGGCATTTATGCAACGGTACGATCGCGATCCGAGCTACAACGCGCTTCCCGTGCATCGATTCCAAACCCATAAATCAACCGGAGGAAGATAAATACGGGAGGCGGCTAAATTAAATGGTACTTAGCCCCGTGAAGAGCAATGTAATAGATCTGAGGAGGAGGTTTATAGAAACAAGACGGCGGGCGTCCTCCCTTCTCCAGCCAGCGGTTGTAACCCTCGATGATCTCTCTTAGCACAAAGGAAGCCGGAGATCATAACGAGACCCCGCCGGAAAGCGTATCTCATTAGCCGCAACCCATCGCTTCACGCCAGCCCTCCGCGGGATTATAGGTGGGGGGGGGGGCTTCGTCTGCACCGTCCCCGAGCTCTTGTCAAAAATCTTCTTAATTATGATTAATTACACACCCGTGAAGATTTTCTCCGAGAAAAAAAAAAAAAAGGTATACAAATAATAGAAGAGTCACTAAACGCTGCATTATTCATTAATTACAAGGCTGTTTTGCCGCAGAGTGGAATTTTTCTGCTGAGGACGCGGCGCTCGCCGACGGGAGCGATGTTTTTCCATATTCCTCACAAGCACTTGAATAAAAGGTATCTGCGTCTCGGCGAGGTGCGCCCTAGCTCCGGGCTCCTCTGCATATCGGCGGTTTTCCCACCGCGGCCTCGATTGTTATGGATGCTGTTTATGGCGGTGCTATGACAAGTGTGAAGGGCAGGCGCGGGGAGAAGATGTATCGCCCGCGCTCGTCCGCCTCGCCGTCTGAATACGTTATGGGATTGCAAATGACCCCGCGTCACGGCGGAGGCCCGCGACAAGCACAAGCCGCCCTCCCGTTTTTATTCCCTATGATAACTTTTCCCCGACGCAACGCGACAAATACCGCATTTACAGTAAATGTCTGTAAATTGTGTGTCTGTGTACCTCTGAGCTGAACGGGGGGATGTTTTTCTTCTTTTAAATACAAAAAACACCTCTTATGAGATTCATATTATATTTTTTTGTTGTTGTGCCGAACTTTCCTCTTCTTCTTCGTCTTCTTTCATTCCGCAAGTTTGCAGAAAGTCGTCAGACGGAAAACAGGCGAGCCGAGAGCGGCGCGGCGGCAGCAGTGAGTGACAAGAGGCAGGCTAATGATAAGGATTATAAGTTTTGATAGTTTTTACGGCCCGCGTTCCTCGGAGGCGCGCTCTTCAGCTGCAAAGGGAACAATGTGCCTTTGAGACACGCTCGCTGCGTCGAGGCAGCCGCGTCCTTTTGCCTCCCGCTGCACATGCTTTACAGCCGACGATAAACCATTTTAGTGCAAAATAAATTGGGATCGTATTGAAATGCCGGCGCTATATATGTCATCGAAGACATACAGTTATTTTTTAGCAAAGCTGGGGCGCAGTTTATCATGGCGCGGGCGCCGCCGCGGGGGCTGTTCCACGTCATTGGCTCCCCTCGCTCAGTTAGATGGTGAAGGTCAGAGTTCTCAGGCCTTTTTACGGCTGTTTAACTTTGCGGAATTGTCACGCCGGCGCCGCCCCGGTCCCGCCGTCCGCCTCGCGCCTTCAATGAATGAATAACGCAAAACCATTATTTGGATCGAGACCGAGTGGATACGACCGGTTTCGCCCCGCCGGCCAAACACACGCTGCAGGCTCACGGGAGGAACCCCGTTTTTACGTGAGTACGAAGGTGAATGGATGAAAGTGTACGTACGACGTGAACATGAGGGTGAAGGACGGTTCCTTCATAGGACACGAGACCAGGTGGTCTTTATGAGGTGTGAGGAACAGGGGGAACAGACGCAGGACATGAAACACTGCTGAATTGTTGAAAACGTCTTTTGGAGCGCAGAATGAGGGAGTGAATAGAATAGAATAGAATAGAATAGAATAGAATAGAATAGAATAGAACATCAGTGACAGCATGGATGGTTGTTTTTCTCTATTTGTCACTTGAATGAGGGGGTGAATAAGATAAGATAATCTGTATTAATTCTTTTGTCACAGCAGCGTAACAGATCAATAAATATATAGAGAAAGACAATTAAAAGATAGCAGGAGACATCCACGAATACACAGATAGCAGAGAGCAGCAACAACAACAACATCAAGGATAATCGTGGACAACACGATGAAAAAAAAGCAAGCGTGAAAATAGACAACAATAAATGACAAGGATAGGGACATAAACAGAGACAATAGCAAGGGAAAAATAAACCAAAATGGGCTGAGAACCACAAGGATAAACTAGACAACGGAGTTAGAGCATGACACGGGTGAAAGGGTGAGACGGTGACGTCCTGCTAGCACTGTGGTAGCCTGGATGTATGTCTCTATATGGTGTGTGAACGAGTGAATGATTGGCTTGATGTCGCGATATACAGTGTGACTGAGAGGGAGGAATGGGTGTACAGAATAGAATAGAATAGAATAGAAAATGTAATTGTCATGACACAAGTGCAAAGAAATGAGGGCTGTTCTCAGATCCAGAGCTGTTTCAAAGCAAAATGAAAGGCCACAACAAAACCAACAGCTGTAAGTTAAGATCTAAAAAAAGATTGCACATACAGTGGACTGAGTACACACAGTTAAACACAAGACTGTATTTAATGTTCAAGTGTTTTTCAGTCTGTTTCTTTACATGACTGAGAATAAGAGGGTGAAGGTTTCCTCTTGCTGGTGAATAAGAGGGCGAATGGTTGTAAGCTTCTATATGTGGCTCCGTGACCAGCGCAGGATCCTGTGCATTCATTCCCTGCGTTATCCCCTACATGCAGACAAACGTGGCAAGCAGAGCGGCAGCGCTGAAAGCCCTGCAGGAGGCAGCGTTGCTCAGTCTGCCGCAGAACAGAGACGAAGAAGAAGACAGCGTGGCGTGCCGCGGGGGAACACCGGGGTGAAGAATTCGACGTCCCCGCCGCCGTGTCTTTGTTCGTCTCTTTTCTGAAACCGAAGTCGGACGTGAACTCTGCACCGCCCTCTAGTGGCCGCGGTGCTTTGCGGCCCTGGTGACGTGAAGCGTGGGAAGGATGCCACGGACACGTCGCTAACGTGAGCATGAATGAGCCTCAGGCTGGATAAATAATGGATGAATGGATAAATAGTTTCAAATATTACATTTGTCCTCTAACTTTTCTTCTTCAATCTTTCCAAAGTGTCTGCTGCAGCAGAATATCTCTGTCAACATTTCCCCAAAACCAAAGTGAACAAAAAGCTCCGTTTGAATTCTCATATAACTCGCTGTAAAGTTGCAAAAAAATATATATAATTAGCCGCCGCGGTACAAGCAGGTAATTACCATAAGAAAGAATTTGAAAAGTTTTTTGTTTTTTTTTTCCGAGCCAGACCTGGAGGGGGGAGCTCTTCTCCCTGGAACGGCAAGGTGACATTTTCTTTCCAACTCCTGGTGCTAATTGATGTTCCGCTGATTGCAGCACATTTTAACATGGGGGCACCCGGGGGGAGGAGGGGGGTTATATCTGTGAGCCATCCCTTTGCGGGCATGGATTGCAGCGGAGTTACGAGGCTGAACTGAGCCCGGTGTTGCGTCAGAGATCCAGTTTCCTAAAATAATCACTTCAAAATTTAAAAAAAGGGTTTAAGTGGGGCGGCACGCCGGGCGTGGCGGTTACCGACAACAAGGTCTCGGGTTTCTGCGTGGAGGCTCCATGTTCTCCCCGTGTCTGCACCGGGTTCCTCCCGCAGTCTGAGACCCTGCAGGAGGTCCACAAACACTAAACTGCCAGGAAAGTGTGAATGACTGGGTGAATGGTGTATATCATAACTTGGCGTGCAAATGAAAGAGTGAGTGGTTGTATATCTTTATATAAGGTGAGAGATTTCTTTTCTATATTTGTATTGTCCAGATGGAAATTAGCTATGAGCTATAATCTAGTACAAACATCTCTGCCTCTGTGCTTAATGTATTTGTACACTGTCCTAATAAACTTCTAAACAAACAAACGACAAACAGAGTGAGACCGTGAATGGCTGTTTATCTCTATATGATGTGAATGAAAGAGTGAATGGTTGTATGTCTCTCTATTGAGTATTGATGACAGGGTGAATGGTTTTGTCTCTAAGTGAAGCGTGAATGAGAGGATGAATGCTTGTATGCCCTCATATAACGTATGAAGGAGTGAATGAACGGCTGAAAGAGTGAGCGGTTGTATGTCCCTGTATGATGCGTGAATGAGAGGGTGAATAGCTGAATATCTCTATGTGGAGCATCAATGACAGGGTGAATAGTTTCATCTCTAAATGACACATGAGTGAGAGGGCGAATGCTTGTATGTCCCTTTATAATGTATGAATGGGTGAGTGATTGGCTGGATATCTCGATATGACATGTGTGTAATAATAATAATTTATCCGCTATTAACCCCCGTGAGGACATTGGTTCTCTGCAATGAAGCCGTCCTGGATGAGCCGTGAGCAGCAGGCTCCAGGGGAGCAGCCACGGCTTCAGCGTATTCCTCAACAACACTTGGAGGAGCCGGGAAGCCGACCAGGAGCTTCGGGTTCCTGAGGACGATTGCTTGACCTCCTGCGCTACATGGCATGAATGAAAGGGTGAGTGGTTGTATGTCCCTGTATAACATACGAAT
The DNA here is from genome assembly GCF_037954325.1 of Fistularia commersonii. Classification (NCBI taxonomy): domain Eukaryota; kingdom Metazoa; phylum Chordata; class Actinopteri; order Syngnathiformes; family Fistulariidae; genus Fistularia; species Fistularia commersonii. The sequence continues at coordinate 17,596,846 of NC_141300.1, forward strand.
GAGTGAATCTTCTTCTTCTTCTTCTTCTTCTTTCGGCTTTTCCCTTCAGGTGTCGCCACAGCGAGTCCACTTTCTCCATCTAACCCTATTCTCTGGATCCTCCTCTCTCACACCAACTACCTTCGTATCTTCTCTCACTACGTCCATAAATCTTCTCTTTGGTCTTCCTCCAGACCTTCAATTCCAGCATCCGTCTACCAATATATTCTCTATCCCTCCTCTGTCCATGACCCAACCATCTCCGTCTGGCTTCTCTGACCTTCTCTCCAAAACATCTAACATGTGCCGTTCCTCTGATAGACTCATTCCTGATCCTCTCCATCCTGGTCACTCCCAAAGAGAACCTCAACATCTTCATCTCTGCAACCTCTAGTTCTGCCTGCCGTCTTTTGGTCATTGGAACAGTTTCTAGTCCAAACATCATCGCTGGTCTCACCACTGTCTCCTCCACCTTTCCTTTTATTCTGGCCGATAGTCTTCTATCCCATAGTACCGTTGACACTTTTCTCCACCCATTCCAACCTGCTTGGACCGTCTCTTCACCTCTTCTCCACACTCTCCTACGCTCGGGACTGTTGACCCTAAGTACCTGAAATCCTCCAGCTTCTTGATCTCCACTCCCTGTAGCCTCACCGTTCCACCCGAGTTCCTCTCATTCACACACATATATTCTGTCTTGCTGCGACTAATGAATGAGTGAATGAATGGCTGTATATCACTATATGACTTGTGAATGAAAGAGTGAATGGTTGTAAGTCTCTATACGGGTTATCAAGGACAGGGTGAATGGTTTTGTCTCCAAAGGGGGCATCAGTGACAGGATGAGCAGATGTATGTCTCTATGTTGGCATCAATGACAGCGTGAATGGTTTTGTCTCAAAATGACACATGAATGAGAGGATCAACGGTTGTATGTCCCTGTATAACATATGACTGAGTGAATGATTGGCTGTATGTCGCTATATGAGGTGTGAGTGAGAGGGTGAATGGTTGTTTATCTCTATATGACATTACATTACATTACATTTGGCAGATGCTTTTATCCAAAGCGACTTACAATAGAGGACATAGGGACTGCAAATACACTTGCAAATACACCATATGACATGTGAATGAAAGAGTGAGCGGTCGTATGTTTCTATATTGGGCATCAACAACAGGATGAAGGCTGTTTATCGCTATCTGACACGTGAACTTGAGGGTGAACGCCTGTTTTTTTTCCATATGTGTGTGATGGAGAGGGTCCAGGGAGAGATCTGCCTCTCACCGAATGTCACCATGGAAAGATCCATGGTGAATGAATGAATGAATGAATGAATGAATGAATGAATTGAGGAGGGCAAATTTGAAAACATTGCCATTCAACAAACGGACGCCGGCCCAACTCTAATATTTGGATTTGGGCCTCCGTCGCAGCGCGGCGCGTTTTCCCAAAGTGACACTAATCCCGCATCCTGCGTAAACGATCCGCAGCCATAATCGCCACGCCGCTGTTTGTTTGAGTTCGGGCGGCCCGATAAATCCAAACGTGCGGCATAACTTATTTATGGAAGTGCGCAATTGATAAAACGCCAGGGAAATTAGTAATCTTTTAAAGTAGCTCTTACAAAAACCTCTTTGTCAGAATAATCAACACCATCTGCATAATTTACATTACTTACTTAGACGCGTGTGCAGCCAAGGCTTAAAGTAAAGAAGTTTGTTTTCTCATGTTTGTGCCTATTAGCCACAAATTAATTAATCCACCATCCAAAACCTAATTAGGCCACGAGCTATATTAATACATCAGAACATTTCCCAGAATGCAGAGGAAGCACTGAGGAAGCGCTATTATTTTCACAAACAATCGCATTTTCTTTTTTTTTTTTTCCTTGTCGCAGCGCTCGCACCCACGGAAAACCAAAACCGCCCGAGTTGATGTTGCTAATGTATTCAGGAGCCGCTTCCTGCAGGAGCCGAGCGCCGGGCGCGGGAGGATTTGAAGTTCACGCCCGGCGGATTTATTTCTCCCGCCACTAGGGGGAGGGACGCCTCTCGCGGGGAGCAATAATATGCAGCTATAAACTACTGATGAGGGGGCTCGGTGAATATTTATGAAGAGCGGCGCATCGGATCCAGTCTGGCCGGCCCCGGTCACCTCATTCAGAACGCTCTGCCCCCCTTGGTTTATGGCCCATGTATAACGACGCATCCAAAGCACCAATCATATAATTACCCACGTCTCCAACTGGAGTGTTCATTCAACTCCGTTTCCTCTCGGGTTCCTCGATCCATCAGCCCCGCGTGTGTGTGTGTGTGTGTGTGTGTGTGTGTGTGAGAGAGAAAAAAAAACAAAAAAAAACAGCACAGCTCCTCCATTTAATATTGTTTGTTTTGTTGTTTGTCAACACGACAGAGAGGGAGAGATGTGCTTTTTTTTTCTTTTTCTAAAGCCCTGTGTTAAAGAGGCACCCCGAAGAAGAATACACACAGCGTTGCCATGGCGCCAATTGATGTGCAAATGGTGTCATTTAAATATTTTTAAGAGGATCAGCTCAGATTACGCCAAAGTTTGACAGAGATAATTCGATGGCTTGTGTAGCAGCTTTGTTTGCCGAGACCATCATTCAGAGCACGTCAGACCACCTTCACAAGCCACATAGACTTTTTAATGAAGTTTACTTTGAGAAATAGTCCAAAGCTAGTACCTTTTCACGGGCGCTCCGCCGCATTATGCCGGACCTCATTGATGACAGTTAATATTTGGAGCCGGGGGCCGGGGAGGGGAGGGGGAGTTTTTATTTTTCTTTGCGAGCGTCACTTAACGTATTCTTTAATTCCTTCTTTTTTTTTTTTAACAAAACGGTGAAATGCCGAGACACGGTGGCTATCCAGCGGATATATTTGCTCTATTTCTTGCACTATAGATAAACGCGCCGTGGAGACCCCCCAGTATTTGGGGAGAAAAAAAAGGGAGAGGAGCTTAAATATTTATGCCTAAGCCTCTGGAGGCCCGCTATTAGTAGTAAAATGTTTTACTTTCCGAGGCTGTCACTCTGCTCCGGCTCCCATTAACAACGGGGCTGACAGGGACCTCTGGGTCCCTCTGGGTCAAACACTTTGAGGCAACAAAAGGGCCCGATGAAATCACTCACCGAGACCCAAATTACTTCTGTGTCATTGCTGAACAATATTTTCTCCCCAAAGCATTCCTCCGTCTGTTAACGCCACGACCCTTTCCTCCGCCAACGGGGCCATCGTTTGTCCGCAACGCCGGGGTGGGGCGGAGGGGCGGAGGGGCGGAGGGGCGGGGACCGGGAGAAGTTCATGGACAATGTCCCCGGCTGTGTTCGGGGCCCCCGCCGAGCGGCGGGGCTCCCCTCCCTCTGTTTTGTTGGGCTTTGTGAGAAAAGTTGATAAAAACAGGTTGTAAATGGAGACGGGCGGTTTGGGATGAACACGTCGGGGTGGAGCGGCGGAGCGGGAAATCCAAATATACAAGACCCCGGCGGAAGCGGAGGAGCCGCGGCGAGCGTCCGCGGGAATCAAACCCGGCGCGTATTCGCCCGTTTTTTTCGTTTATCCCCCGTCCAATCGGCGAGGATCTAACGTCCGGCGCCGGCGCCTGGAACCGGAGGCCGTCCGTCCGACGCGCCGATTGGCGCTCGCTCTTCGGAAAAGCCCCGACGAGGAGCGGGAAGGCCCCGGAAAGGAACGGGCGGGCAGGGGAGCTTCGAAATCCCCTCTCAACCCTAAGTGGGTGGTCCTTTTACTGCGGGTAACCGTGCAGTCGCCAGGCATTCGCACGGAGGGTTTTGAGGAGGGAGGACCGGCTCTCCAGAAGCAACATTCACCACCACCACCCCCCCCCCCCCCCCCCCCCCTCGCTCCCCCCGTCCCCTCGGCCATAGATCCACAGAATTAGATTCATGCTACACTGACTTTATTTAAGCTAAGAGTCCTGGCAGCGGCGGCGTTAAATGACAGCCAGTTCTCGGGGGCCTTTTCTCCGGATTAAAGGATGATTCGGGAGAGGAAGGCAGAATGGCTTAAGAAAGAAGCCATTCAGGGAGAAAGGGGGTCCGCAGTTTATCTGAAAAAAGTAAGCCAGACCTGCCGAGGTTTGCCAAAAGTGGGGTTTTTTTGGACACGGTGGACATGTGTGAGAATTTACAGAGAGGCACGCTGTGTGTCCCGGACACACACACACACACACACATACTTGCTTTTCGCTGGAAAGCTCGACACTCGCGATAGGGTGGATCGAAAACGTGCGAAACGACCCTGGCGCCTCTGGTTCGGACACACCGACGAGGTGTTTCTTTAAACACACACGTTACGTCGGGAGGGCGAAACCTTGAGAAGGGCGTTAAGCCTGCGGGGGCCGGGGGGGCCACATGAGAACTGTTTAAGTTTGGCCCCCACGAGTCATACATTACAATGATTTCAAAGGGGCCTCCAATTAAAAGCAACAAACATGCCTTTGGAATGCGAGCGGACACAATTAAAAGTGCTCGCTGAGTGTATTAGAGGAATAAGTTGTGAATTAGCACTTTGAATACACAGGGCTGTTTTCAGTCCCCGGCCCTTTTCACTCATTCAAGAAGCCGAGGGAGAAGGGGGTCTTTTTTGAAGTCGGCCGATCCTCTTTCTTTTCTTTTTTTCTTTCTTCCTCTCTCTCTCTCTCCGTCCTCCTCCTCCTCCTCCTCCTCCTCCTCCTCTCTCGCCCGGCCAAAAGAAGATTGAGTCAGCCTAATCTGCTCCTTGTACATTTGAATGTCCTCTGCAAAAGAGCTCATCCCCGGTCGCTTGATAAAGGCCCAGGTGCAGAGACAGTGGCCGTGCCTAACTTTGTCTCGGCGGGGGCTGTAAATCACCGGAGGGGGGCGGCGGCTGAAGCAGGGAGGGGGGTCACCCTTTGAAGATACAAGCTCGCTTTCCCTGCTGATTTGTGACCGCGAGGGCCGAGCCCTTCGCCGAGAGGGTGTCCGAAGGAGCTACGCTCATAACTCCCCCCGATATGCCGGGGAACGCGCACTCTCCGCCCGGAGTCGCACAACAACCGCTCCGCGCCGCCGCCGCCGCCGCCGCCGGGGTCAAGTGGGTGAGCAGTCAGTTTGCACAGCGCGGGGGGGACGGGACGGGATTTAATCGCTTCAAATAAATAAACAAACTTAAACCTCAAACAAACACACGCCGACGGTTCCTCCTTGTCGCGACAAGCTGTTTGGAAACAGGTGTTGACAACTGCAGCCCCGGGGAACATTCTGGACATAAATCCCAGCCCTCAGTGTGAAATATAGGCGGGGGGTTTGACCCGCCGCCGCCTTTACGCCGCTCATACCTGCAATATCCAACGCCGGTTGTTAATAAGGCTTGTAATCCATTCCAGGCCGCAGGGCGCCCGTCTTACATGGGGTTCTCACCCACTTTGGGTTGCAAGAACTTTAACTTTAACTTTATGGGCGATATTGAGGAAATAAAATAAATAAAAATAATAAAAAAAAAACATGCATTGTTAGCAGTGCTGGCTAACTGCTAGCTAACTCAATATAGGACAGCATGTGTTTGATGTTCTGGAGATAAAGGGTTTGAGGGTTTGGACATGGACACAAGACGAGATGAGACGAGACAAGATAAGATAAGATAAGATAAGATAAGATAAGATAAGATAAGATAAGATAAGATAAGATAAGATAAGACAGACTTTAATGATCCCATGATGAGGAAATGTAATTGTCACAGGGTAGAAAAGAGCAAAAAGTAAGAATCAAAGAATATGCAAATAAGGATATAGATCCAAAATGAACAAAGACTGTGTGCATTAAATAGCTAGAACACGTCGTATAAAAATCTAAAAAGAAATAAAAGAAATGAAAGAAAGAAAGCGCTGCCTTGTGCAGGGAATGGCGGACCCTGGACATGATGCAGGGAGGAAATATGAAACGCTAAAGGAGAGGTTTCCCTCACTAATGCTGGACTCACAACTAATGATTTTCATTAAAACTGAGAGTCCTCAGGAACTCTTCGGAGTCTCACTGGAGTCGCAGCGATTCCATCATCTTGACTGTCAAGTTTACGGTATGAGCTGTTTTCTATCAGTCTTCTCCCGGTCCCGGATTTATGACGATATCAAACATTTTTGAAATGACGGAAAGTCTTTCCGTCTTCACGGCGACAAAACGCAATCGACAACCGACAGATGAGCTCCGAGAGAACCGGAGACGGGAAACCCGGAGGCCAAACAATAGCCGGATCGTCTCGGCGGCAGAGACGGTATTTGCTCCCGGTGTGGATGAACCGGAAACGGAGAAGGACGCGGCGGATGTGGGCCGACCGGCCCGGCTGGGACCACGGCTCCAGAGAATCACCTCCGACGGCCGAGGGGAGAAAGAGATGGAGGGAAATAGCAGAGGCTCTGCAAATACCAGGTGAAAACATCGCATGAATCTCGTTCTAGGATTGAAGGATTGACGGTTTTTGTCAAATGTCAGTCTCAGCCGAGTGTCAGGCTTGAAACTCGAAAAACTCATCCTGAGATGTGAGCAGGTGTGAGATGACAGTCTTATCTTCTGGAGACCACAGAGGAGGTTTAAGGATGGCGGGGAAGTTAGTTGGTGTGAGAGGAGGATGCAGAGATGGAGGAAGGTGATTTGCTGTGGCCGCCTCTGAAGGGAGACGCCTCAAGAAGACAAAAGTCAGTCAGACGTTTATTTTTCACATGGCCTTCCCGCCAAGAGGCTCCAGATCTCCGTCGCTGATGAGTCGTCCGGAAAGTGTTGGACGGCCGCAGCTTTGGAGTTTTGCTGCTCAGACACCTGCTCTACTTTTCGCAGTTGTAAAAAGAGGGAGTGGAGAAAAAAATGGTAGATGCGGCGAGTGAGTCACGATCATTCTTTAAGCGCTGCCTCGGCTCTTTCACCACGTTTCATCATTCCGGGCCTTCTGCTAATGAATTTCATGACCCAAAAAAAAAAAAAAAAAAAAAAGCAAGCCGCCGCTCCTTTTTCAGCGCATCATCACAAAAAAAAACAAAAAAAAGAACCGCCGTAGCAACTGTTACGGTACGTAAAAGGGCAAAAGGGTTGGGGAAAAGTCAGAATCGGAGCCCTTCCGTTTTTCCACCTCGGAAAGAAACGAGACAAAACACGGGAGCGGCGGAACCTTGAAAACCCGTTCCGTGACAGTACATTACATCACTCGCCGAGAAGCCCGTTCCCCCGGCGACGTCGCTGATTATCATCGCCGTCACGAATTAGATTAATGAGTTGCGCGGGGCGCATGATCAGAGCGGGCGCGGCTGAGGGCCGGCGTTATCTGGCGCCTGTACGGCTTCGTGCACCCATTGTGGCCTTTTTTTTTTGTCCGGGGACTTCCTGAGAGGACAAGCGGCGTGTTCGGAGGTGTCAGCAGCTGCGTGCTACGTGCCTCTGATCCGGGGCGGCTATTGACTTCCTGAGATTTGAATTAATTACTTGCTTCACAAGAGAAACTGGATTGCGGTGAACCCCCCTACACACACACGCACACACACACACACACACTCCTAAGAAGTCCACTCATTCTTCGGAAACTGCCCCATGGACTCGCAGATGGTTTCACCGAGATGTGCTTTCCCATAGAGAACAATTACACAGGGGATTGTGGCGCTGGCGCAAACCTGCAGCACACAGTCTCCATTCTCAACGTTTCAAAACAGCCATAGGGGAGGTTTGTGACTTAACATAAATTAGACCACCAGGGAACGGGGAGCTCTGAAGTGGCGGAAGGGCAATATTGCGGATAAATGCGGCGCGCTGAGAGCTTCTGTGGCGCGGAGGAGAGGGAGAATTACATTATGACACATCAGATTCAGATAATGACCACACTGGAACCTTTTACTTTGAGAAAACTCCTTCACCTTGGAAGCAAACATGGCGGCGGGCGGCTCGGCCCGGCCCGGCCCGGCCCGGCTCGGCCCGGCCCGGTTCCCGGCGCGAGTCCTCTCGCCGAGACAGAGTAAACAGTTGCGGGAGCGATTAATGACACGGGGAAACAATTACAGCTAATACTTTGGGATCTCGGTCGGCCCGGCGGGGATTACGTGGCCGTTTGCATTCCGCCGTCCGTGACGGTCAACGGCGGCCCGCGCCCGGCCCCCCCGCCCCCTCGGAGAAGAGTACACTTCAGCCGCGGCTGAAGCATCCAGGAACGGCGGGGTTACCGGCGGCTGCTAATTAACCTCACATTGTGGCGGCTAACAAAGACACAAGAGAACAAAGTGGGCTCTCAGTGTGGGAGATAATCACAATCACAATGGAGCGCGGCGCTGGATCATGCGCTTAATGGGGATTTTCACACCGGCCGCGACGACGTGAGATCGGATCAAAGACGGCCGAAGTTACATTAACAGAACAATGCGGCCTTGTTATGCAATAACAAACAGCCACCTGGGCCTTTTTCTGGATTATGAAAACAGAAGGCGCGGGCGCCCTCGCCCACCCGCCCGCCGTGAGAAATTTACTGCGTCTTTGTTGTGTCGGACAGGAAGTAGCATCCTTCCTCAAACACACCCGCGACGGGGAGGAAACGGGGCTCCTCGGTTGGTTATTGCTGCCTCGTCTTCAATTGCCGCCGACTTCCCGGCGCGCCGGGGGCCGCCCGGACCCCGCGCCGTCCACGGGCTAGCTAAATCGGGAGCTGTCAAAACTCACACCTCTGCGTGCTGCGGCGGGCCGCGCTCCGCCAGCTGCTTCCCCCGCGGCGGCTCGCCGCGCACTCCCGCTAATCAGTGTTGGCGTAACTCTGGAAGTTGGATGAGGGTTTTTTTTCTTTTTTTTTTTTCTCACCTCTGCTACCTGGTGCACCTTTGAAGTCTTGTGCAAGTGTTAGTTTACGGCCACAGAGGCCACGATAAGATCCAAAGGAATGGTGATAAATTAGCTCTTTGTCCCGCATTTGAAAAGGGGAAATAGCCGGCCGCTAAAATCCACAGAATCCGTAACAGTTCTCACACCCGGCAGCTAAAGTACTTGAGAACCAAAAACATCGCAGCGTCAAATCTGTTAAGTACCTTCATTACAGCGGCCGGTGTGCAGCAGCGCGCCGCCGCCGCCGCCGCCGTCCAGCGGGCATTTGGTCAAACGCGGGAAAGAAGGAAAAAAGAAACGACATCGTCCCATGACGAGCCGGAGGAGCCGATGCGAGCGCGCCCTCGGCTCTCGACGCAAAAATACACGGGTGAAGGAGATACAGAATCTCCTCGCGAAGCGCCTCGGAAATAAAAAAGAACATTTCCGAACCCGACTGAATATGACTGAAAATGTTTTTCCACCCAATGATGAAACGGGAGGATGTCAGAAGCAGCGGCTGGAGGTGAGCTTGAAAGAGGCCCGAGTCTTTTTGACGGATGGCTCTCATGTCGCCCTCCTCCTCCTCCACCGCCGCCCCCCGTCTTACCTTGTCTCGACCTGCCCGACAATAACTCAGGAGCCAATAAAGAGGGAGAGATCTGAGGAGGCGCGGCGCTCCATCACCACGCTGTCAGCCCCGGACGGAAAGTATGCCGGCGACCGTAACTGTTTGGCGTGCGTCAAACGGGCCGGGCGGCGGCGTTGGCGCTGGGAGGCGGGGGTTTATTTCAATTTCTGAAAATCACAAATTCCGCCCCGGGGAGGGGGGGGCCTCGGTGACCCTGTTAAAACAGGAAAAACACACCGAGGTCGTGTTGTTTTCGGCTTTTTTTTTTTTTTTTTTTTGCACGGCAGAAGCGGCATCGGAAGACGGCTGGGCCTCGGGGGCTCGTGGACGTTAACGCCGCCGCTTTCTCCTGGACGTGAAACGAGACACGAGCCCACCCCCTTCCTCCTCTTCTTCCTCCTCCCGCCCCTGACAATAAGCCCTCATACCTTGAATAACAATGATCTCTCCCCTCCCCATTAGAACCCCATTAGATCTTCTTTACAAGCCCGACTTTTATTATCCAGGATGACACGGCGGCGCGGCGCGGCCCCTTAACTCTCTGTGAAAAAAAAATGCACCAGAAGCGGCGGGAACTTTTAAATTAAATCTTTTTTAGTGCGTATCATGGTCACTTCCTCATCCCCGCCACCCGCCACCCGCCGCCGCCGCCGCTGCCACTGCTGCAGCTCAGTCAAGTTTTCGCCGCTGCCACCCGCTGACATAATTTGTTTCGCAGTCGCCACCCGGGAGCATGAATCAGACGTTGACACTCTAATTTCATGCACACACGGGTGTTTGGCTGAGCCGGCCTTGAATGCGGCGCCCCCGCCCACCGCCGCCCCCCACCCCAACCCGTGCCTTCCCCTCCAGCCTGCCCCGCCATACCTGCCCTTTGGCCCCCGCCGAGGAGCCCGCGTGGCGCGTTTAGTCGCGGAGTCGCCGCGCGTCCCGACGAGGAAGCCCTTCAGGCCCCTAATGAGGACGTTGGTCGCAGGAGGGCGAGCCGGCGCCGGCCTTCGGCGAGACCCTCCGCCGGGGAGCGGGGGGGCGGGAGTGGGGGATCGAGGGCGACTTCATCACAGACACGTAGCGTCCCGAGGCGACATCCGACGGCGACGGCCTCCTCCGTCCGCCGCCGAAATATATCCGTTTACCGCCGTCCGATCAATATTTGCTTTGCTTTGTTGTTTCTGAGAGAAAAGAAAAAAAAAAAAAAAAAGCTAATAAAGTACACGCCTTTGCTGGAAGTGATGAAACGCAGCCGGCGGCCATGTTTGAACGTGTCAAAGGCTTGTCAAGAATTGACACATTGGCGGAGGATAATTAATGCAAGTATGTCTATCGCCCATTATTATTTGCTTCTCCTGAAAGTCGGCTCTGACAGCCAGCCAGCCGCCGCCAAGAGGACCAGACCCCCCCCTCCCTCGCCCCACCACCCCCACCACCACCACCAACCTTCCCGCTTTCCGTCCGCGTCCTGATTCTGTCAGCGCGCAAGAACCGGCGTCAACCACTTTGCAGTTACCGGCACGATTCGTTTTTTTTTTTCTCAAAAAAGGTAAAAATAAAGCAAAGGTAATTCCCAATATGTCTCCCGCGCCGCAAATCTGACATCTTTGTTTCTGAGGAGCGGACGTAAATCAACACGGAAAAAATAGATAAACAAACGTGAGCCAGTTAACGGCCGGGGCTTCTTTTTTTTTTTCCCGCAAAAACGGCGGCTTTGTCTTGACAAACATCCAAACAACAAACCCACGGTAAATAACAACAGCCCTGTCAGTATCACTTCCCCGCTGGAGGTTAAGCTGAGTTTACTGCAGAGGCCACCGCCTGCATGCATTAAGCAAATCATAAATTATACATGCTAATTACCTTGGGCCTCCACTTTAATGAATTATTTTAATTAAACTACAACGCCGTTTTTTTTTTTCTTTTTGCACGCGGCCCATATTTCACGCCCGCGCCCGAGATGACCTTCGTCACTGTCTAAGTGGAATATAGTTGGAGGGCCGAGGACGACGGCGCCGCCGAGCTGAGACGTGCTAACGTGCAAACGGTTTCCCTTAAAAGAAGAGGGGTCGCTTCACATATAGAAATGATTCTTGGAAAAAAAAAAAAACAAACATAGAAGAACTGTTGTCGAAATGATTGTGCTTTTCCCCTCAAAACAAAATTACCTTTGGAGAAAACGACATTTCTGCAAGCGATTAGCTTTCACAAAGCGGGGCTCTCGGTCCGATCGGCCGTCTCTTCTCCAGTTTACACTCCTCGCCCCGGATTAGAGTTTTTATTCTGTTTATTGACAACGAACTAATTTATCTATTCATGATTTTGTTTTTTTTCTTTACTCTGAATGATTAAATAGGCTCAATTCTTTCCGTCATTGCTACGCAGTCTCAAAAGTGACGCACCTGCAAAGCCTCGCAGGAACGAGGATATAATAGATAGAAATGATCTACTTATCCGAACACAACAAATCTCTGAACCCCTTTCTTTTTTTTTTTTAAACGGTCCCGTCACATGGCAAGATGAACTTACAGACAGATTCCTTTTATTCACAAAAAAAGTTCATTTTAAAACATTTATCTGTGTATTACACACATTTATCTTTGACACTGCAAGGGAAAAAAAATAAAAGATACCAGGGACGGACAAAGTATGAACAGACACAGAAAGGAATTTAAAAAAAGTTTGTTTGTTTTTTTAAATGTACAATTGTAAATATGCGGTAATTATAAATATAATCTAAGAGTTTGTGTTGTTACGGTCTCTTTATCACAGGGTTATTAATGACCTTCACTGTTGTTGTTTTTTTCTTTTAAAGTGCTGAATGAGAAGACGGGTTGATTCTTTCTGCCAGACATTCCCAATAATAGTAGCAACAATAATTATGATCATTATAATAATAATGAACGACTTGCAGCGTCGGTGTTTCCTTTTAAGATATTTAATCCGGCGGATTTTTGGGGCATAGCGGGGAATAGACAAACGCGCAAAGTGGAAGGTGTGTGTGTGTGTGTGTGTGTGTGTGTATACGTGTTGGTGTGTGTGTGCGGAGGGGGGGGGGAATAAACTAACACTGTTGTACAAACAGTCCGGTGGGGGGAGGGGACGGATTTAAATTCCAAAAGGGTCTCGCAGCTCGTTTCCTAGTTCCCCGGTCAGCAATGTGTTTGTGAGAAATCACTCTTTTTGTCTCGCTGGGAATAAAAAAAAGGGTTGGGGCGCAGGGAGGGGGCGCGGAGGGTGTGGGGGGGCTAAATCTACATTGGTGGCCCAGTCCGAGTCTGCCATTCTTTGCACTTTCAATCCCGCTGAATGGGGGAGAATGAAGTGGCCCGAGACCCTTACATTGATCTACTCGATTGCATAAAGTGACGGAATTCTATTATTTGTTTAATACACACACACACACACCCTCCATACACACACACACACACACACACACATCGACAAATGCACACACACACGGGGATGGGCCGCCGCGGTTTTAAATGTTTGTCTGAAAATCGAATCGCAACGAATTAAAAGTAGTGAAAGTCTTTTTTAAATAATAATGGTTATTTATACGGACGGGGGTTTGCGGGGGTCCACGCCGCGCGGCTCGACTCGTTACCATATGCGAAAACCGGATTTAATCATTTTTCTAAATGCGATTTAATTTATTTTTACTTTTTTTTTTTTTTGTCTTTTATTCTAGATGGCCGTGGCCGGATGAATGAGGCCGCTTGTTCGGCGCGACCCGCGGCTCCCTGCATCCTAATGGGGCGCACAATCCGCGTCTGTCCGCCGGGAGACACAACAGGTTGGAAGCGGAGACCCAAAGGTTATTTATAACCAATGATTATAATAATAATAATAATAATAATACTAAATAACATTTTGATTGTTTACGTCACTTTTAATGAGAAAATATTTCGATGACCATTTCCGGTTTTTTGTTATTTGTTTTTTTTTCTTTCATTGCAGACTGTTTGCACACTTTGCATGCTCGGGAAAACAAAACAACAAAAAAATAAAATAAACAAACGGGTAACGAAAACAAACAAAAAAACGACAGCAACGGTAACAACACAAACTTTAGGATGCATGCTTTACCTACGAAATCAAGAAATAAAAAATAAAAAATACAAAATTTACAGCAACTGATACACGTGGTCACCACAGCCTTTTCTTTTTCTTTTAAATTAAATGCTTCACAGAACATTTTTTTGTTTCTGGAAAATAGATATCTAAAAACTTAAAAAGTGCATTTTACAACATCTCAGTATCAGTTATTCGCAAATGTTCACACTTTGCATTCCGAAGGGAAGGAAAAGGGTCTGACAGCATCTCCTCCTCTCTCCTCTCTGTTCGCAGGGGGGAATCCTATTTGGTATACCCTCGTCCCTCGTTCCGGCCTTACAATAAAAATAAAAATAGTGAAGAAAAAAAAATGAAAATAAGATGGAAAAAAATAAGGTCAAACTAATGAAGCCGTCGCGGCCTCCGCGTCCAACTCAGACCGCAACGGCTTCCCAGAAATAGTGTCACGAATCAAATGAAAAACCCGGATCCGTCCGCGGCTAACTGGCATCCCGACGGCTCCCCGGAAATAAAGGAAATAAAAATAATAAGAAAAAAATAAAATCAAACAAGCCTCCCTCCCCCTCGCCTGCGATCTGCCACCGGCGGCTCCTTCCACACGCTGCCAAAATAGAAACTGTCAAATAATTTATAATTCGAAGATCGATGGATTTTCTGTGCTGGACTTCTAGGAGACACGGATTATTCGAACTTTTTTTTTGTTGATCTTTTTTTTTTTTTTTTTTAAGCGACACATTCAACACAGACACATAAAGACGCGCCTCGATTGTTTTTTTTTTTTTTTTGTTTGTTTTTGTTTTTTTTCCGACGACACGAAATATAAACTTTGGGCTCGGTAGAAGGGGGGAAGAGGGGGACGGAGGGGGACGGAGGGCGGAGGGGCGTCCCGGGGAGGGAGCGGGCGGCTCGGACCGGCGGCTCAGCCCGTCAGTGCACGGCCACCGACTGCAGCGTGGACGGGCCGGTCAGAGTCTCGCTCGGCGTGGCGGGGCTGCTTTGGCTCGTCGCCGTCTGCGGGGACGTGGGGCTCAGCGACTGCGGCGAGTTGGACAGGAAGGCGGGGATGTGCGGCGGCAGCGCCGAGAAGCCCGGCATGGACGTGGGCGTGGGCTTGATGGGCACCGGGATGGCCGGCAGCGACTGGCCGCCGTGGCACAGCGACTTGATGGGCACGCCGTAGGCACTGTAGTCGCCGGCGATGGGCGCCGCCGCGTCGATCACGCCGCCGCCGCCGTACATGTGCGGCCACGCCGTCGTGAGCTGGTTGTGCAGCGGGTAGCCGGCCGACACGGACTGCACGGCGGAGAAGGCCAGGCCGCCGGGCACCTTGTACTCCCGGGCGATGATGTTCTCGATGGCGAACGGGTGCTTGAAGGTGGAGCCCTGGGACACGCCCAGGTTGTAGGTGGACATCTGCGGCAGGTGTGTGCCGCCGGCCGCCAGCGCGCTGAGCCGCAGCTTGGCCTGCTGCTGCAGGTAGTGCGCCGCGTCGGGCTGCTTGCCGGCGGCCAGGTGCTCGGCGGCGGGCAGCACCTTGAAGCGCTTGCGGCGGCGCAGGAAGCTGCCGTTCTCGAACATGTCCCCGCAGCTGGGGTGCAGCGCCCAGAAGCTGCCCTTGCCGGGCTGGTCGGGCCGCCGCGGGATCTTGATGAAGCAGTCGTTGAACGACAGGTTGTGGCGCAGCGAGTTCTGCCACCGCTGCGTGTTTTCCCGGTAGTACGGGAAGCGGTCCATGATGAACTTGTAGATCTCGCTGAGCGGCAGCATCTTCTCCGGGCAGCTCTGGATGGCCATGGCGGTCAGGGAGATGTACGAGTACGGCGGCTTCTGGTCGCTGTACGTGTTCCTGCCCGGTCGCGGCATCTCCCGGTTCGAGTCGAGATCGCCGGCGACAAAGTCGAGATAAAGTGGCCCTTAATCCCGTGGCGTGAGCATGAAAGAAAGAAGGAAAGAAGAAAAAAAAAACACGCGGGTGGGGAGGAAGAGGAGGAGGAGGAGGAGGGGGGGTGTGAAAAATAATCGAGAAAATTAAAAAAAAAAAAAAAAATGCCCCCGAAAAAGTATATTTCTACGGGGGGGGAGGGAGGGGGCGGAAGCCGAGCCGGGCTGAGGCGCCTCTCACGGCGGCGAGCATCCGCGGTTTTCCCTCGGAAAGAAAAAAAAAAAAAGGCAACCGGACCCAAAACAAACTCGGGCGGGGTGGACGGGGAGGGTGGGGCGGGGGGTGGGCTTCGTCCCGCCGCGAGAAAACCCCGGCTTCGGCGTCCCGCGCGGAGAAAGGAGCTAAGCGGACGCCTCCATGGCCTCCCTCCGACCGTCTGATAGTTTTATGCGGTGACAGGCGCAGAAAAGACCCCCGCCGAGGCGCTCCATTAACGGGCCACCTCTCCGCTATCACATGACAGCCGCCGAGGGGGGCGGGGGCTGCCGGGGACGGGCATAATCTGCCTTCATTTACACCTATTTACACGGACACCTTGGGCCAATGGAAATCATTTCCATTAGAAGACGGCAGGAGGAGGAGGAGGAGGAGGAGGAGGAGGAGGGTGGATGGATGGGATGGAGGTGGAGGTGGAGGCGGCGGGGGGAGGAGGGTGAAAAGACTCGGCAAACCGGAATTGAACTGCGATGGCACTCGGCCTGTGTGAAGGTATGTGGACGCTGACAGCCGCCGTGCACGGTAACCCACGGATGTTGGACGCCGGATTCAGGCCGTAGGATGAGCGCCGAGGTACTTTCTCTCTGACTACTTGTGCATTATTATTATTATTATATTTTACAGTAGGCGTGTGCGAGGATTCGTTTAAAAAAAACATATTTGCACGGTGGTCGGTGTGTGTGTGAGTGTGTGAGACGAATCCAACTGTGATTTTAATCTAAAAAAAAATATATATATATACAGATTGCACATTTATGGCGCGGATTCATTTCACCACCACCACCACCCCCCCTCCCGAGCCGAGGGCCTATTTTCTGCAAGATGCATGAGTTTGCCGTCAGTCTATAACTGACTCTGTGTGTGTGTGTGTGTGTGTGTGTGTGTGTGTGTGTGTGTGTGTGTGTGTGTGTGTGTGTTCTTATTCCCCGGCCCCACTGACAATATGAAAACATCACCGACAATGCGAACAATGCCGTTCGGAGCGAATAGGAAAAAAGGAAATAAAAGAAAAGCCCTCCATCGGGCAGTCGCGGCCCCATTGTGTCGGCGTCCAAAGAAGATCCCGGGGCCACTTCAGAAATGCAAATAAACCCTTGAGGACGTCGCGGCGAAAACTGTATAAAATATCCATAAGTCAATTATGTGAATGTGAAAACCAAACGGCGAGCCCATTTTCGAGCCTGTTGCTTTTCAGGGCTTTTGGCCGGGGCCACCTTTCCGCTTCGAGGGTTCGCAATGCCCGGGACCACACACACGACACGCAGATTTGCTCATAATTTATGCTAATTCTCAGCCCCACCGCCACCACCGCACCCTCCGCACCCACCTTCCTCCTCCTCCAATAAATCCACAATGCAAGCCCATCACCGGGCTGACGGATTAGGCAAAGAATCGCGCTGCAGCGGGAACACGGAGCGCCGGTTCTTCGCTCCGGAGCGTCCGGAACACACTTCCATGTTCAATTCATTTCAAGGAAAGCGTCAGGCCGCAACACAAATAGTCCGAAAATAGATTTAATGAATTGCAAATTGTTATTTCCGTGTCGCCCTGGTTGTTGTTTTTTCTTTTTCTTTTATTTTCCTTTCTCGCTGTTGACGCTCCACTTCCGGACCCGCGGAGCCTCGAGACCGGAAAACACTGACCTGACCGGAAGCTGTTCTTACATTTTTTTTTTTTAAATTGAACACCCAGTTTTATTTTATCTAACCCTTAAAATGCTTTATATTTGTTAAATATGTGAATAGATTTATAAATAAAAATAAAAGTGAAAGTCACACCAGTTTGGCTACTTGTGAGTTAACCAGCTGCGTCAGAGAGGGGATTCTTTTTCTTTTGGGTGACACACACACACACACACACACACACACACACACACACACACACACACACACACACAGAGGTGGCTTTTTGAGCTTTGGGGTTATGGGATATTGGTAGGCCTTTTGTCCCCCCCTCTACTCCTCATCCTCCCCGTCGAATGCACACACTGAAAATACCACCATGACTCTGAATCTGAATGCCTTTTTTTTTTTTTTTTTTTTTTTTCCGCCTCCAAACTCCAGAGTTCAAGCGGCAGTAGATCAAGTCCGCACTATGTTTGGTCATTTGTAGAAAACCCGAACAAAGGTTGGGATAAGCCAAATTGCATTGCACTTGTGAACCGTGCCTCAGTCTGAAGTATCCTTTTATAGCGAGGGGGGGGGGGCAATTTTGTGTGAGCTTTTTTTTTTTTTTAAAGGGGGGGGGGGCGAAAACAAAGGGCACTTTCTGAAAACATCTTAAAGTAGAGTAGTGAGGCGTGACATTCCCAGGGTGACGAGACACAAAAGCTGAGGTCATGGGGATGAAAAAGAGAATCAAACAGCCACTTTCACACGTCTGCCCTCCTCCACTGCACCTCCACCACACACACACACACACACTGCGCAGACACACACACACACACACACACACACTGGCGCAACAATAGGAAACAAATGTTGTTAAAAGGGGATCGATGCCATTCGTCCCAAAGCAGCGAATGATAGCCAAACAATATTGTCAGAGTGAATCGACTTGAGATGCGCTGCCACCCAGAGCCTCGGAGGGGGGGAGGAGGGGGTGGAGAGAGAGAGAAAGAGTGAGAGAGTGAGAGAGAGCGAGTAAGGGAGTGAGAGAGAGAGTGAGCGAGTGAGAGATGCAGTTCTGCAGGAGGAATTAAAATAATTGGCGCTCATCAGGACCAGAAGGTCTTAACTACCGATCTTGACTTGCTGTATTTCTAAGGTGTCCCTTCATGTTATATGATTTAGTTTTGAAATATTTTAACCGTATCCTTCAATCACTATAATATAGATGGATAAAAAATAATCCAGTTGAATCCTTTTTTTATTTTAGATATAAAAAAATGATCCTTCCTGTTTTTTTTTTTTCCTCCCCCTGTCCTCCTTGCATTGTTCAGGCCTCAGTGTCAAAAACCCCTGCAAAACGCAGTTTCTCTCAGACGCCACAGAAACCGACCAATAGGTCCGTGCCTCTAATTAAGTCCGTGGTGATTTCAGCCCCCCCTCCACCCGCCACCCCACCCCGGAGATGTTTTACGGTGCAATTAAGGACGCTCTGATGATGGAGGTATGAATATTCAGCAGAATGACAATTAATTAGCAGACAGAGGGCTCTCATAAGGACTGCCCCCCCAACACACACACACACACACACACACTCGATACCAAATTTAGCTCGTGTGACGGGACTTCCAGGCGTCTTAAAGGCCGCGCCCCAACGCACGGCAGACATTTTGACCGGCAGAGAAAATCCTGACACGGTGCGGAGCGTTCATTATTATTTCTTTTGTTGTTTCTTTTTTTTTCCGACCGGGTCAAACAGCGGGATTACGGTCGTCCTCGCCCCATTAGCTGTCTTTTTTGGCTGACAATCAGAGGTGGGTGGGGTTGAGGGGGGGGTACCTGGAAAAAGACCTCGGGGCGTTCGGAGCATATGCTCGGATTATGCCTAATGGTCTAATTACATAAATTAGGCATTCATTATACGGTACATCATCTGTAACAGATATCTCCATTGTGCAGAGGCGGGAACATCTAATTCAATTTGTCCGCGTGTGTTTCCGTCCAATTAAACACCGAAAATTAAAGAGGGGGATAAAAAGAAAGGGAAAGATCGGACAGTCTGATGGCTGGCATTTGGTGTCCGTAATCCATGGGTTTGGTTTTAATTTTTGGGAATGGAAGGCGAGTTTGCTCAGCGTGTTCACCCACGGCGAGGGAGTCATCCTCAGCCGACATTAACTAATTAATGCCTTATATTTTACTCCATCTTTCTATCTATCTATAGAATTGTGTCTGCAGGTGCATGGAAAGTGTGTGTGTGAATATGCAAGCAAGGTGTGTGTGCATGTGCAAATGTGTGTGTGTGTGTAGGAGGGGGAGTGCCACTTCATTGACTCCATATGGCGAGAAACAGCAGGACTGATGAGCGCTCTACCTGAGGTCCATGTTTGTGCTGTAGAGTGTAAGAAAAACAGAGGCCCCTGACCCCCCCCACCCCCCACCTTGCAAAACACCTCCCCCCAAGTGCACACACACACACACACACACCCTGCATAATTCATTACAGACAATACAGTGCCATTCACACTCTCATTTCTTCATTTAGCTTTCCGTGACAGATGACTCCCCGGCAACAAATCATCCCATTAGACCGCCGTGATACTTGGCCGACAAACGCGAGAGGGCAGCGGCGAAGACGGCGAGGTACAAAGGAGGGGGAAAAACGTAAACGGGGGAAAGATGAGAGGAGAAAACGGCTACCTTTCAACGTGGGGAGGAAAATGCGGGAGCTGCCGAGCTGTATTCTAATGAAGTCGTATCGTAGGAGTCGTAATCATGTAAATTCCCTGTTACAATGTCGGAAATGAGCGAATAATGCGGCACAAAGCGGTGTGAGATCATGATATATTAACAATAAACTCAAATGGAGGGCCAACTTTCGCTGTGAAGCCACAAGATAAAAGGGCTATTATGCAAAAAAAAAAAAAAGGAAAGAAAAGGAGCGATGAATTAACATAGTTCAATCACGCACAAAGTATTGGGTTTTCGCGGGAGATGAGAAAGGAGATGAAGGGCCGCGGCTGCAGAGCCGATGAAAAAAGGATCACAAGACGAAATAACTTTAACACGGGGGTGGGGGGGCATTAGGAGGGCCGTCGGAAAAGCGGCGGCGGGCTGGTAAACAGAGGTGGGAAGACGTGAGGCGGCAGGTGACAGGGCTGGCTGATATACGGGGGAGGGAGGGGGTCAATTTCATTTTGACCTCTGGAGGTCGAAGTTGTGGGTTTAACCCCCGACCCCTCCACCCGCTTGTTCCGTTTACTGTTCCGCTCGCCGCTGACGAAATAGTCTTCTGCGAACGGATACCGCTTCGACCGCAGCTCATTAGGCGCAAAGTTTTTCTCCTTTTTAGGGGGTGTGTTATTATGAAGGACAAAAAGCTTTGATGTATGGGATCAATTCAGGAAGTTGACATTGTTGTTTTGTCGTTATCTCCTGGAAGCCCGCAAACACACCCGACTTCATCCTTTTTTTTTTTTTTACCCCCCTCACCGTAAGCTCGCGTGGTTAGGAGGCACGGTCTTTTGTGCGACTCGTGTTCATCCAGACCTTGGCAGTGATCGGAACACACACTTAACCAACTGGGACCAAATGAGGTTGGGGAGGGGGTTGTCTTTCATCTCGCACGTCGGGGGGAAAATGCTGGGTCTCCAAGGATGGATAACCGAGCCGGGGGACCCGGAGCCACACAATGCGCGGTGACAATGTGTTGGTGTTTACAACAACGCGCGTAAACAAAAAAATAAAATAAAAAAAAATAACGCACACACATTGCACGGCAGGCGGGGACACACACCCCGAGGGAAGGTAACGAGATAGAGAAAAAAAAAGTTTGGGGAAAAAAATAAGTTTAAAAGGCGAGTGTTTGTCTGGACAGTGGAAAGCGGAGCTAAAAATGCGACCCCGCTCCCGGGGGACGGGAGGCCGGGCGCACAACACCACCTCAATCCCAATTGCTGTTTGTATTTTACAAGACAGGCCCGGCGTCGCAACGGCGACGTTCACCCGCCCTTGCTCTCGGGTGACTGACGCGGTGACCAATCACCAGGCGCCACTCCTATTGATATATTATAATTGGTGTGTGATATATGCTGCCGTAAGACCGGGATTTGCATTGCTAAGCATAAACAAGCCCCACAGTAAATCACGAAGGGCTTTGAAAGTAGAAACACAAACAAGCGATGTTGCATGGTAGTCTTTGCGCCGCGCCTTTATGGTTGACCAGCTCAATGTGCCTCCTGCTGAAAGGTAATACGCATGACACATTTCCAGGCACTAATTCATTTGTTTAGTAATAGGGGAGCCTAACCTGCGCGGGAAACACGGGTGAGCGAGGAAAACATAAAGGTCCTGCTAATCCACAGCTAATCAGAAGGGCACGGGGAACAGCCCGGCGGAAGGATTCTGCCATATTAATTAGGACGAGGCTTGAATATTTGTACATTTGCGGAGGAAAAAAAAAAAAAAAAAAAAAGGCGGCGCATCATTATTCTAAAGAAGGCGCAACCCCTAGCCGGTGGCCAAGGACCCTGCGAAGCATGGCTAATACGGAGAGAAAAATATGTATTTACGTGTCTGAAATCTTGTTGATTAAGGGTTCTTGGCAGCGGATATCGGAGATTATTCTTCGGATGATGATCGTCGCGGAGCCCGTGAACTGCGGCGTTGATTACCGGGCCCTCGGGGGCCCCACACTCCAAAATAATGTTGTCGGCAGCCGCCTCTCCGGACGTCACAGAAGCATTTTGAATTACGGTCAGGCATCGCGCCGGGCTAGCGCGCGGGCAAAAAGAACGCAATTACGTTTCAATCAAACAAACGTAATCCGGACTCGGGGTTTTTATGTTATCTTAATGCGCCGATGGAAATGAGCAGGATCCTGAGAAATGTCAAGTACTGCCGCGTATCAAGATGAAGCTTCAACGGTCGCGGGGACTGTAGACACAGAGTATTAACTGCCTCCGCCGGCCGGGAACATTCGCCGCTCCCCCTGCTTAAACCACAGCTATTAAGATCCCAAATAATTAACTTTGTCCGCGACGGGCAGCCGTTGGGACGAGCGGGACGAAGGATATTACAGAGAAACATACTCAGCGAGGAAAACAGGTATTTCCTGGTGAGGACACTCATAGGTGCATTTTTAGCTGCCACTTTTGCACATTTATGTTGTTGTTGTTCACTCTGCTGCCTATTTATTTGTGGATGTCTTTTTCTATCTTTTAGTTGTATTCTAATTGTCTCCCTATTTATATTAATATTCAAATTTATCGATATTATGACTGTTACGCTGCTGTGACAAAAGAATTTCAATCAATAACGTTTATCTTACCTCATTCATACTGTTTATGTATGACTTATATTTATTTCTATTTTCTATTTTTTTCTGATATTTACTTCCTGCTTGTACATTATTATCCATCTCTACCGCACCATCAACTTTATTTGCGAATTGAAATTTCCCCACTGCGGGATGAATAAAGGAATATTCTGTTCTGTTTTATCGTATTTTATTGTGAGACGAGGTCCGGCTCGGCTCTCACCGTAACTCACAGGGTTCTACTGACGCAAAGCCGTAATGAAATAAACATTTGTAAAGGAACGCCGGAATATTTTTACTCCTTGTCTTTTGGGAGATTTCCAAAAAGGAGAATCCCAGGTCGGACTGCGACGTCGAGAGGACGAGAGTCTTCCGGGCTCTGGGGTTGGAACGCTGCCGTCGCAGAGTCGGACAGACTCCTGCCGACAGCTCGCCACCTCAAAACTGCCTGGCGGAGAGTTCAGAACTCGGTGCGAAAGTTGGCGCCGGCGCCCGTCCTCTCCCGCCGTCCCCGACAGCTCGCCGGCCCTTTTCACTCAGAAACCCGTGCGTTTCCGGCGGGGGAGGTTCGGACTCCTTCGTTAAACACATTGACTTTGGAAAAATCAATTACAGTGACAACTTACGGGGTTGAAATGCATTTGACGTGACACGCGACCAAATCATGTTGCCCTTCGCCGGCGCCGCTTGTTTGTCTTCTCTCCTCTAAACGACGTTACCCGGCTTTTTGGAACATGTGCGGGTCGGACGGCGACCGCGGGGCTCCGAGCCGCTCCCACGTGAGCCCCGTTATCCAATCGTTTCTCCGTTTACGCCCCCGTCCCGGCGACGGACTTGGGCGGGTGCTAAACCAACTCAGGTAATACGGCCTAATAAATCGGGGCCGATAAAAAAGCATTTAATCGCGAGTGTCAACATGATTAATTGTGCACTAAAATCCGTGTGAGGCCACGCTAGTCGCGGGAGGAGGGGGGCGGCGGGCGTGGCGGAAAGGCATCTTCAGCATAACTGGCACCGGGACAAGCACTTTACGCCGGTCTGTCCGCGGAACGGTATGAATATCAAATTAATAATTAGTCATGTAATTTCTCCTCAGGAATTACTGTGCCTCAAAAAACTGGCTGGCGAATTTAATTATTAGCCGCCTTTTTGTTTCCATGTCCCTCTCATTACTGTCAGGATTGATGGAACGTAAACTTCATTAAAAATTAAAGCGAGAGTCTTAATTATGAGGCCGCACTGACTGAAGTTAGAATTAGCCAACTCAGTGATGTGCAAATGAGAGCATTATTTAAGAAACATGCTGGAAGTAGTTATGCTAATTTCAAGAGTTCACAGTAGCAGACCTTTTCACTTGCACTTGCATATTCATTAAACACACTATGCAAATTTAATGTAGCAGTCTTAGTAATGCCTTGTTAATTTATTCAGATTTATCGAGTACGACTTGTAAAAAGTACAAATTTAATTACTCTATCTCCTTGGAGGGAAAGGGATACGGCCGAGATTTTTAAACTGTGTAAATCAGAAAGGTGTAGAGAAAATAAGGAACGAGGGGACGCTGCTGTTAATGGCCGCGCTTAAAAGACATAATGATTTACTTAAGATGTGATTCCAGTTAAAATCTCTAAAGGCTGCTCAGCTGGGGGAAAGGAAAGAGCTGAGGTGGGGTTAATGGTCTTCCTGTCACATAACGGCTTCCTGGCTCCTGGAGACGGGGCGTTCTTCGCACCCCCCCCCCCTTCTGGGAGACGCTTTCTGGGCTTTTTTTCCGGGTCCAAACAACGCAGTTTAACAATCCAGAGGGCGTCTCTGTCCACGTCACTCTCGCCGGCCATCGCTCGGCCATCGGGGCGGAGGGACCGCGAAGGAGCGTAAACACTGCCAAGCCTCTGTGCTACGTTTGCGCTTATTTTTCTAATGTTTGCTGCGGGGTAACAAGGCCGGCGTGCGAGGCCTTAATCGAAATGGCATTAAATACGGCGCTTGCGTTTCAGTCCGTCCACTTACTTCTCTTTGCCCTCCTGAACTTCAAACGTAACGACGGAAAATGTCAGGATTTAAAATACAGACTTTAGAATATCAGTTGTATTTTTCCCCGTGGGAGTATGAATTATCTTATCTTATCTTATCTTATTCGAGGATAGAACTGAGAGGGAAGTCAAACTTGTGTTGGGAAACAACCCCGGGGCTCTGGAAGGAGCACTTGGGTCACCTGCTGTGAATCAAGAGAAGGACTGAAGTGAAGTTAGGGGTCGCCATGGTGACGCTAACTGGCAAAGGGGGAAGTGTATTTGTGGTGTCTGCGCGGCGCTTCGCTTCCCCTGGGGTATCCACGTCAACATACCGAGGAGGGGAAAACAGCGGACGGCGGGCCAGCCGATCCCGGGCCGACCGTAAACAGCCGCCATCTCCGTTTTAGCCCAAGTACGCCAGACGGCAACATCTTCGCGGCGGGAGTTTACAAAGATTGTCATCGAGCCCAAGAGGCAGGGAAGCCGTAGCCGAGAGTAAGAATCACGGCCCTCGGCACAGAAAGCACAAAGACGATACGCGAAAGTACGCGCCACTACAGATCCTCAGCCGTGGAGATTTTAACGGCGCTGAAACCAGCTTCTCCATGTCATCCGCAAAGCTCGGGTCTTAAAGCTGCGGGAGAAAATCTACCGTGAGATGAGGGATGTCATGTCTCGGTCGGGTGCGATATATATACCCTGTGACGTGCGTTATCTGTGAAGTGCAAAGGAAATATCTGCCTTTTCATAATAACGATATGCCTCATACCTGTTCCATAATCCCGCAAAAGTGCTTTCTCTATCCTGTCCTCAATTACCTACCATTCACGCGCTCATTCATGCATCATTTAGAGACAAAACCATTCACCCTGTCATTGCCGCCACATATAGAGACACACAAGCATTCATCCTCTATTAGGTGTCAAACTCATTTTCACCATCGTGGAACGGTAACAGTATCACGTAACCAAATGTAATGTCAAATAAATGGAACTACTACTTAAACTACTTAAATAACTCTGAATTTATCATTCAAATCCACAATGTTACATATGCATTTCCACAAATCCTTTTATATTGTCAGGTAAAGTAGCCTGCATTATCCCATCAATCAATGATCAATCTATCCAAGTGAACAAAGAAAAATATCATCCAACACATTAACTTTGTTCAAAACCATCAGCGTTTCTCTTCCTGGATATTTAGGGATCATTTGTATTTCTCAGTCCCACGAGTTGAAATGGCATCGATGCGGATTCACTGCGATCTAATGGCGGGATGACGTCACTCTGAGGCTAACATGATTGACATGTAGTTTCTGGTCAATG
Source organism: Fistularia commersonii (assembly GCF_037954325.1). Lineage (NCBI taxonomy): Eukaryota > Metazoa > Chordata > Actinopteri > Syngnathiformes > Fistulariidae > Fistularia > Fistularia commersonii. The sequence goes on from NC_141300.1 coordinate 17,622,777, forward strand.
CACGCGTTTGACTTGCTTAGTTGAGGACAATCAGACCTTTTAAGACGTTCTTGTGGGACATATAAAATGAGGCGGTGGCCACATTTGGAGTTTGACACATGTGTTGTAGAAACAGAACCATTCACCCTGTCGCTGACCCCCCAGACAGACACACAACCGTTCATCCTCTCCTTCAGATACACTCAAACCGTCAAAAAGAGACGGACAAACATTCACATGTCATACGGAGACAAACAACCAGTCCCCCCTCTACAAACGTCATACGTGCTTAATGGCCATATGTCTATATAATATGTTGCATCTGTAAATATCATGTGAATTACTAACATAAGATATTACATACATATTGTTCATTTGTTTATTATATCTGCACCTGCTGCTCTTTTGCACCTCTGGTTCGATGCTAAACTGCATTTTGTTGCCCCGTTCTGGTACATGTGTAACAACAACAGTTGAAGCTAATCTAATAATCTAATAATCTAATAAAGAGACATACAAGCGTTCATATTCATCCCCTGGACACACTTCTGCAACAGAGGCAGGGGTGTGACGCTCGAGGCCCATGCATGGGTTTGATGCGACTCGCAAAGCTAAAAGATACCAGCTTTTCGGGGTCAGCTGAATAATATGTCATGATTTTGCTCATCCGTCCCACTTGAGGACAGATTTTCCTCCATGTTGCCCCTGAGCTAAAATGAGTTTCACACCCCTGATTTTAGTGTCTCAAATGAGACTCCACGCAGAAAAGCCGCCCGTAATCGAATCAGGGACGTTCTTGTTGTGAGACCAAAGTGCGAACCAGCTGAAAGGAAAACGACCCCGGGCACGTAAACGTCCGGTTCGGTGGGCGGCCACCATTACAATCGGCGCCGTGATAAACATTTGCTTTTGAGAGCGCGCGAGCTGCGCTGGATCCAATCCAAACGGGAAGAATTACGGCACAAAGAGAGCGGCCGTGATTAACACGCGCGTCTGATTCGATACATAAACCCCTCCTGAAGGAAAAAACAAACACGGCGGGCGCCACCCGTCGATTATAATAAACCCAAGACTTTTACCGTCGCATCTCCCGTCAACCAGCAGAATGCCAACGACAGCGACGCCTTCCCGGGTAGCACCGTCTTTAAAGAGCGCTAGAATCGAGAGGAGGGCCGGGGCTGCGAGTGCAGTGTGAGACCAAGTAATCTTGTTAGTTCAAAGTGGTTTGGTCAGTTGTGAGTGACTAGAGGGGAAAGCAGGAAAGTGAGGGAGGGTGGAGAAAAACATCAACGGGGGAGAAAACGGCAAAAAAACAACCTGCCCACGAGCATCCAGGGCCACGCAACCCTGACCGTGGCACTGCGGGGCCCGACGGCTGATCCACCACTCCGGGACACAATTATACCGGCTGGGTGTCTGCTGTTCACGTCCAAGAGGGGGAGAGCGTGTGTGTGTGTGTGTGTGTGTGTGTGTGTCTGCAAAAATACAAAATGAAATGTGTCTGACGCAACAAGCCGTAAAAAAAATATATATATATATATATATATATATATATATATATATATATATATATATATATATATATATGATAAATAACAAAGTAGAAACCTGTCAAAACACCAAGCTCAGAGCTATTTATGCTATATTTATTTTACATTCATGAAAAGGCTCCACTTGCTGTTACTTTGTCCTCCATATATTGGGGGAAGAGAAAAGAGAGCAAATGGAGGGGGCGCGACGGCTGCATGTACCATTACATTTCGAATACATTTTTTTTAAATGTCTGGTTCTTTTTACCGGGAAGGATTAATTACAACATTTAAAGGGAAAATTAAAATATTTGTTAATACATTCGCGGGACCTCTGGAGCGTGTATATTGCGCTCCTCTAAATTACCCTGCGCGCTGAGGGGTCCGAGATCACCGGAAATAAATTTCCTTTGCCGCAAAGATAAATGAATTTTGCATGGTAAATAGAAAATATTTGCATGACGATAAATAAATACAGAATATACTTATACATCTACATAAATAAAGGATTTTTTAATTTCTGTAAGTGTCACGTATTTTTGCAGGGAGCGATCTCACACACACACATAAACACAAACACACACATGTGTGTAAAATATTCCCCTCTTGTCATGATCTGCTTTTTGCTGCAGTAACGTTCGGAGATGCGTTTCCATTATGTGGACGCCGAACACACACACACACGGACGTCTGTCGTGTATTTCCTCTTTCCCCAACACGTCACCCCGACACGCGCGCGGGGGTCGATGTCAGAACGAGAACGCTTGATGGCGTTGGACGGCGGCGCTCCCGACTTAATATACCTCCTTTATCGTCTTGAGAGAAATCATTTCCATTTTTCTCACTCAGGGTGACAGATGTGAACCGTCCCATTGACCATAATTAATCTGTGTTTAAAACGAACAAGCCGCACAGCGGTGCCGGCATAGCCCAGGGTCTGAGGGCCCGTGACACAGTTCTCTCCGTCTGGCCCCTGTGCATCTCGCTGTAATTATCCCATTGCCATGAATAATGGGACAAGGGAAGGGGGGGGGGGGGGGATCAGAGTGATGCTTTGATAGAGATGAGATTAGTTTAATCAAGTTCATTGCTTGGGCTGGGCCACCGAATCTCATCATCCTTCCTCTCAAATCACCAGACCCTCACCCCAACCCGCCGCCGCTCCCTCTACGTGTGCCACATTAGCCGGGAAAAATTTATGACGTCGTTAGTTTTAAGTGCTACCCCCCGTCGGAACAATGCATACTGAAAACGGGCTCCTCTCCGACGGAAGGATGCCTAACAGCCCCGGCCGGCCCGGAGTCCGGCCTCTCCTGGGGATCTCACCTCGCGTTCGCATGCATACTGCAAAAATAATAACATCGTGTGATTTTTGATTTTAATAAAAATGTCTGGGATCCCGCGACTCTATTTAATTAAGAGTTGAATCATTTAACAATCTAGCGCCGCATTAAAATTCATTGTAAGGAAAAAAGGTGTTGGTTTTGGATCGTTTAGGATCCCCCCTCATTAAGAAGTCAAACATGGGATTTATCATTTTAATATGTCGCCCGCGGCGGCGCGGCAGCGCAGTGGTTATGTTTCTGTCTGATGCGTGAATGAGAGGGTGATGTTTGTCTCAATATAACGCATGAATGAAAGGGTGAACGGTTGCATGTCTCTGTACGCGGCCCTCTGATTGGCTCACCACCGTTCCAGGGTGAACGCGCCTCTCGTCCAATGACGGCCGACCCTCGACGCACACATACCGAATGAATGAATGAATGAATGAATGAATGTATATGTCGCCCCCTTCAGGCAGAAGTAAAACAGAGGGGAACATCATGTTTTCTCAAAACCGACGACTGAAGCACGTGACAAAGGCGCCGGACTCCCGGTGGCGTCCCATAACAACCCAGCCGCACGCCGTCCCTCTCCGCAGACGTCGGAGGACCGGCCTCGAGGCCGTCCGCGGAGCGCCGTGACCGCAAACAAAGCCCCGCGGTCGAGCGTTTCAGCAGCCGCGGCTTTGACTTTCCCTATCTTTGTGTCAACGTGTGGCTCCACAGTCCTCTCCGCAAGAAATTTAAAAAAAAAAAAAAAAAAAAAAAAAAGCAACGCTGCAGCACAATTTGGGAGTCATACATCAAATAAGACACCGGATTAATTAAGCCCGAGGACTGAATTAGCCTCCTCCGCACTCATCAAGGTGTACCCTTGGCCCCGGGTGGGAGATGAGGGGGTGCAGGCTGGTGATGGGCGGGGGGGACTTTTAATATTACGAGCGTGTCTTTTGTCCTTAGAATATTCACGCTTAGACTGAGGAAAAAAAAAACAAAACAAAACCTTTTACTGTCAATTTACATAAAGTGTATGATGATAAGGAGAAACTCCGGAGGGGATTGTTACCGCGGCGCTCTTCATTACATATTAGCTTTACGGCGATGGGTTACGACGGGAGGGAAAGTTAGAGGAAGAGGGAAGGAGAATTTCTTTGCGAGGACAAATAAATAAATGACCCGGGGGTGAGCGATTACGGCCGCTGATACGGGCTCGATTTTGATATTGACACAGGTTTATTCGGTGCTGAGCGTAGACCCCCCCCCTCTTGTGTGTGGCGACATGACACATATGTTCTTACCGCGCGGTGAGTTCATTAGTCCTTGGCGTGCCGTCCCTCACCGGAGAGGCGGCGTGTTTGATGAATGGACTGCGCCGCCGTGGCTCGGGGCTAGGATCCGGCACCTCCGGGGGCCCGGCTCTGGTTTAAGCAAAGAGAAAGGAGAGGAGAAAGGAGGAAATGAGGGGAGGGGGCGAGATGCGGAGAGAAAGTGAGAGATGAATTTGGATTACCCAGGAGTTCTGTCTCCCTCGAGTCCCGCATCCGAGAAACATTAGGAATCTAATGTGCTATTATTCTCCATCACCCCCTAATCCTAAAACATCTGTCCTTGGGGTGTCTCCGGTAATAGACAAGGGCTTTCGGACCCATCGCTAAGACAAGACAGCAGCTCCGACAAGAGCCCTTGACGTCCCGCCGACTTAATCTGCAAGTGCTTGCACAAAATTGACATTGCCCAGAGAGTAAAGCAATCAGCACAACCCCCGTGCTACCGAGCGCCGCTATTGCGGCGGCGCCGCGGGGAGCGGCAGAGCCTGACCTTTCCGAGGCCCGGAGAAGAATTATATTCCATTCCACCTTTCTTCTCGCCCCCCCCCCCCCCTTTCATTAGTTTCTTTGAGGCTTCTTTGAGGGGGGCCGAGCGTGTCAGAACGTGTCTTCAGAGCGGCGGCGTGTCCTTTATTTAACAAATAAACCCGCTCCGTTGCGTCAATACTAACAGATGACGTAACGGCGTAATGAATGCACCGGGATGCAAATATCGCCTCGCTAAAGCAAATATCATCTGCTATGGCGCCAACTTATCCTCGCTAACAGCTGCGTGACATAAAACAGCAATAATGCTAGTACGGCGAGGATATAACAGTCATTCATTGCAAATCGCAGGATGCGCACGAGACTCCTCCGCCTTCCCGGACGTCGGGAGGCGCGGCGGCATTAAGGGCCGCGGTGTTCATGTTGCACTTCACTCCAAAACCTGACGGTCCTGGAGTGGATGCAGCAATACTGTGTCACTTTGACTTGTTTTTTTGGCCAGAAGTGGGAAAAAAACAACAGGCTATCTGGTGCCAGCCATGAATAAATCCTCTTTTCAACCCCCGTGGCCTCATTTTGCAACACATTTAAATAAGTTTATATTGAAATAGCCGGTGATACCGTGGACACAGTAGCCCAGAGTTCAGCTCTGAATTTTCTCTGATACCAGATCAGAAAGATGTTTATATAAAAAATATATATATACATATATAAAAAATATATGTAAAAAAGAGGGCATTAGAAATGAGATGTACTATAATTTTTATTATTATTTTTTTTCGGTGGCGGTCGCATGGCAGAATAATTGTTTTCACATGACCGCCGATGCAATATTCATGATATTCATTTTCAACATGAAAGATGGGCTAATGGAGGCGTAGTATTTGATGTTGTATTTCTACTAAGTGAGTCAAAGAGCAGAGATATTTGTCTTAAAGGCTTTCGGGCCCCCAAGGCCTGATTAGGAATGCGGCCCCCCCTAAATGAAAAAGAATATATCTTGATTCATTAATTATTGATAAAAGAGAGGGGAGAAAAAATACTATGGGTACTCATTAATTTAAAAGGGATAATGTCTCATTGTTGCGCGGGACATCATAGCAACAACTCCCGGTCCCAGCAGATCGGCGGCGCAGGCTGGCCGAGCCCGGCCAACCTGTTTAAATAACAAGTTTGCCCGTCGCAAAATGGACGCCGCCGACCGAACAGATGGCCGAACTCGCATCTGCCGCCGCCGTTTTCTCGTCCGGGCAATTAAAAGTTTCTGGCTGTTTTTTTCCCGCCTCCCTCGTTCCCTCCCCTCCCAAAGTACAGATTGCAAACATGACAAGGGGTCAAATATCTGCAAGGGGAAAAGGAGTGGAACAACTGTTCCGCCGAGCCGCCGCGGCCTCAGCTGGCGCGCCGGCAGGCGAGCGTTCACCTGCGCGAGGGCTGGTAATCACCCAACACCAAAGTGAATAATTAGTGTAATAATTACCGGGCTTTAAACGAAGCCGCGCGCTGCCCTCTCCTCGCACCGCCATCAAGGATAACAGGTGCCGAGAGTGCCTCGGAGGGACAGAGATTAAAGATTATTTCGTTATCCCGGGTCTCCTTGAGGCGACGCCGTCTTGTGTTTTATCCTGTCATCCACGGCGAGCGTCGTGCGGAGAGAGGGGGTGGGCGGTGGGCGGTGGGCGGTGGGGGGCTTTTCCTCTGGCTCCGCAGTTTTGGGAGCTGGCCATTTGACAGAGAGTGAGCGTTGTTTAATCTGGGAGCGCGAGCCGTCCTTGAGCTTCCCGGACACTCCGTGTCCACATAACCTCCAGCTAGGTGGAGTCGGGTTGCACTAATGGCTGTTGCTAGCTGCCGCCCTGGCCGTCCCCTGCAATAAAAATATAGATATAACCGAACGGCGGTGTTTTCGTTTCGCCGGTCGCGCACTCAAACAATATTAACACAGGCGTGTGTGGCAGGACCCCTCCGCTCAATGTCCCCATCAGCAATCATGGCGCTTTTATTTTATTTTTTAACGTCGCCGTGAACGAAACCGCATTTATCGTGCACCTTCCCGCCGATGCGGGGATCTTCCTCCCAGGTCCGAGAGGCCGCGGAAGGAGATCTTATTTAAATAGTGGGCACCACTTATTGGATTTCCTTGGCAGCCTGGTGGCGGCGTACACTCGGCTTTGACTTAAGCAATGAATCAAGCGAGCCTAGGGGTGTTTGTTCTTGTAAGAATTACTTAAAGACTTGTCAAGATGCCACGACGAGTGCTTCGGTTCCCAGGCTCTCTCCCTGTTTGTTTATCAGACTTTCTTGTGTGTTTTCGAAATTGCTACAGCAGGTGTAACAGATCTTACCCTCCGCAAATTAAATATTTGCCGCCCCGTCTTTACGGAGGGAAGGACTGCACGCGGTTAGGGCGCGCGTCGGGAAAAAAAAAAGAAGGAACGGCCCGCTCCAGACAAAGCTATTTGTTCCTCTATCCGTCCGGCGATAACCGGAATATATCTTGATCCGAAATCAAGATGAATGTGCGGTTGAGACAGACATCGGCTGATTACGGCATCAGTATGACATCCCGCACTCTATCTTTCACGGTGCCCTGTTGTCTGATGATGTCGTATCATTAGTTTCCCTGACAGTGATTTAGGATTCAGCCTCCTACCCCATTGACCTGCGTTGTGTTTAAATGTAACCTTCTTTTAGCCCTCGCCATCATTTGTCACTTGCGAGCAGTCAAATACACACAAATTGAACACAACTCGCCGTCGCCGCCGCCCTCCCCCCCGCCCGACAGCAAGACATAAAGAGGCTGCCAAACGGAGGACGGGCAATCGGCCGCATCTACATTTCCACGGCCTGCGAAGGTGAGCCGGCCCTTCCTGGAAGATAACCGCCGCTAATTTCTTCGGGGAGGATGGGACCTCGGCGCCGCTGCCAAGCCTGCTTTTCGGGTCGGAGCCCCCTGAATGTTAACTAAGACACGGGAGCAGGTCAGCAGGCATGCCGGGGTACCGCGGGAAAGACGGTGCGCCGCTCGCTCGCAAGCCGGGCACAGATCCGCCATCCATCTTGGCCAGGGCGCTAATGATCCATTGTGGGGCCGGGTCTGCAGAGAAGAGGGGCGTTCAGGTAGACGCACCCCCCTCACACACACACACACACACACACACACACACACACACGCGCACGCGCGCTGCTGAAAGTTCAGCGCCGAGTCTAATCTCAGGCAAAAAGAGAAATTCTCAAAAAAGAGAATATTTCTTCAATGGGACGCAGAGCTGTTTGATGTCCTCACGAGTGCTCATCAACCGTCTGAGCTATGGGCGACTCCGAGAAACGTTCTGGTGGCTCCGCAAAGGCCCCTTCTGCGTTCACTTTCGGAAAAAAAAAAAAAAGAATAAGAAAAAAGAGACAGAAACTTTTACTTGCGTCTAAATTATTAAACCGTCTCAACTCGGCTCTCCGACTTTGAAGAGCGCCGGTCCGGCCCCGAGTGCGGCCGCGACCGGACCACGCCGCCGCTCATAATGTCATAAAAGCTCAAACAAGCATCTGTTTAGATCCACCCACACGCAGTCCTCGTGTCGACGGCGTCGCGTCAAGTTAACATCCGCTCACCCTCTTGACCAGCGCCTCCCGTTTTATGTCGTCTAATTTGGTTTACACTGAAGTGGCCAATTAAAAGACAACTGCCTCGCTAACAAGCCTCTCGACTGACTGGAGGGAACATTTCATCGGCGGTTAATTACGGCGCCTTCTCGGATGCTCGGCGCCCCGACGCGGGCCGGGACTATAAAAGCCGCTGTTGTGTCGCTCTCCTGTCGTATTTGCATAACAGAAAGATCACCGCGTGGTTCTCCGCCGCCGCCGCCGCCGAACGTGGGAAACCGCTGGATGCGGTCGCTGCGACGGGGCAGTCATCCCCGCTGTTTGGTTTTCTGAGCATGGGTACAATCAGACGTTTACGTTGTTGGTGCCGTGCAGTCCATAACAACACGGCGTCATAAAGAATTTAGTCGTGCTGCGTTTCAATAAAACATACTTTGGTTATAAGCAGATAAACGTACACCCAATAAACGGGCGGGCGAGGGCCGGGTTGATTTAAATTTCCACCGAGCGAACCGAAAAATCCTCGGCGGGGTTTGCTCATCTTCACTGAGCCGCGTCGCGGCTGCTTTTTCACGTCCTGCCGGGGTAAATGATGCTTGAACGGCAGGGAGAGATCGCTCACTGTTAACCATCTGGTTCTTTTTTGCGAGGGGTCGCCGGCGTTTCTGAGGGTTAATATCAAAACGCCCAACGCGAGGGGAGGGAGGGAGGGAGGGAAGGGGCTTATGCATATTAACAACAGGCCATATTCCCCTGTGTAAAGACAGCCATGCAAGATGCCAAATCTTGTCGCCCCCCTCCCCCCCCCCTCACAGCAGCTGTTTATGTGGTGTTGTCTTGTTATTGCAACGCGGTCAATTAGCAAACGGTCTACTTTCACGGCGGCGTATCGTAATTATCGCGCCGACGAGAGGAAGATTAAAAACGTCAACCGACTTGAAAACCCCGTCACCGGCTCCCAGCCGGGCGATCCGCCGACGTCCCGCGCATAAAGTTTAAATATATAAGCTTCACAAAGAGTTACATTAATAAGCGATTTTTCTCCTAGGTATGATTCTCCTACTTTCTTTTGTCGACAGCTCTCTTTGCGTTGACACGGCAGTCGGGTCGGCCCCCCGCCCACGGCCCCCCTCGGCCATAATAAGAAATATTGGCTTTTAACAGGCGCATTAAAGCGCGCCGGCCGGCCGCTCAAGGCCATCCCGACACTGGGAGGAGAGCCTGAAGGGGATCGGTACCGAGCGGCGCCGCGCAAACGTGCAACAAAGCACCAAAACAACTATCGCTTTATGTTAGAATTAGCAAATAGTTATCATTTCTGTGACATGAAAGGGACCGTGGCAACATGCGCTGAAATAATAAAATATTGAAACGTCTATGAAACATAAATGTGAATTCTTGCTACATCTGTCTCTTGCTAATTGAGTTGCTACCAAGAATGTTAGTACTCCAGAGAATAATTTGTCAGTGCAAAACATCGAATGGACCAATTTATTGGTTGCTGCAGGCTGTGGAGTTCCAACAGTCTTTGATCAACCTTTTTAGGTCAGTATCTCTCGAAATACAGAGAGGAGGATTACATAGCAGAGAAAATATTTCATCTTTTTTAAAAGACAAGGAAGCATTTTTGTTGTTACACTGTGGCTGTAATGGTGAATAAATTCTTCAGAAGGCTGGAAGCCAGCTCGCGGGGGGCGGCGGCGAAGGGGGGGGGGGGGGGGGGGCGTTTGTGCACCATATTTATTGTTTTGCGCGGAGGGTAACTTAAACATTTATCATGAAGAAAAGTGACAGAAAGAGTAATTATAAGTTTTGCTTCTTCTCTTCACCGGCTGGGTTGTGAGACGGCGGCGCTGACAGTGACTGCTAGGCTTTCTGCCTTAATTAAAAGCCGGCTTCAAAGACTCCCCCATTGGCTGTGGGCTTGATCAATCTTTGATTCTGAACGATCCTTGGCACGCCGGCGGAGCGTGTGAAAAGCAGACGGCGTTTGATAGCTCAGTCAAATGTCAAAAGGTTTGGCTTAAAAATAAATAAATAAAATAGAAATACAACAACTCCCTAATGAGCTGTAGATAATGTGCCGGCCGTGTCCTCGGTGAACCTGCTATCGAGGCCGACTCGCCGTTTCCAGCTGACCTGAACCCACACACGTCCAGCCTGGAACTTGATCCTCAGAGTAAGCATACCTAAAGCATGTAAATAATAATAAATCATATTTCAGCTAATATTGGTCCAGCGATAGCCGTGATCAGCTCCAGAACCTCTGTGACTCTGAGTGCGAGATAAGTGGCATAGATAATGAATAATAATAATGTTGTCTTCCAGCAAAATGCAATTCCGGCAATTCCAGCAATTCCAGCAATTCCAGCGCGCAACCGGATTCTTTCGTTGTAGGGTTTGCAAGTTCTCTCAAGCTTCTCCGTTTCCCCTCCCACAGTCTGGAAACATGTTGTGCGTGAACTGACAAAGTCTAAATCATCTGTCGCTGTGAATGAGATGAGCACTGGATGTTTGGGAATGTGATTGACGGTTGAGCGCTACAGGTTCACCACCGCCTCTCTTCCAGAGTAGACGCAAGAGGAGCCCTCCTCCCCCGAGCCTTAACTGAGGAATAAGTGATACAGAAAGTGAATGGAGATTAAAAAATATAGATTGATTTGAAACGCCTCCGGTAACAAAACAACTAAATACTGTTCTTTTCACATGGACGATTAGACAACAATGGAGGTATGAATACACAGTGCAGTATTAGGTTATTGCTCTTCTTAGCTGTTGACTGAGGGGGGGGCACCTAATAAATATATCTATTAATCTATTATAATAAATAAACGAATATCAAAAAAAAAAAAAAAAAAAAAATCGAGAAATAATTTGCTTACTAGGTCTGGTGTCGGATTTGCAGAGACGACGCTGATCTGTGCCGGCAGCTGAGATTACATGCTGCACTGCCACACTCTGCTCGCCAGCGTGGGTTAGACAAAACTCAATAAAACGCTCATTTGCTTGACCGCCTTTTAGTGAACCGTACAATCTCAGCGACCGACCTTAACAGCCCTGTCTCTGAATGACCGTAAAGGCCGTTCCCTGTTTGTAAAGACCCGGCTTTAGGGCCCTGTCGCCACAGAAACCGACAACAAACCCCGCAGGTTCCTTTCTAAGCCGTCGTTTCCCATTATCCGGCCCGCAGTGTTTGACAGTGGCAGGTGACGGCTGTTGGAGTTACAACAGCGAACGTCTAAAATGGTTTCAAATGCAAAGGATATTCACTTGTTTTTTTTAAATCGATATATAATTTGCACTATTAGGACAACCGTAACTGATTTAACCCTTTGCGTGGTGGCCTATGATGCTAGTCCCCAGACCGGTACCGGGCCGCAAGTACAAACTGTAGTTTTTTCCAGAGACCTTATTTGGAAAAACGCCTGTTTCTACCTTGGCCTTACTGCCACACAACTTATATGAAGAGGACTTGTATTCAGATTAAATACTGTGAACCGACAAATGTTCTATTTGAAACCGCCGCGCCTGGAACCGGTCGGCAGACACATTTCCACCGGTCCCTGGCGCAAAACGGGTTGGGGGCCGCTGGCCTACCACATGAAAAGAAACATCAGAAATACCTTGATTGTCACATTCAGTTATACATAGAGCACAACATGACCACTGCGTTTAACCCATCTTGGGTGCACCATGAGTAGAAAGCAGCTACGGTGAGCAGCGTCAGGGAAGCAGCGGGGCTCGGTGTCTCGCTCAACAACACTTTGGCGAGGAGGAGCGCGGAAATCAAACAGGGAATGTTCGGTTCCGAGGACGACCGGTCTAAGCCCCCAAGCCACGCGCTATTGTTAATCTCGGCGGAAGCGCAAGCCGTCACGCGCACCGATGTCCTCGTGGTCACGTGGCTAGAAGCCACAATTAAACCGGCAGTAAAAGGAAATACCCGATACATTAAAATGTGCTGAGTTGCCTCAATTAATCCGGGGAAGGTAACCGCTCATCCCCCCTCGGCCTCCCCAGAAACGCCGACCAACGCGCCGGGCAATTCCTAAATAGCCGATCTTACGAGAGCACGGCGGGAGGGGACGCGAACAAGAGAAACGTAATTGCGCGGAAGGTATCGGCGGGTCCCGAGATTCGCCTCTGCTCAGAGCGAGGCCCCGAAGGTAAGGTGTGAGGCGGTAGGTACGCCGGCTCGGCATCAGCTTCTCCTCTAAATATATGCGAGGGAGGGGAGGAGGGGGGTCTCTTCTTTTGCAATCAGGTTAAAGTGTGGGTGACAAGCGAGGTGGGGGAAGAAATCATAGCGGGATGCATTAATTAGGTAGACGTGAAAGCATATTTATGAAAGGCTAAGCCACGTGGGAATCGTGGAGGGAAGGATCTAACAGAGACAAGACGGGTTAATAGAATAAAGGCTTTGAACGGAATGTGTGATTATACATAAAATATCAACCTGATCTCACATGTAAACGAATCATTAGGGTATACCGTTTAGACGTAATGGCGCGCGGATCCTTAGCAAATGAGATGACCTTCCTGCGGCCCGGACCTTACTGCCAGTTCACCGCGATCGGAAATGTCAGGAGCCTCGGACCGGGTTTGTCTCCGCGTTCGGGAAAAAAAAAAAAAGGAAGACGAAGAAGACAAAAAAGGGACAATATTTGCTCGGAGTGAAAAGACTAATGGCGTGAACTTTAAGTTGGCGGCGTCTGGAAAATAAACATTCGGCGTGCCGCGTTCCTCGCCGGGGAAAACAAACCGCCCGCCGATCGACTCAATCGCCTAAACGGTGTCAATCACGAGCGAATACAGACCGCGGCGGCCCGGCGACCCCGCCCTCCCCGACGGCCCGCCGTCTCACCGAGCCATGAGTGATGGCCCTTCGGCGGCGATTGAAACAGACGGGGCTGATTGAGAGAGCTTATCTTTATGGGCGAGCCCCTGGAATTGTTAACGGGATGTGATGGCTTGTGTCCGCTGAGCGGAGCCGGGGAAATAAAGCTGCCGGGCCCCGGCTGCCTCGCCATCACTCACGGGGCTAATGATCTCTGTCTGGCTCAAAAGTAAGTAATAGTCTGCGCGGCGGGTTCGCGGGGGCGTGACACGGCGGCGCTGGCAAAGTTGAACTCAGACAAAGCCGGGTGAGGTCGCAACGCGCCGGATTTGCTGTTTAATAGGCAATTTAATAAAGATTACAATATACTGTAAAAGCTCAGGCTCGTGAAGTTGAGAAATGGCTCTTAAAAAAAAAAAAAAAAAAAATGTTCAGCCGGTTTTTAAGATTCACATTTATTTTATTTTTTTTTTGGCGGTCCGGAGAGGGGTGGAGGGGTCTCGGAGAAAATCGCCGCTCCCGAATCCCCCCGATGTGTCACCGCGCGCGACCTTTATCTTATTTATCCGTCCCAGTAAACACACAAAGGTTCGTCTCGCAGGCAAGTGCGTCGCTGCCCGAGCTCGGCGTGGAGGAGAGGGGCTGCGGAGAGGACGCAGTCAAATATCCAGCTCCACTCAATTATCTTTAGCGGGATAATTAATCAGTTCAGTATGCGCATCCAAGTCTCAGAGGCGTCTTTGAGATAATTGTTCTCATTGACTTGAATAATTATTTGTTTGCTGATTTAATTATTTTCGCATTTGGAAAACAAATGAACGCGTGCTGGTACATAGATCAGATGGGAGGCTTTTTTTGTTTTGTTTTGTTTGTTGTTTTTTCTCCCCGATCGCCGGTGAGAATCAAGAAATGGACTATAAACTCCCGCGTCTGGCAGAGACGGTGCAGATATTATGAAACTGAAACGTGGCATTTCTCTTGAGAGAACGGAACCGCAATCGCATTCACAATTCATGTCATCATGTGTTTTTCTCAACCTCGACTTGAGCTGGAACAAGGTCAATAAAACATGAATTGTTTCCGCCCCGTGGCATCAATACAAACTCCACCGAATCAAAAGGCTAATATTTCTCAGCCGTGAGGTCGGCCCCGGGTCGCCGGCGCCGTCCCTGTGTAATGACTGGCACGTCGAAAACAACTGTTTGAGTCCTCACGGCTAACGAAGCAAGCCGCACAAATTGCCGGGGCCATTTTAATGGCACTCGCTATTATTTATCATGCAGTTTTAAATGTTTTGCTCATTTGTTTCCATTAAATATTTCATCTTCCCTTAAATATTCATTTAACTTTGTCTTTAAATTTTTTACTAGTCTCTTTCCCCTTGCTGTCTTCTTGCCTCCCTTTGCAATCATAAATAATTATTCATCTACACCCAGAGAAAGAGAGATCGCATAAAACATGCACATGAATCCTTTTTGTCTTTTCTCATTAGTGATATACTTCGAGCTGCCTAAATGCTTCCCGCTACCCCATTTATGGAAATTGGTTGGAGAGCCGCGCTAATGATTCTGCTTCACAAATAGGTTACGGCGTCCACCTCGGATCCTCGTCTTCATCTCTTTTCATCATAAAAGGGGGGTTGGGGTGTTGCGGGGATCTTGCTGGAGCCTGTGCGCTGAGATCTGGAGCTCTTATATTATTTTTAAAAGTGCAAATTAAGACCCATCCGGCATGTGAAAATTCCTGTTTCACTCATATTGTCTCAGGCCAAGTGCTAGCTGCACGTAGACAGAGGTGTGTGTGTGTGTGTGTGTGTGTGTGTGTGTGTGTGTGTGTGTGTGTGTGTGTGTGTGTGTGTGTGCGTCCATGCGTGCATGTGTGCATGCGTGTGTGTGGTGAGGCTGTTGATTGACATTCAATTGTGTATTAAATTTTAATACTGGTAAACAATGTGAAATCAGTTTCATTTCATCTTGATTAAATATTTCCCTTTTTTCACATTAATAAATAAAATGAACGATAAGACGAGACGGAATTCTCCGTAAACTCAGCGGATAAAATTTGGCACACATTCCTCTATCTGCAGTCACAACCAGCCCCGGTAGCGCCCGGCGCGGTGCATTTTTCTCAGCTAAACGAGAAACATTTGTCTTAATTTGTAAGATAATTGCAACGTGTCTCATTAACAGCCGGCGTGACGGTAGAAGGGAAGCATAAACTCTCAATTTGACTGGATTATCCTTTTGTGATGAGGCCTAATGATCCAACAGAGTAAATAGCAACGTGTTAATTAGAAATTACACTGAATGATCTGCTGCACACAGAGGAGGTATTATCCGGGCGGCGTCATTACGGCAGATATATTGCTGTCTTTTCTTTCCCAACCTTGAGATCTGATGGCTGTAATCATTATCGCCAGAGGAGGACTTATGTGTTTGGTTTGGATGGGAGCGTGGCAGACTGCTCTCGGAGACAGATTGATACGGTCTGACGGGGTGACTACGCCTCAGGAGGTGGGTCGACTGGTAATTGGGAGGCGGACGGTTTTAATCCCAGTTCCTGCACAGACTTTGAGCAAGACGGCGTACTACTGAGTGCTTGTTGGCACCTTCACGCATACGAGCCCCTGCCAACGGTACACGGCTGCACGTAAATGCTTAAGAAAAGTATTTTGAGGTGGCGGGTCACTTCAAAAATAAAAAAACTGGAATAAATTCAGGTCATTTTCTGTAAAGTCGTATCTTACAGGTGTGAGTCCGACGTCTCACTTTACAAAGTGCAACATAAATATTGACTTCAGATCATAATAAAATTAATGATTCACAATTGCTAAATAAAGGTTACATCTGAGAGTATGAACTCAGCTCAGCTCTTAAATTGCAATCTGCAAATCATATTAAAGATGGTTTTTTTTTTTTTTTTTTTACAAGCGTTTGAGTTGTGGTTGAATTTCACTGATCAGAGGTCGCCAACGAGACTGCAGCGGTTCAGTTGGTATTTGGCTCCCTCAAGTGGCAGAAACTCGCAGGGTTCATAGTCACTCGGAATTTCTGGCTCAAATCAAAGCCTCCAAACGAGTGCAATTAATCATAAATTATTTACATTTGTTTTAATAAATCAAACGCGAAAGTAGCTGCATTGCGATGCAGCCTCGAGCAAAATGTGTGTTTTCAATGTTTAGTTTACGTCACAGTTTCATATCAAAAATTAATAATAATTATTACTTGTGTGTGGGGGTGGGGGGTGTTAGTTAGACTAAACTTAGTCTAAATGCCAAAAAAAACTTTATTTTCCTCCTGGAAAGGTCACAGAATGTGAATGCTTACTTGCATATATCAGCGTCATTATTGACTGGGTCAACTTTGACAAAACCGAGACGGTTAATGCCAAAGGCTTAATCAATATCTGAAGTGATCACGATCGATTGAGGCTGTTCTGAGGGGAAGGTTCAATGGCGAATTGATCGCATTACGTCATCAAAGGGATTTACCGTGAGTGAGTCATCCTTGCCCTCGCGAGGTCAGTGAGATCGCCTGCCGGTGACGTCATTGAGTGACGTATGATGACCTCATCACCCGCGGGCTCTCAGGGACACTCTTAATGGGTTACCTGTACCTGAGAAGAGGATTAAGAAAAGAATAATATTAATAGGATGGCTGTTGAGGCGGGTTTCACAGAAAAGTGCACCGGAATAACATGTTAAAACCGAGATAAACCGTGTAAAGTGAAGGTTCCATGAACCGTGAAGGTTCAAACATCCCACCCAGGATGACGACGGTGTTCACGTCACCGGTGGCTTGCTAAGAGCTGGCTAACAGCTGCCGGCTAGCATTGCTAGCGAATATAGCTTTCTTTTAAATGTCAATTCCGCCTCAGCTAGTTAGCCTAGCGGGTCCGGGTTGTTATCTTCGCCCGGGTCCATCGTACCTCCGGCGCGGCGGCGGTGGCGGTGCTGTCCGACGCCTTTCCCCAGCGGGGCGCTAGCGTTGCCCGTTGCTATGGCTAAGTGACGTCGACTAAGAAAGTTTAGCTACGCGCTACGTCGCGCTACGTCCGTTACGTCGCCGGTGAGCTGCCCGAGTCAGACTTCGAGGAAGGAAGGAAGGAAGGAAGGAAGGAAGGAAGGAAGGAGGAGGGTGAAGGAAACGGCTAAGTAAGACCGCCGCTTGTGCAAGGCTAGCGCCGCGTTTGGACCGCCGAACTCCCCCCGGGAAGGTGACTCGATCCGCACCCCGCTCGGCCGGTGAGATATGCGGCTCGTTGGCGTAAGCTAGTCGTCAGCCACGGCAGCGAGCGCTACAGCGGGCTACAGCTAGCAGGCTAATCCCAAACTTCTAAATAAGTTGATTTAACAACCGCCCGGCGTTTTGTTGCGCACCTCGGTCGGACTCTTTAAAGCTGACTCGCCTTTTTGAGAACCAGGAGGACCCCGGGGGAGGGGAGGGGAATTTTCATGGCATCGGATGTGATCCAGAGCGAAGCGACGCTGAAGGGTGGAAGCGATCTCAATCTGAACAATAGTCGTCCAGATTTCGTCGCGCCCAGGCTGACTCCTGAGGTGTCGGGAAACGGACACACGCCCGGTGGGTCGTCGGACGAACTTGAAAATAGCCCGGCCTCCGTTCTCGAACATGGCGAAGAGGCGCTCCGGGAGAGTCTGGCCGAAACGAGAGAGAGAACGACGCCGGACGATGAGCACACGCAGCCGGGTGGAAGGAGCTCGACCCCGGTGAGCCTCCCCCAGCCCCGCTCGCCGTCCGGACCCAGCGGAAGGTTTGTTTGCTCGTTCAACTTTTGTAATCAAATGTTCACGTCGAAACATTTCTCTAACGGCTCATCTCCCCCAGGATTTGGAGGACAAGTTTTGTGTTGGTTTATTCCAACCTCGGCGTCTTTACCAAAGCTGTTTGACAGGCCCGTGATTGACAGCGCGGTGCCAAGTGGTGCGTTCACTTGCCTCCGAGTCTGGGAGGCCACCCGCTGCGGTGAGCCGGTGGCAAAGGAAAGGGAGAAGCTCAGGGCACGGAGGGGTGAATGCAGAATGAATGAATGCACGCCGATGCTTCGTGGCAGCAGAGGGATAACGGAGTGATTTGTGAATGAGCTGAATTGGAATCCGCTTTATTGACCCAAGTGTGTTTACATATGCAACGGGTTTTGCAATTCCAGCAAAGGTAAACTATACCTGAACAAAGCGCGCTAAACAATACGGGGTGGGTGTGCAATGTCTGTTTAAGTAATAGGGCGTTGATCCACATGGATAATGTGGTGCAAAAGAGATGAAATAATAAAGTAATGATCAGGTACAGATGTTATTGTGAGTGCACTTCAAGGTGTTCTTGGGATCAATGTATCAAGAAGAGTGACTGCTTGTGGGGCAAAAAGTTGTTCTCTGTGTCTGGCAGCTCTGTCATACAGTGTACATTTGTGCCTCCCACAAGAGGGGGAGATGTGTGATGGGTCAGCAGAGATGTTTCCTGATGAGTCCCGCATACAGGGCAGTTTTGCACCTATGATTCTTGTCTGCACTCCCGATTGCCCGTTTCAGCCCGTTCCTGTCCTGCCTGGTGGCCGAACCAAACCACACGACCATAGTGGTGATAATAATGTGGATCGCATACTGCGGTCCCGTCAGCCCGTCTCCAGGCGTGCATCACGCTCAACATCGGGGGCGCAAGAGAGAGTCATGGCTGATGTACGAGACTGCTCAGCCGCTGCCATCAAAACCAAGCATAGCGAAATGGTGAAATGATGTCATATCTTCAGAGAAATCTACAATTTCAGCCAATGAGCAATGAATCATTTTGTGTGTGTGTGTCTGGTGGCTGCCAGCCTTCTTTCAAAGATGCTTTTGTTTTGTTTTTGCTTATTGCAATCTTGTTTGTGAAGAGGCACTGCTGCAGATCACGCTTTGACCCCTCGAGTCACTGTACATTAACCAGTCTGTTTTAGTGACAGGGCGTACTTTTTTATTTCTTAGCATAGCTGGCTTTTCAAGACATTCAGTAAAAGCAACTTTTTTTTTTTTTTTGATCAGCTCTGAAGTTTACTCTGAAGAGTAAATGTAGCCCCACCGTTTAAAACATGGAGTTGGGCCACGTCAAAAACCGAATGGGAGCAAGTGCAGGAAATGCAATAAAGAAACTAAGAACAAATTATATACCTCCCAATATTCATGTCAAATCAGGAATGAAGCGGAATTACTTTTGAACCTGCGATTGTGAGCCTATAACCAGTCCTTATGCAATCCCTCCCTCATTCCCCGCCAACCCGTACCTGTACCAAGCTGTACATGTAATAGAGTCGGTCGTTTGGATGTATGTATATCGCCGTGACGAGGAAGACACCAAAAGCGAAGGCGTTAGACCAGGATTTTTCTGGTCGGAATTTAAAATATAAAGCCACCGATTAGCTTCGATTGTGACTTTGTCACTATTCTCAATAAAGCAATTGCTTTAATTTATATTGAGGTTGGGGAAACCATATGCTCGTGCTTCCCCTTCCTCTTGGCTGGATTTGACCGTGGATTAGCGCTATACATAAGCAAACTTGTTGAGTACCGAATGCCCGGCGTGTTTTTGTGTCTGGGAACACAAATGCAGTCGTGTGTGCGATTAATGCATTAACGGGAGCTCTGTACAACAAAGATACAGATACCATGACCAGCCTTAGTGAGTGGCCTTGTGCTTTATGAAGTAAGCTCTCAACACAAGCCTGTAAGCTTTTCAAAAGGCCAGTGATCTGATTATGTGGCCATTGGCAAGCTGTAACTCTTGCTGGCGCTGTGAATTATGTGCGGGCACATTGGTGCACAGCGGCTGCAGACAGCACCAGGAAGGTTTTAATGTATGTTTCAATCACAGTTACGAGGGTTGTGCCACAAAGCTGTAGATGCTATTAGAATTTTACATAAAGGTCATTGTGCAGGTGGGGATTTGGAAATTTAATTCCGATTTGGGTGAGGATATAAAGCAACCCCATAGCGCTGTGTGTTTCGGATCCCTGCTCAAAACTGCTGATACGGCAAAATTTATTTCTTTATTTCGGAAGTTTGCACATTGCTGATAGCATTTTTCTACTGTCAGGAATAATTCCTGACAGGAAACACACATGCATGTTTGAAAAAAAAAAAACACCTTCCATTGACTCAGTGTATGGAGTTGGTGGCCTCCACCTCCTTTCTACTATTATCTATTACTGTTATGTTTTTTACTTGAAACTCTGGCACAACAATTTCCTTCGGGATTAATAAAGTTGTTCTCATCTCATCTTGACTAGACCACTGGTTTGCGGTGCTAAATGGTCCAAGGTTTGGCTTTGCCAAAGTCACCATTTGGTTTGGGATAGAGCAACACACTCAAAGACTCAGCTTCACTGCCACACTGCTTTTACATAAACAAAATGGTTTTCAAAAATCTCCGTGCAGAGTCTTGAGATTCGCCTAATCTGAGTTTACTCCATTGCCACATCCCATCCTGATGGATGTTTTCAGGATGTAATAAATACAACAGGGGAGGCCTTGGAAATCACAGTAATTAGTAACTGAACGCCACATTCCACATCCCTAGCTATAAGAAATAAAAAACAAAAAAAAACACCAATTTCACATTTTTAATTGTGTAATTTGGGAAGACAGATTTTTGAATGAATGTAATAATGTCAGTTGAATGCGCAAATGTGAAGTTTTTTTAAATTTTTTTTATTTATATTTTTGTCCCGTCTCTGCATTGCTGAAATTCAGGCATTTAAACTAAATAATCCAGTTACACACTTTTCAGTACAGCCTGCTCTTGTTGGCGCACTGCGTGTTGGTGCAGGTACTTCCCTTCTCCCCCAACTCCACACTTGTCTTTTTGTTGTCCTGGAGTACCAAGCTTTTACCCCCAGAAACTCTGAAAAGGTTTTTAGCTGCTGATGTATTAAACTAAGAGCATTTTCCTTTGACTCCTGGCTGATCTGAACTTAAATATTACCCCTCTAATCCTCTGGGGATTGTACGAGTCACAAGCAACCCCTTTACAGTTGTGCTATTATCTATAGTGTCCCCCCTGCTTTTCTTAGAATAAACACGTTTGTTCCTCGGGGCCTTTTTATATCCACAGGTGTGTGTGTGTGTGTGTGTGTGTGTGTGTGTGTGCGTGCGTGCGTGCGTGCGTGCGTGTGATGTTTATGCTTGTAAGTGTCACCACCAACATCTACTCAGTACTTTAGGTGGGGCTGAAGGCAGCTGACAGTACAGCCTGTCAGGTGTTCTATCACCCAGAACGTCCCTTCATTTCCGCAGAACAGCGATGCTCTTTGTCAGTTGTGTTCCTTCCCGTCTCCCAGACAATCCCGCCGTCCCGATCAGACCCGGGATTTCACCGTCACGGACTCCGTTAACCTTAACGTCGCTCGCCGTCGTCGTGTTTGCGAGCTTGTTTTGCTCTGTTAAATGAAAGGTCGATGACAGACACGCACACACAATGGAGAAACTGTTGTGTTTTCCTTCTCAGCCTGGAGCGGCAGGAATCGGTCGCCACAACAGAGGCCCGGCTACGCATGGAGGGAGTTGAACTGAAAGAAGAGTGGCAGGATGAGGACTTTCCACGGTAGGGTCTAATTAACGGCGTGACGTCCCATCAGCGTCGAGAATGTCACAATGAAGCATCGTACTCATGGAAGCGCTGTTGTCTCCCTGCCAGGCCCCTACCTGAAGAGGAGGATCTTGAAGACGAGCTATTCGCTGGCACCTCTGAAGAGAGAGAACCTGGTAATGAGAACAGATATACAGTTGACTAAATATGTTCTTCTTTTAAATGATAAAGGTCATATTCACAGACATTCGCAGGCTCTTAATTGCTCCGCATCTTCCCCAGGCTACGTAGTGAACCACGGCAAGAAGAAGAAGAAGCTGATGGCTCCAGACATCAGCCTCACGCTGGACCGCAGCGAGGGCTCCCTGCTCTCAGACGAGCTGGATGACAGCACGGAGCTGGATCTGGACGACATGGACACACCTTCGGACAACAGCAATGAGTTTGAATGGGAAGGTGAGGACAGGGCGGGCCCGTCGCTCCGGAATGTGCCTTTTGACATTATTTGCTTCGAATCTTGTCCGTGTCCCAAGGTTTCAGGTTGAATGGATGATGTGAAAAGCACAACTTGGGTTTATTCACGTGCAACAGGTTGGAAACGGGTACATTTATGAGCCGGCCTTTTCACTTCCTGGCTCTTGGATCTGTTTAAAAAGTCCTTTCTCTTTGCTCTGCAGGGCTGGGTAGGCAGTGGATTGTCTAAACTGTTGTTTAAATATGCTGTGTTGTTTTGCTTTTTTTTTTTTCTTTTTCATTTTTGTTTCCCCACTGCTGCTTTCCGCCTTTTTCACATGGAAGAATTGTTTCCAATGCCGGCCTGGAAACAGGCTGCAGGCCAGCGACAGGTTTCTCTCTTGCTTGTGGTAAGACCTCTTGAACGTTCCCCCGCCTTTTATTTATTTTTTTTGTCAACCATTAGCCAATCAAACCCTCACGTACATCACGATCTGTCCTTAAAATCATGGTGGTGATTTTTTTTTTTTTATTCTATGCCCGTGTTTCAAATTTCCACGTCCGCTGCATGATGGTTAACTCTCTTTTTTTTTTTTCCATAGAAATTATTCCCCTTGCTTGAAAAAAAAGAAAAAAAAATCATTTAAGATGTGATGTGACGCAGGCGGCATCAACAAACCTTAGCCGTTTGCTCATTTGGATCCCTCGCTGCATCACATCACCCCGACGGAACGGCTGCGGTCCGTCTTTGGATCATTATTTCTGTGGACCTTTTCCATACACCTGCATTATATTTGGTTTTTGCATGTTTGAATCACACAGTGCTCCCCAAAGATGTGTTGACATTTTAGTCTTCCTGATTTGAGCCTGCCAAGGTTCAAGGCAACGAAACTTGGATTTCTGCATCACGGATGACAGACCGTGTCGGGACTACTCAATTCCCAATTGTTTGCCCTCAGTGTTTTGAACAGCAATGCTGCCTGATTGTCGCCTCTGTTATGATACCGCAGCATTGCCAGCTCCTGCAGCGCCAGGACCCTCTGTCCATGTGTCTGCAAAGAGGGGCATTAAAAGGGGACGCATGTGCTTAAGCAGAAATTTTGGATTGAGATGCCAATTTATGTTGATTCAGCAAAGGAATGCAAAAAAAAAAAAAAAAAAAAATCTGCCGATTAAGACTTATTTTAATTTGAAATGCTCAATAACGAATGTTGAGGTCCCTCGAAATCACCAGTGACTCGATCAAAATAGGGATGTTGTCAAGCCATCATCTTTCTGGGAGGGTGATGTCCCCTATCTGTGTGCTCACGAGTGCCTTCGTCCGTTTTCAGACGACCTCCCCAAGCCGAAAACCACGGACCTGCTCCAGAAGGGCGTGGAGACGGTGCAGCAGTATGCGGCAATGGAGGAGAGGGAGGAAGGCCGCCGCTGGAGGGTGTTCCGCTTCGGCGACCAGGAGCACCGGGTGGACATGAAGGCCATCGAGCCTTACAAACGGGTCATCAGCCACGGAGGTCAGCGGCCGTAACCCACCCCTCCTCCCCTGTCCAAGCTCCATGAAACTAACAACACAAACCTGCTGACTCTAGAGTGAGGGAAAGTATCTCTTAAGATACCAAGAACCAAATACCATTTTCTTAAAGTTATATAAAACGCCTGGGTTGCAAGATGACGAAGCAGTCAGCACCTCTGCCTGACAACACAATGTTCCCGGTTGGGGTTCCGACAGGGGGCCTTTCTGTGTGGAGTTCCCCGGTTTACTCCCACGGTCCAAAAACACGACGGAGACTCTAAATTACCCAGAATAAATAAGAAGGTGAATAGTTGTATTTCTATACGGTGTGCGAATAACAGGGTGAATGGTTGTATGTCTCTCCATGTGGCCCTGTGATCGACCGGTCAAGACTGAACCCCGCCATCCGCCCAATGGCAGCTGCCGAGATTGGCTCCAGCCCCCCCCCACGAGCCAGAGTGCAGAATAGGATGAGTTATAGCAAATGAATGAATAAATAGAACACAGTGTTACCATCCATATCCAGACACATGTCATTGCAGCGTGGGTTTATTTGTTTTGTTCTTGAACCAGCCTGTGCCAATGTAGTGACTCGCTCAGCTCAGTTGCTCGCCACTTCCACTCAGCGGTCTCTCCGAGTGGCGTGGTGATGATGAGGCCGCGTTGACGCTCTCTTTTTAAAAATCACTCTCACATCTCAAGGAGTCCCAACAGCAGGCCAGCTAGGAAAAGCTTTTTTTTTAAAAAAGGAGCAAATCAACGGAAACCCTGTAACGATATTTATTATGAACAAGGAGGGACACTGTTTTCAGTGTTTCAACTATTAAAAATCAAACTAACATCTCCTTTATGGAAAAATCTTTGATATTTTGAATGTGGTTAATCCTCTAATCCTCCTCACCAGCTCTTTGAGACATTTATGACAATGATCTCATTGATGCCATCTTTATATTTTCAGGTTACTACGGAGATGGTCTGAATGCCATAATCGTATTCGCCGTGTGCTTCATGCCCGAAAGCAATCAACCAAATTACAGATACATCATGGACAATTTATTCAAGTGAGTGCGTGTCCCTTTGCGTGACGCGGCCGCTCGCAGAGCCTGGCGTTCTCAGCGCGTCCCAGCCACGGCGGGTCACAACTTTGTGTTTCCAGGTATGTCATCGGAACACTGGAGCGCCTAGTGGCCGAGAACTACATGATCGTGTACCTGAACGGGGCGACGTCGCGGAAGAAGATGCCGTCCGTCGGCTGGCTCAGGAAGTGTTACCAGCAGATCGACAGAAGGTGCGTGCAAGGCGACACGAAGGAGAAGAATTTAAGAAAATAAAAAAAAGTTTGAAACCCTAACAGCTGCCGCCCCCAGGTTAAGGAAGAACTTGAAGTCTTTGATAATCGTCCACCCCTCTTGGTTTATCCGCACCCTGCTGGCGCTCACCAAGCCTTTCATCAGGTAATCTCGCCCGGCAGCCGTGCAATCGCAGCGGCGGTTTTTAACATTTTCGACACATTGCGCAACTTTGTCTTTTTTCCTTTTTCTTTTCTCTTCCTCCCCCCCTCGGCAGCTCAAAGTTCAGTCAGAAAATCAAGTATGTGTACAGCCTGACGGACCTCGCAGAGCTGGTCCCGATGGAATACGTGTCCATACCGGACTGTATCAAACAGTAAGTAAAACGCTCCCGTCGACTCCTTTGCGAGGCAGAATAACACTTCCTGTCTTACGACCGACGGCCTCGTCAACAAAAATCGTGATCATAATCTGACACCCGATAAGCTTGCCCGGTCAGCCCAGTCGCAAGAAATACTAGAAATGCCCGCCGGGTTGGTTCTCACGCAGATAAATCTGACACTCAAGCTCCCGCAGTGATAGCAAGTGCAGCAGAAATACCCACAGCCGACACTCGCTTTGTCTCTGTTGCGATTAAAAAGCGTTCAGCGTTCACCTTTAGTCCTGTTTAAAGACCCCCTCGACCCGCAACCGCCTCCGGCTGTTATCGTCATGGCAACCGACCTCTCGGCCACCTGAGATAATTTAATCCCAGCTCACCTAAACCTTTTTAAATTGTTGCCAGACCATAGAAATCAAATCAGGGTGGCGGAACAGCTAGCCGTCCTGGGTTTGTTACACTCAACAAATAAAAATAAATCCAATAAAACAAAAGCGCTCACCAGTTTACTGCTTCTGAAAGGCTTGTATTTGCATGTCTATTTGTGTGAAGTCATACCTGCAATTCCACAGGTGGGCCACTAGGATGTGCTTCCATACCCAGCACCGTCTCTTTCCTTTCTTTAATTTTGTTTTAATGTATTCATTATATTAAAACCACAACCAGGATTTCCGCAATGCACAGGCCAAGAGGCTAAGATTCAGCCGGCGACTAAAGTTAAACATAGATTCCCATGAGCGCCCAGTAGTTTTCTTCCAAATGTCTCCTCTCATTACCAGACATTCAAAGTTACACATAGAAAATGTCAAGAGCCGGAGTTTGAGAGAAACGCGCTGCCCTTTTTTTTATCCCTGCTCATCCGGTTTGGTCCAGATCTCACTGCAGGGAGGGACCTGGGACCGAAACCAACCACCATTATTAACCCCAATCCCCACACACACACACACACACGTAAAACCCACATTCTCACCCACTTGCCCCCCTTTTTTCCCTTTAGTGAATTTGGGTCAGAAGGAATTCGAGAGTTTCCTCAAAAGCTGTGCTTTTCCTCCGCCCTGAGATCGGAGCTGACTCCAAAGATCCGGAAGTGTCCTCAATTGTTCAAAAATACAACAATATGTCATTCAGGCTCTCATCGTTTCCCAGAAGCACACGCCCAGGAAGTGTTCTCCTGCCCCGATACGGTTCAACCCGAGGGGCGTCTCGTGGCATTCTAGGAAATGTATTGGGGGGAGAAAAAAACAAAAAACAAATGTTTCTTCTCTTTCTTGGATTTTGTCTGCTGTCTATGTCGTCTGTCCTTAACTCCTCTTCCCTCCCCCAAGGTTTGACCAGGAAAAGAATAGGAAAAGCCGTAAAAGGTACACACACCCAGGGCCAGTCTCAGCTTTGTTCATTTTTACTTTTGTTTTGGCTTTTCACAAAACTAACCGGCCTTTCAAGAGCACCGGCACCCTCTAACCTGCCTGCGGCACTGGGTTTCCATTACAGGGTTCCCTCACACTTTTTGTGTTTCACAAAACACCAGCGCGGTGACCGTGAGTTGCTCGCGACCAGGTAACAGATGCATGCCAGAGGAGGATCGACCGCAGGACGGCAGCTGATGTCGGTCCTGGATGAACGCGATGAAAGCAACTCCCCCCGTACCGGTCCTTACCGGAGGGTCTTGTCGTTATACGACCGAAACGGCGACACAAAGCGCCGTGCGTCGATCCCCGGGCATCTCAGAAGCTGTCGTGTCATTTATCTCCCTTGTTTGTTTGGCAAATCCAATCTTCCACTAGAATTATAAATATCATTATAATGCATTTGACATGACAGTAACCCCCCCCCCCCCCCTTCCTTCCAATAATTTGTTAAAGTGATCATTGCTCTCCGGATCCAACTTCATTCAAATTCATTCAGGTTTATCCAGGCCGCAGGGGAGGTTAAGTCCCTGCAGGGGTCACATTTTGTTGGTGGATTAATTTAAAGATCTGCTTTAACCGCCCAGCTAAAATCTCCATTACCCATTCAGCATTTTCATCTCAGCTGATCAGTGACGTTTCCCCCCCTAAGCTGACCGGTTTGGAATAAAAAAGAAAGCGAGAACTAGTTTGCTAATCTTAATCCATTTGAATTGTGGTGACTATCAGAGCTGCATCATGTTTGCTGCCCCTGGAAACAACCTTTTGTTTTGTTAAAACAAAAGGCCCTGTGGTTTCTTTTGCATCATTGAACTGGAGAGTGCAGGTTGTGGAGGAGCTTGCTAGCGTGGGTGGCGGTGAAGGTCGTCGGGAGCGAGACGCGCCGCCGCCGGCTCCTCTAAAAACCGAATCAGACCGGGACCTGATTGGGACTTGATGTGAAGTGTGTTCCCGTTCAGGTTAGCCCAGCCGGACCGGCCAAGATAGCACACTCACCGTCTCTTTGTACGACCCGCCAGCCAAACCGACTGCCACCGTTCTTTTGTCGGCGCGTGCACGTGCACAAAAGTTCCCCCTGCTGGGTTTGAAGGCCAATAACACGCATGTGGTGTGTCAGGTGTTATCGGGCCGGTGTCAACGGCACCTGAACGTCTTAAGCAAAGTTTTAAAATTCCAAGAACACAGGCGCTGCTAGTTGGTTCGGGGGGTAAAGATTACCAGTGGAATCCAGAGTGCCGCGGTTAATCACAGTAATCCATTTTGGCCCGAGACGCGGCGGTGTGACATAACAAGCCCGCTCCTTGTGGTCGCAACGGTTTGATACGCAACAGCATTTGCACAAGACGTCCCCTTCGCGGAGGTGGGAGCAGCACCGTGGTGCTGGAAGATGAGCTCACAAGGTATATGTGTGTGTGGTGTGAGGTGGTGAGAGCTCACCGCTCAGCATCTGCTCGCCTCGGCATGCCTGATACCATGCTGCCGCTGTCACGTTTCCAACACTAAGATGACACTTAATTCATTGATTTATTGGACTGAGACAAGAGATACAAAAACAATAAGTCAAAAGATAAAATGGATAAAAACTTACATGAGAACAGGAACAAAATGACAAGTTGCAGTTTGTGACCAATAAGTAGAGATGTGACCCTTGCAGGTCAGAGCTGTGTGTTGTTGTACAGTTGGTACACTGACCCTTACGGTGTGTGTGTGTGTGTGTGTGTGTGTGTGTGTGTGTGTGTGTGTGTGTGTGTGTGTGTGTGTGTGTGTGTGTGTGTGTGTCTGCAGAATCGACCAGGAGATGCACGGTAAAGTTGAGATGGCGGCGGCGGCCGTTCCTGAGTGATCCACCCAGCCCAGTCAGGCAGAAGAGCACGATGAAGAATGTCTAAGGCTGCAGCCTCCTGGTTTTTGTTGTTGTTGTTGTCTTGTCGATGTTGCAACTGGAGACTCTCTGCGTCAGGAAAGTGCCTTTTCTCCGAACCCCAAGCTGCCTGTTACGTCTCCGGCACCTCATGCTGTCTGAAACCTTTTTTTTTTTTTTTTTTTTTTAATCCATCTTATTTGCTGCAATTATTACTGTGTCAAATCTTTTGCTTACCGGTGTTTCCCTTGTAACTTGTTGTATCTACACTTTATTTAAGACGCTCTGTTACAAATCGACGGTCGATGCATGTTCTGCTTTATTACATTGAAATATATATATTTATATTCAAAAAGTGACAAAGGAGAGAAATTAATATATTTTTATGGTTGCTCTGATTTTAAATTGCCTTTTAGGTCTCGGACCCGCCGAGTGGCATTTCCACGAGTTAAGTTTTGATCGTATCAAACCTTTTTTTTTTCCCCCTATTGTTCACTGCTGAATTCATCTGATAGAATCCTGCCCGGGAAAATAAAGTTTTATTTTTGGCCCCTCACGTAAATGTGACCTCAGATCTTCTGTGCTGTCGGATGATACGAAGCACTTCCATTATATTTTGCTTTCTTGGAGGGCAGCGGCGTGGTGGTGGCTCACTGCAAGATGGCTCGTCCAAAAACAGTAGGTTCACTGAAGACTAAATGGACGGTTTGGGTGAATCAGGGAGTGAACAGGACGGGTGTCTCCATGTGACCCTTTGCTTTGACAGGAGGCCAGTCCAGGTTCAACCCCGCCTGCCGCAAGGTGCCGCCTTAGATGGCCCTCCACCGTGGCCCTGGAGAAGGACTGCCTTCTCAAAGTCCACTAGATGGCACCGTGAGTCCGGCTCCGCCTGAGATCAAGAAGCCACGCTGTTCATTGGCATTTGTTTTATTGTCAAATACAGAAAATAGTACGTCTTGATAGCGAGAGGCTCAACATTGAAGGTGTGCGTTCAAGATGTAGGTGAGAGAGGAAATCTGTATTCTCACATGATCGTACGGTCACGTGTCCGGATAAATGAGTTAAATAGAGGTTTTTGTTGCAACAAGCTTTTAAAATAAACAACTAACTCTTAGATATGTGCAAAGAGCTCAAGGACATTCTGAAAAGACAAGGTTCCATATTGAAAAAGAGAAACATCCTTTGAGGAAATCCTTTTGACACACTTCACAAATTTGAATACGACAGTAAGTCACACGCGTCGTCGTGCCAATAACAAACTGTAGCAAATCTGCGACAACAGATATTCAGAATGCCTCATAATAGGAGTGTTGCGGTTTCATAGGTTTTTCAAAATCACGAGGATTATCATGTCACACACCACTATAGTTTTGGTTCAAGTTCAAATATGGAAAACATTTCACCCCGGCGCAGGTAGATTATAAATACTGAGACTGGGATTTGTTTGCCTATGACTTAAGCATTCGCAAGAAGTCCTCTTCAAACGCTCACCGTCCTCAAAGGTAGCGCTCCGTCAGCGGCAGATCTTGGCCGAGAGCCTTGAAATACAGAACGGACTCCAGGCATCTGATCACCACGTCGTCCACCTCCGGGTCAAACTTATTTGCGAAAAGCTGGTGCCGTTGGAGGAGCCAGGGGAGGTCCCCCGCTCCGTACACGCACACCGCCCTGCGGTAGGTGCCGGTGCACGCCGTGTACGGCGCTCCCTCTTCAATGGTCCCCTCCAAGTAGGACCACTTCACCGCGCGCGGGAGGGCGTTCATATCCGACTGGTGGTACTTCTCGTTGGCCGGCGAGGACCCGGGGACGGAGGGCATCCTCTGCAGGGTGGCCCACAAGTGCTCGTCCGGGCTGTACGTGTCCTTCTCCCACTCCAGGAAGGTCTCGATCTCCGGGTCCCGCAGGACGTGCCTCACGAAGGACCTGGTGACCACAAAGTAGGCGCTTCCAGCAAACATGGGGCTTTTGATGGGAGGCGGGCTTTTCGCCTGCTCCGTCCTCGTGACGGTATCGGTGACGATGTGCCGGTACGTCCAGCGCAGCTTCTTGTAGTAGCTGGTCCCCTCGGACTCCATGCTGTTCCTCCCGTTGAGGAGCTTCAGAGCCTGAACCATGTCCCGGTTGGTTTTGATGGGGAAGTCCATCCCGCAGGTGTTGATCAGGTACTTCCACTGGACGTGCGACGCCAGCAGGTCCCTCATACAGTTGAGGTCTGCCTGGACACGGGACCAGGACGCGTAGACCACTCTCTCCAGTTTACTGGCCAAAAACACATTCGGCAAGCAGGAGATGATGGCCTCCACGGTCCTCAGAAATTTCCCCGCGGACTTACGGTCCACGTGCACGCAGTAGACGTTCTGGGGGTTGTAAATAGCTCTGAGGAGGCGCTCGAACATCTCCACGTTGTGGTAGATCACAATGGAGTAGGCGATCGGGAAGTCCCTCTCCTCGGCGCTGAGAGGCTCCGTGACGAAGCCCCTCCTGGCGACGTACGACCGGCAGTCCGCGGTCTCGTTCAGGTAGAACTCCTCGGACAACGCCACGCGTCGTTTCCTGGAGTTTAGGAGCTGCTCGAGGTCACCTTTCTTGCCCTCGATGTTTCCGGTAATGATGGCAAGGCAAGCTGGCAGGTCGTCGGAGTACCGCGGCGGGATGTCGCGATTCGGCAGCGGCCTCCATCCGGAGCCGCCTCGCCACCACAGGAGAAAAGGAAGCAACACGCTCAGCGAGACGAAAGAGAGGGTCCTCAAACGGCGCCGTCTCCGCTGCAGCTTCACGTAAACCATTTCCCCGTCGGAGGCCTGGCGGGGATGTGGCGAGGACTCAATCACGGAGGCCGACTTCTCTTTTTAACTATCGCCTGCAAGTAGGTGTGGCACAAGTTTGCTGGCACGCCTCACAGTTCACAATTTTTTGGAATGTGCCACAGGTGTCAACCGCGCTACTGTGTTGTTTATTTGATTAAAAATCAAATGAATAAAAAAATGAAACAACATTTAGCATTTGCAAACAAGTTGGGGCTAAAGCCTCCTCTTGAAGGGACATTTTAATCTGGCACTCTTTTCAAAATAAGTCAATATTCCCCTTCCCAATAAAATAGGGAAATCGGTGTCAAAATCACCTTTTCATTTCACCTCTTTAATAGGAAGTAGAAAAGGAAATGAAAAAAAATCCTACTTTATATATACATACAAATGTACTTTCAGTATTTAATCAGAAATGCCTTCTCGTGTACTTCCTTGAGATGCGGGCACTTTGTAGATTACAATAAACGCCTCGCGTGACAAAATGAAGCGCCACCACGTCCTACGTCTAACATGGCCTACAGCGCTTTAGAATCTAGGGCCGGTTGAGAGAAACCGCCTGGTCCCGGTCTGCGTCGGCGTCCTGCTCGTGGATGAAGCTGTAGCGGCGGTACACCGAGCCGCCCCTGCTGGTGTAAACCACGTCCACCTCGTCGCCGCTGTCGGGCTCGGGCACGCCGTGGGGCATGTGCGCCCCCGCGCTGCCGCTCAGCCTCTCGTAGCTGCGGCTCCAGCAGAGCCGCCTCCCGCCGTGGGCCTTGACCAGGGCGAACGCGGCGAGAGCCAACCCGAGCGCCAGCACCAGGGCGACGGGCACGGCGGCGGAGATGTGGCGGACGGCCCGGGATGACATGTTCACCTGGTCGTCCTCCGACGTGGGCCGCGCTGCCTCCACACACAGAGCTGTGGAAGGGAGACAAATATTAGTGCATCGATCCAGAATCCCGGCAAATATCCACAGGGATTAGTTTGCCACCTGAGCGGATGTCGCAAAGGCAGCAATCGGTGGCGTTCTGCCCGCCGCCGCAGCAACGGGCGCAGCGGGACTCCGCGGCGCGGAGGCCGAAATCCTGGTGGCAGGCCAGACAGCGGTCGGGCCCGGGTCCGAAGCAGTGCCGGCACGAGGCGTCACAGGGCTCGCAGTTTTCCTGCAACGGAGAGGAGTTGAAGTTTGGCTCGACGGCGGGTCAGAGATCCATCCGTCGTGGCGGAAAAAACACAGACATCTCATTTCTGCTGTCCAACGATGGTTGCTTGGAAAAAAAAAAAGGTATTTCCAGAGGCCCGGCCAAGTATTATGTGCATAGAAATGAACATACATTTCAGAAGCCTGTTTAATTACTCTTGTGTAATATTCAAATTTTCCAGGACAATGAATCTTGGTTTGCATTGCCTGTAAATACAATCTGTCTGGAAATGTCAAGAAACAAAGGCTTGAAATATTTCACTGTATTTGTAACCAACCTACATTGATTTGGTTTTCGCTCTTGACAAAAATGTTTTCATAATCTGATTTTTCGACCTGTACTTGTATTTATTTTCCATCGCGAGCAACTGATTAACACGATTTAGTGCCGGTGAACTGGAAGGACCTTGAAAATTATTAAACAGCACCTCTTTGGAGAAATACTGCCCTTCCTGGCAGCGGGGGTAGCAAACTTTGTCCTTCAGCGTGGTGCCCCAGTCACACGTCAAGCATCCTTGAGGAGAGGCATCTGCGGACATTCACACGGATGCATGAGTAAACTCTTTGGAACTACTTAATGCAAATAAGTTATGTATTGACACAAGATAAAGTCAATAAAGGAGGGGTACAGAAGGATATCTGAGGTCCTGTTGTTGGGCGCATGTATGCAGACCGGACAACGTCTTTGTCCGGATCCGGTCAATCAAACAGTGTAGTTTCCTCTTCACCTGTGCAGGTCTGACAGCTGATATGGCACTGTATGCAGACGTCATCCAGGCGGTAGAAGCGCCGCGGGCAGCGCTCCACGCACAGCCCGGCGCCCTCCAGCTCCAGAAGAGGCGGCGGGCAGGCCCTGCAGGAGTCAGGCCCGGGCCCCGTGCACGCCTCACAGGGACGCTCACACTTCTGACAGCGTGAGGCCGCTCTGTAATAACTACGGAGATGCACGAGAGGGTCTGAGTAAAGAAACTCGGATGAGGTTAAACAAGATTTGTGACCAAAAAAGGGTAAATCCGCTGTCTGCGGTCAAATGTTGGGAATGAAAAAATGTTATCAGTGGGTTTGAACATAAAGGCAAACATTCCCAGGCCGGGTCTCACCCTGCGGGACAATGGGTGACGCAGAGATGGAGCAGGCCGAGGTAGCCGGGCGCGCACGTGACGCAGTCTTTGGGGGACGCCCCCGTGCACGTGGAGCAGACCCGGTCGCAGGGCAGGCAGAACCCGAGCGGCGCCCCGTCGGCTTCCTGTCTTGTGCCGTACGTCCCGGCCGGGCACTCGCTCGTGCACGTCCCGTCTGGACAGACACACGTTTCCCCGCCACGCTGAGTCAGCGGAGATTATCAGTTCAAAATGCAACACTTTTGTGCAAACCGACGAGCTGTGGGAAGCTAGTTTTAACACACGAATTCATAATGATACAACAGTTTGGCTCAAAGTGCTGATTGAAAAACGGTCCCGAACTCCTGCGCTGACCAGGAGCTTGAAGATCCGGCTGAGGACTCACTGTGAAGGTACTTGGGGGCGACGCACGTCTGGCACTCGTCTCCGCCCGGCCCCTCACACGAGTAGCAGTGGCGGTGGCAGCCCACGCACGTGAACTGATCCTCGTGCAGGTACGTGCGCGGCGGGCAGTCCGCGTCGCCCGTCACGCCGCACAGCAGCGTGTTCGGATCCAGCACGAGTCCCTTTTCGCACCGGACGCACTGGTTTGGGTCCGGCCCGGAGCAGCTCGCGCACGTCTGGTGGCATTCTGCGCACAATCAGACGTTCGGGAAGCTCATTCATAGAAGCTGAAGCTAAATCAATACCACATTTCATTTCCTCTACACTGGAAATGCCAAAATGTGCAAACTGCCCTTTATGAACTCTATCCAAGTCAAATCAGATTGTATTCACCAGGCACCAAATCACAACCAGGTTGTCCACTGACGCTGATCCATGTAGTGCAGGTCGGGATTCCACTGAGATGATCTACAGTGACCCGACATCCCCCGGAGCAGGCACTTGGCCATGTTGACCGGAGATGCACGTTCCTCGGATGACTTCATCGCTTTAATTAAGGATCTAATTTTTTGACCATAGACGTCGTTCTTCTGCAAGTTAGAGTTGAATTTCCAGTATTTGTTTGACGAGTTCCTTCTTGAATGGGATGTAATATCCAGATAGAAAACGCAATGGTCTGTTAGTGGAGCTGCCGATATGCCAGAGCTCACTCTGTTGCTCAGCAGATGGTTTGATATTAACCAGTAATCAATTCTGGCTTTCAGACTATAGTTGGGGTTGAACCAGGTGCATTGGAGGGCTGCTGGATCAGTACGTCTCCAAGCATCAGTCAAATTCAGCTTGTGACAGAAGTCATAGAATAGCGGATTAGGATAGCTTGAAGGGTATTAGAAGGATATCTATGTAGGAATTCATCCTGGACCAGATTGAAATCCCCGCCTATTATAATATTGTCAGTTGGGTGAGAACATTGAAGATCTTCCAAGTGTGCAGTTATTTGTTCTAGCAGATTCTTGTTTTCTTTTATGTTATTGTAGCCATACTGGCCCTTTACCGGTGCAGGAGCCGCGGTCAGATCCGGGCTCAGATCCGACGCGGCCGGCCTTCTGTCTCGACCGCTTGGGTTTACCGAGTCCACATCCACGGACGCCTAGAAGATGGGGTTCGATCGCCGCCGCCGCTTCACGGGCTCACCTTGGCACTCCTCGGCTGCCGTCTCATAGTAGGTGCCGGTCGGGCAATCTTTTGAGCACTCTCCTTTGTAGAGTTTGGAGCTGAACGGAGCGCAGGTCTCACAATCGTCCGACAGCGGCCCGGAGCAGCTGCCGCAGGTGGGGTGGCAGCGGCCGCAGCGTCCCGCCTCCAGGTCCTCGTAGAAGCCCTCGGGACAGTCGGCCTTGCACGCCCCGTCCAGCATCAGGTACAGGAAGCTGCACTCTGAGATGACGCGGAAGCGGCGCTGCGATGCGTTACACCGCGGGAGAACAAAACACATCGCCGTCCGGTGACTCACTGAAACAGGTTCTGTCGTCGGCGCAGACGTCACAGTGGGGAGGACAGCGCCTGCAGGTGCCGTCGTCGGCGGGGTACATCTGCAGCGAGCAGTTGAGTCTGCACGCGCCGCCCTCCAGGAAGTAGCCGTCGGCGCAGGACAGGCACTCGGTGCTGGTCCCGTCGCACGTCAGACACGGGGCGTCGCACGCCTCGCACGAGCCCTCGGCCGTCTCCGAGAACCCTCTGCAAGCAAAGCCGGAGACGTCTTCCAGACACAAAGCGAAGGAATCGTTCACGTCTTTCACCGAGATGGAGAAGGTCTTACTCCGGGCAGCTGGACCAGCACCTCCCCTGGTGGAGGAAGAGTTTGTCGCCGCCTTGGGAGCAGCCGGTGCAGTTGTCGCTGCCGTCGGCGCAGGTGTAACAGTTCGGCGAGCAGTTATGGCACAGCTGGGTGGAGGGGTTTCCGTAGGAGCCGGGCGGACACCGCGGCACGCAAGAGCTGTCCTGGTCCAGGAAGTATCCTGACACACACACACAAGCCGCCGCCGGGGAGTCGGGGTCGCGCTCTGATTTACGGTCTCGATTTAGGGGACGGGGACTCTTTGTACCTTCGAAGCAAGAGGAGCAATCGAGCGCTTGCGGACCGAAGCAGGTCCTGCAGGACGCGGAGCAGGTGCGGCATTCATCGTATCTCCCTAAAAAAGAAACAAGCAAAACAAAACAGGGTCGACATAATACAAGTGAAATGCAACGTCACAATTACAGGGAGAATGTGCTGTCATTACTTTTGGCCACTAGAGAGAGCCACCGTCACCGCACCGCTGCCTGAGCAGGAGCTGATGAACAAGGAGCTTCTGAACAATCATGTCAAGGCGTTCAATGTCATAGTAAAGTCACAAAGTGGCTCAAAGCGGGAAAAATAAACCAGGAAGTAGAAAACGTGCGCTTAAGACATTAAGATTTTGATTTAGGGCGCAAACAGAACGTTAAAAGGACGTCTTTCGGCCCGTCATTTAAAATCAGTCAGCTTCTAGAAAGCGCTGGCTGAGGACGGCAGGGTTTTCACAATCGGGAGGCGGCCGAGTGATCGATTACAGCATCAAAGAGAAAAAAAAAATGTCAATCGATCAATACGGCCTATTGACCCGAAGTCACAAGAAACAATAGAGGTTAGTTTTTACCCAGAGATTAAAATTGCTATCGACACGATGCAAAGTGGTCCGACGAGGGATGCGAATAAGAAAAGGAAGAGGTTCTGTCCCGCCAGCGCTCAGACTGTTAGCATTTCTGGCAGAAAGAGTTGTTCTTCTTGTTGCTGGGCTGGAAAGAAGTCGGCGTTCGTCTCAGAAAAGGAGGAGATAAAGTCCAGCGGGCGTCAAACTCCAACCTCACCGTCGAAGTAGCGCCCCTCGGGGCAGCCGGCGTGGGGGCAGCGCCCCCGCAGAGGGGGGTCCCCGCTGGCGCACAGGTCGCAGTCGCCCGCCAGAGGCCCGTGGCAGGTTTGGCACGAGCCGTGGCAGGGCTGACAGCGCCGCCCGCTGGAGTCGCCGAAGGACTGCGGAGGGCAACTCTGGACGCACTCTCCCCCTGAGAGGAACAGGAAGAGCAGGAGATATTATAAAATAGCTCATTCAATGTCTAGACCAGTGCTTCCCGACCACGGCGCCGTGGAGAAATCCCCGCTTTCGCCTGATTGATTGGTCCCAAAATGATTGAATCGACGCAAATAATGTGTTTCAGTCCGTCATGCAGTGACAGGTGACAGGCAGGACAACCCAACGCTTTCCAACAAGGTGGCAACAGGTGGTGAGTGAAGCTGTGGCTCTGCTCTGCCGGACTCTGCCGGACTCTGCCGGACTCTGCCGGACTCTGCAGGACTCTGCAGGACTCTGCAGGACTCTGCAGGACTCTGCCGGACTCTGCCGGACTCTGCTCAAACACCAGTCATTAGCCGTGCTTGGAGTGAGGCAGCGGCGTTGATACGCCATGGAGAAATATTTGAAAAGAAGAAGTACTCATTCAGGACTCTCTGGTCGTGAACAGCATTGCGACCCAGATGACGGGCCGAGGATGAGCAGTCCTCAGAAGGTGAGCTCAGGACAACGCAATGAAAGTTGGGTCGCGTTTGGATTGACTTCTACTGGGGAACCCACCGAGACGACTCCGTCCAACCTGTCCGACGGCGCCCTGGTTCCGAGCGAACTTAAACGCCGACTCCAAACTAAACGACCGTGTTTCAAGAGAAGAACACGGACTATTTTGTTCATGAGCGTAAACAGACTGAGAAACAGGGAGCGTCGTTGGAAGAAAACAACCAAGACGCTTATTTAGCGCTGAGCCGTGTGATTCTTCTGATGTAAAGTATGTGCCGTGGCTCAAAAGGTTGGTAAACCCTGGGCTGGACCGCTTCTCCCGGGTTCCAGGAGGTCTCTGGACGGCCGGCGGGTTCATCCTGGACCGTTTGCAGGAAACACCGGGTCACACGTCAAGACAGATCCTCCTCGTTCACACGAGGTGTGGAGACGTATGAAGTGAAAACACAAACCCGTCTCCGTCAGGATCTCCGGCTCTCCAAAACCCCAGTGGGGGGGAACGCGAAGCGGCAGAGAACATTTAAAACCGCAGATTTTCATCCGTCACATGTGCGCGTTCACTAGAATCTAAACTGTTGTTTCCTTCCAAAAGTCCCTCTTTCAACAAGCTGAGCCCTTTAACCCGGGTCTCCGTCCTCAACGCTCATTTGCACATTTGCCACAAGATTTGCAAAACAAATGTAGACTTGCTTGGTGAGGGTTATGGTTCCGTCCTGGACGAACCACATTAAGGATTTCATCAAAAATCACTGGTGTTTTACTTATTATTAACATAGAAATTACGTAAAGAATGAATCGCTTATTTATATTTAGCGAAGCACTTTCCCTGCAGGTGTGACTTGAGCACAAGTTGCTTTTCTCCAATGCAAACATCGAGATCTTGATCATGAAATGAACCTTTTTCCCCACATGATGGTCCGTCCCTCTCCTGCATCAGGCCGGGTGCAGCCTGATCTGTGCTGACAGACTGCTGATGGACGAATTTCCCCGCTATCCACCTGGGAATTGAACATTTTCTGAATATGCTAATGTGCCGGCAGCACAGGACAGAGGTTTGACCTGAAGTCACAAGTGTTTTCTTTTTTAAAGTCATTAAACATTTTTTGCATCTGATGAACAGAATACGCACAGAACCAGCCGTTGGGGGGTGGGGGGGGATAATGTCAAACAAAATATAACTAGTCCTTAATGTTAAATAACTCTGAATTTATGACTCATTCAAATCAAAGCTAGTTTTCACCGCTGCAGCGTTTTTGGATGCAATTTTTGTGAACGCATTCTGCTGCCATAGTCAGAGAAGTATGTTAGACTGGTGCAGGACATGTATGCTAGCTGTGAGACACTAGTACGGTGTGCTGTAGGGGTAACGGAGAAGTTCAAGGTGGAGGTGGGACTCCATCAGGGCTCAGCTCTGAGCCCCTTCTTGGAGATTAAGAAGCTGGAGGATGTCAGGTACTTGGGGTCAACAGTCCAGTGTGTAGGAGAGTGTGGGGAAGAGGTGAAGAGACGGTCCAAGCAGGTTGGAATGGGTGGAGAAAAGTGTCAGGGGTACCAAGAGATAGAAGAACATCAGCCAGAATGAAAGGAAAGGTGGAGGAGACAGTGGTGAGACCAGCCATGATGTTTGGACTAGAAACTGTTCCAATAACCAAAAGACAGCAGGCAGAACTAGAGCTTGCAGAGATGAAGATGTTGAGGTTCTCTTTGGGAGTGACCAGGATGGAGAGGATCAGGAATGAGTCTATCAGAGGAACGGCACATGTTAGATGTTTTGGAGAGAAGCTCAGAGAAGCCAGACTGAGATGGTTGGGTCATGGACAGAGGAGGGATGGAGAATATATTGGTAGACACTGGGATGCTGGAATTGGAGCTGCCAGGCAAGAGGTCTGGAGGAAGACCAAAGAGAAGATTTATGGACGTCGTGAGAGAAGATATGAAGGTAGTTGGTGTGAGAGAGGAGGATCCAGAGAATAGGGTGAGATGGAGAAGGTTGACTCGCTGTGGCGACACCTGAAGGGAAAAGCCAAAAGAAGAACAAGAAGATTCTGCTGCCATAATAGTTTAGCTTCATTTTTGGACAATGAGTTGTTGTTCTGGAAGGCTAACTTTAGCATACTTAGCTTTTCGGGGTCATTTGTATTTCTCAGTTCCACTTGTTGGAAATGGCATCGATGTGGATTCACTGCGATTTAATGGCGGATGCCGTCACTTTGTGGGTAACATGATCTACGTGCAGTTTCTGGTCAACATGCGCATTTGACTTCTTTATTTGAAGACAATCAGACCTTTTAAGACGTTGTCACGGGTTTGACACGTGTGTGACCTTCATCGCTAAACAATGCACTTCGGAATCATTATTCCCGGCTACACGTACCGTTGAGGAAGCGGTCCGGTTGGCAAGAGAGGCAGCGAGCATCACTCCTGCAGTCGGTGCACGGCGCCGGGCACGGCAGACACACACCTCGACCCCAGTCCTCGTATGTGCTTTGCGGGCAGTGCCTGCGACACTGGTGTCTGAATCTGCGGAGGGACGTGAAAGATCGCCTGAAAAAATGATTACGAATAACCAGACAATCGACACGCCCGTTTAAAGGCGGCTAAGTGGAGCCGCTCTCAATGGAGGCTGGCGACTAAAAGGCCGCCGCGCCGGCGGACAAAAGCGTCC
This sequence comes from Fistularia commersonii, assembly GCF_037954325.1. Lineage (NCBI taxonomy): Eukaryota > Metazoa > Chordata > Actinopteri > Syngnathiformes > Fistulariidae > Fistularia > Fistularia commersonii. Next base: position 17,663,085 of record NC_141300.1, read on the forward strand.
CGATGGTTTGCCGGGTAAATACGGAACAAAGCTTTTTGAAAACGTCGGACTAATGATGTGAACGGCCGTGACCTCGCCGGCCTGCGGATGATTCATCGCCAAGTAAAGCCAGTGTTGACACAGGCGGTTCAAAATGGGAGTGGGTTACCACAAGAAAAAAAAAACACGGCGTCGCACCTGCGGCCTCGGCTGCCGCTCGTCGAGAAAACGACCCCGGAGCGGAAACGCCTCGCCGTGGACGAAGCCAGGCGGTTCTTTTCTTAAATCAGAAAAAGCTAATTAGCATTTTATTTGCAGCCCTCGGGGGAGCGTGCTGAGATTTCTGTCATTAACCCGTCCTCCTTCGGGGCTTCTCTAAGCTATTAAAGGCTAGACGTCTGTCCTAAAAGAGGAAAAAAAAAAAAGGAAAAGGATCCGGCCCAAAGCAGCTGGGATATCGCGCTGCAGAGACGACATACATAAACCATCACGGCGGCGGTGATGATTCTGGATGAAACGAGCTAAACTAGCCCTTTGCGTCCATAAATCATCCTCTAACGCCTCTTCCGACGCCTCCCCGGATAAAGGAACGGGACCCCTGGCGGCCCGGGTTGCCGTGGCGCCGGGATGCACCGGGCTGTTTGAGGAGGAACAGCTGGAGGTGTCACAGGGCATCCATCAGCGGCGCCCACAATAGCGGCCGCCGCGGAGCAGGACCCGTGGACGGCCTGCAGGATCCGATGGAGAAGGAGGGGGTGCTTGAGAATCCCTCCGTGCAAATATTAGATGATTCATTCCAGAGGAGCGCGGGGGAGGTGGGAGGGATTTCTGAACAACTTTTGAATCTCCGCACCTCCACGGAGGGGAACGGCGTGGACGGGAAAGCATCGCCGCTCCCGATCAGATAAGCAGTGATCGGAAGACGCCGCCTCTTCTTTTCTCTTCCTTCTTTCTCGCAGATACATGCAGAGATACACCCGCTTCCTGTTTTTCGAAGCACACACACCGCCGCGGCTCGGATGTCGGGGTGTATAATGCGAACCCGACGGTAACCCGAGTCACGCGGCGCCGGGAGGCCCGAGCTCGGGGGCGGAGGGGAACGCACAATCGGAGGTCTGTGACCAACCGACGAGCCGATGTGAACCAGAATCCAGGTGAAATGCAAGTTATTTCGCAGCCCAAAACAAATAGAGAGAAAAACATTGAAATAACATGTCGAGCTTTGGAAAAATGGAAATGCCCTTTTGGGGGGTTTTTCCATGCAGGGTGTTGAAAGTCCATCAATCGCTGAAGCAGTTTTAGACTCGGACCTCTCGTGCGCTCACTTTCTCCCGCCCCGGAGCTCACCTGAACGCTTCGGACGCCCCTTTGCGCCCGCGGCCATCAGACCGGACAGCAGCGCACCCTAACCCCAACCCTAACCCTGACCCTAACCCTGACCCTAACCCTAACCCTGACCCTAACCCTAACCACGCCGACCAGCCGGAGGTTGATCCACGTGCCACGACTCGCTACCTCACACATTTGCACGTCAGGCGCTAACTCCGTTGTCTACTTCTTTTTTTTTTTTAATCCTTGTCGGCGTCACTCCGCCTGCATCATGTTCATTTGCAAGTGTTATTTGCAGTGCTTATGTCCTCTATTGTAAGTCGCTTTGGATAAAAGCGTCTGCCAAATGTAATGTAATGTTTATTTCTCTCGTCGCTATCGTCGCTACGTTTCTGTTCTTATCCTTGTTGTCGTATTGGTTGTCCATTCTCACCATTGCTGTTTTTCTTTTCATTCTGTTGTCCTCTCTCCTTCTTATCATTCTTCACTCTGCTATTTACTGGTGGATGTCTTTTGCTATCCTTTAATTGCCTCTCTTATTTATACTCATATTTATCGATACCGTCAGAGTTGCGCCGCTGTGACATCTTAACATCAAACAGCTGAGCGGTGACCGCCAGAGTTTTGAAAAATGATGCCACATGAGAAGTTTGGGCCAAATGACTGCCGCCAATGAGTTTCTTTGGAACGGTAAAAAGACGCCGCCTCTGCTGTCCAAAAAACGTCCGCCTTCCCGAAAGGCGTCTAGAGAGACCGCAAATGTTCCCGCAGTGCGAAAGGGACTCGTGAACAGAAACGGCTAGGAAATAACAAAAGGAGGGCAAAGACTCACAGGAAGTAACCTTCGTTGCAACTGGCGCAGCTCTCCGGGTCGTCTGCGGACAAACAAACAGTCAGTGTGAATACAGAGCGGAGAGAATACCGGGCCGCATCACGCCGGAGGTTTTAACGCCGGTCGTGTTGTCGGGACGGTAACGAAGGACCGACGGGACTCACCCGGGGAACAAGCTGTGCAGCCCATCTGGCAGTCCAAGCACTCGCCCGTGCCCGGATCCTGCACCTGCCCTGGAACACAGCGGACCGGTGAACGCGCCGTCGGACCGTTCAGGCTGAAGTCCCAAACTAAAAGGCTACCCGACGACCCGACGACACTTCTAACCTCTAAGACACCGATGCTGCGGCGTGATGAGGAAACACATGTGGTTCACCTGATGATTCTCATTAATGTCCTGTCATTTCCAGACCAGAAGCCGCTACTTTTCGCGTTGAACACGGCGGCTTAAACCGCGGTGCGGCTAATTTATGGATTTTTCACAGGTTAATGAGCTTCACGCCGCCAAAACATTTCGCCTGGTCACATCGAGCCGATGAAATGTGAAAGTCTGCGTCCGTTCAATTCCGACGGCCAAGAAGACGACTTGAACGGTTTTAGTGGCGGGAGGAAGAACGAGAGAGACGTCGGCTGGAGGACAAAGAAAATGGAGGGATGGATGAACTTTTCCTCGTCTTATTTATTATTATTCTTTTTCATCTGCCGTTTCACAGACACTTTTTGGGAAAAAAGCATTTCCAGTACATATTGGTGGATATTACCAGTACGGATTTAATTAAGGGTAAGAAAAATGTTTGTGTGTAAATATCGCATGTTACAACGTGGACCTGCGGCTTTAGATGTATACATGTATTCATTTTGTTATTTTTAGCCGGTGCAGCTTATATTCACGTGCACTAAATAGTCCGGCAGTGAGGGTAAATGTGGTGTTGGTCATATGGTGCGGGCTTCTGCGACGCCCGAGGGGTAAAAAAACCATTCAAAGCCGGTATTTCTTTTTTCAAAAAATGGGTCACGAACACACCGTTATTCACGGTTCGGTCGGAAAACGGGAAACACAGAACGCGTCCGGTCTCCCGATAAGAACCGGAAAGACCCTCCTTCCCTTTACCTGAGTCGCAGAGCGCTGCCGCCTGGCAGAGGCCGCTCTGGAGCTTGTGGTGTTCTTGACATTTGGCACATATGTTGCCATCTGTGCAGAGTTCGCAATTGTCTATGCAGGGCAGGCAGACATAGCGACCCCTGTCAGGATAGAGTCCCCGGGGGCAGTGCGGCGAGCAGCGACCTTGGTGGAGGAATCGTTCCTGTCCATCTTCATCTGAGAAGGAGAACAAAGGTGCTGTTTAAGCGCAGGCCGACCCCGTGATCTCCTCTTCCGCTGAGCGTCCGCCCAACCGCCGCAGAAGACCGGATGGGAGAACGCTGAACTCTTTTAAATGTCAAAATCAAGAAGGTTTTTCATAAAGCGAGCGGCACTTTCAGCTTCCGGGCGCAGACGTGTCGCGTGGCTTCGCAGAAAATGACTCCCCGCTGCTGAATCTGAGGGAACGGGATTTAGAAAGCGCTTGGCGGGACGCTATCGACAAACAAGTCGAAGGGGAAATCCGAAGGGGGGGACTTGAGGAGGCGTCTTTCCGAGCCGCAGGCGGAAGCGAACGGGGCGACGTCACAAGACAGCGCTAACCTTATGATGTCAATTAAGAATCCCAATAATCCGGTTTGAACGGCTATCATGCACGAAACCGCAAATGCGAACCTCGCGGTGGAACGGCAGGCAAAGACAAGGGGGAGTGTCATGTTCGGGAGCAGGAGGACATTTGATGGCGGCAAACACCCACATGAAGAAGATCGACGGCTCGGGGGAAAACGGGAGACGCCGGAGGAAAGTTCAGGAGCCCCTTGGATTCAGAAGATTCCAGCATGACGCTGAAAAGATGGTTGACGGGGAGCGTCTGACACGCAACCGTTCACCCTCTCGTTCATTAATCCGGGGATCTTCTCGCCGTGAGGCCGAGGCGTCTCACGCCGCCTCACTGAAAAGTTGCAGAAAATACGCGACCCTGGAACAAAGTGCGTGAGCCGGTCCAGGGACGTGGATGAATGATCCGCGAGGCCCCGGCGGATCGTTTTCGGGCGGAGCAGCGGGGAACACAAACCTTTTTAAAGCCCTTATTCGAGCGTCTATTCGATGAGAAAGTACCGAACGATTTGGAAAATAAAGACCCGAGGGAACCGTTCTCTTTTTAATTAAAGCCGAGTATTCGGGAAAGCGACTCCGACGACCAATAATAGATTGCGGCGTGAAACCATTTCCTGACTGACTGACGCTCCGGCTAGCGTTAACAAAAACAAAGAGAGACGGATGAGCCGGAGTCGGTGGAGGCGGCGGGCCGTGGGGGTCGCAGCGGCCCCGGTGATGAATGCCTTGCCGCCTGCCAGCGGCCCCCGTCGCCGCCGCCGCCGCCGCACCCGAGGCATCTTTCTGGCGAGCAGCTGAGTTACGACGTTGTCTCGTCCGCTCAGTGCTGCACCAAAAGACGGGGAGAGGGGTCACGGCTTGGGGGGGGCACGACTACTAAGCAACCAAGCTGACGTAAAGAGAATGAGGAGTAGTTTGCATTGTTTCTGACAGAGCACACACACACACACACACACACACACACACACACACACACACACACACACACACACACACACACACACACACCACACACCAACTCAAGGGTTGAAGGCTGAGTTTAACTATAAAAACCAGCGACGCACATTCAGGCCCTAAGTGCAGGGGGGTGCGTGTGTGTGTGTGTGTGTGTGTGTGTGTGTGTGTGTGGGAAGAAAGGTTTTGGTGTTTTTGCCCGGTGAAGTGCAACAGTAATACTCCTGGCCGGAGGGGATATTCGCTGATTAACAATGGCCCCATTCTGACATGATCAGATTACACCGGGAGGGAGAGAAAGAAGGGAAAGCAAGGATCACACCTTCACGTTCGGACAAAAAAAAATGTAAAAAACCCGTGCCACTCTTTGCCCCGGACTGTTTCAACGCTCGGATGTTAAATTCATCATTCGTGTCTCCTCGAATACAAACCCCGCAGGATTCCTGCAAGCTGCTTCTCAATCTGGCATCAGAAGATGTTGCGAGCGATCGACCAACAACCGAGGAGTCCTGTTTGTGGACAATAATACCTCAACTTTTCTGTGAAGTCAGGGAACAAATGCAGTGTTAAGCTGTTTCTTTTTTTCCTCGTTCTCCCATGCAACATGCAGCAGTAACTCACCGACTCCACAGGTAGTGCACTGGAACAGTTGGTGCCCGTCGCACTCCGAGCAGGTGGGATGGCAGAGGACGCAGCGGCCGTTCAGCCTGAACTGCCCCCCCGGGCAGGGGGTCGACGGTTTGCCCGCCACCAGCACCGCGAAGCACAGGCACGCCTGGATCACCGCCAGACGTCCCATGGTTTCTTCTCCTTCTCCTTCTTCTTCTGATTATTTCTGCAGCTGGGAGACTCCAGCCCGCCAGGGGAACCCGTCGGACCGGTCCGTCCGCTGGACCGATGAGCGGGGGACCGAGATCACGACTTGGTGGACTCTATCAACACCCACTGCTGTGTGTCACGCCGAGAGTGGGAGGGAGGGGGAGAGGGAAGGAGGGAGGGACAGATATTCAGATAGATGCGTGGACGTGCAGATGGACGCATACATGCATGCATGGATATATGGGTCCATGCATGCATGGATGGATAAAGGGAAAAAAGAGCAGGCAGGCTGATAACAGAGATGCATGAGCGATACTTACAGAGATCCAGAGCAGGTGTCTCTGAGGCACACTTTAACTCCACACGCTTACACATTAGCTTCAAAAACTAACCGGCCTGCGTTGGATGAGCAATCACACGGAAATAAACCTCCCCCGTTTACATAAGTCTTTCCATTCACTTATCAGAGGCGGGATTTCAAAATAAAAGTCTCGCTCAATGTACAGTGCGCCGTATTTTACGGACTATATCACCTGGCGGAAGAATAACCACCATCAGCTTTTACTTGGATAAAACTACATTTTTATACTGAAAAAAAAAACAAAAAAACCCATGAAGTAAACGTTAAGCACACAAAACGACCCCACCGCACCCCTCCACCCGGCGTCTTCCCCGCCGTTATGCGGTTCTTGCGTGCGGTGCGACTGGAGAGGGAGAGAGAGAGCGCTGGCGGAGGGATTCATCCTGACCACAGCGACCCCTAGCGGCCGGTCGGCGGTACTGCGGCGCCGGCGTGAGCACGGTGGCGGTGACGTCACGCATCCGTGAGGGCGGGGGAGGAGGGGGCGTGGCTTAGCGCTGCTGCAGCGGAGAAATATGACATGGGGATGAGCGAGGGAGGGAAAGAGAGAGAGACGGGAGGAATTAACGGCTCGACAGAGGTCTGGACCGGAATCGTCACGATGGAGAGTAATGACTAAAAGCGGAACGGTAAGAGAGCCTTTTTTGTTGTTGTTGTTGTTGTTGTTATTGTTGTTGTTGATCCTTCCGCGCCGACGCCGAACGAAATAGGGCGACCGCTGCGGACCGGACAGGTGCACCGGGCTTTATCCGACACTTCCGCCAGCCTTGCGTTTATTTTCTATTTTTTCTGCGTTTGTGCATGTGTGTGTGTGTGTGTGTGTGTGTGTGATACACACACGTCGAGGCCACGAATCCCGTCGGAGGAGTCTATGGCTGCGTGGACATGGACGCGCTCCTCCGCGCCTCCGTGCTTAGTCACATACCTCCCTGTGATGCGCGGCTAGCAAACGTTACCTGTGACGGCCGGGTGTATTCTGGGATGCCGGCCCACATTCAAGTCAGTCAAATGGCTCCTTAGCTCACGTAGAGCCCGTTTGCAGACATAGAATATCAATCCTGCCAGCGTACGTCTGTGTATAGACTCCTATAGGCAGAGAGAGAGATCGTTTTAGGGGTGTTGGTGATGAAACGCTTGCACAGCTGCATGTTCTCAGCCGTGCATCTGCAGAAACCGCTCCTCCACCGGTGTCTGGACACCCAGATCTGGAGCCTGGGTTCCTGGTGTTGCTGGCCTGGTTTGTGTCTCCTGTCCCCACCGCGGGGAGATACGGTGAAAACACTTCACTCGCCGTCGTCGTCGTGTTTGTGCATTTGTGGGGCTCCTCGGACCCCCTCCGGCCCCCGTCCCCAGTCCAACGATCATATTCGAGCCGCGACACTTGTGAAACTCAGTCGAGGTTTTCACCTTTATTTGCATCATTAATGGTTTTCTTCCCTGCAGTTTTCGCTTCTCCTCCAGGGTTCAGTCGGTCGTGTCTCCGGTCCGCGTCCTCGACTGTGCACGTTTGTGCGTGCGGCGTCGACAGCGGTCGAGACCGATTCGAAGCCAGGAAAAGCAAATCGGACGGTGCCGCGAACCCGGGCCCGTAGCTGCCGCGCTAAGCCGGGGTTCCCGTGCAACAGGGGACGGGGACGGGGTCGCCCTCGGCTCCCCGTCGCTAAATTCTGCTCCCGTCTGACGTTCGGCTGCAGAAGCGGGACAGACGTGACGGCTTCTGACAATCTCGTCGGGGCATTCGCGGCGCCGAGGCGTCGCTGTTGTATTAATCCGCTCCTGGGCCGCGTCCAAACGACATCCCCCTCCCTGCGAACATGTTTGGCGGCGGCCCTCGACCGGCTCCGGGCACGAAGGGGGAATCCGACGTGCAAAAGCATCGGCATTAATCGCCCCCTTTTTTGTAAAATTCGGCGTCTCCATGCAGGATTTCCGCAGCGGCTCGGACCGCTGGAGGAAACGACACGAGTCGACGGGGCAATCAGAGTCCAATCACAGCGTGGCTCAGAAGCCTCTTCTTCGGTGGAGTCCTTCTACAGGTGTGGAGGAGATGTTAAGTGCCCCGCCTGCTGGCTCTGCTGGCAGAGGGAGGTCAGTTAGAGGCCGGAGGGAGGCGGAGGGACTCCCCTCACGCATCTGCTTCGGGGAAGGCCGGGGCGGCCCGGATTGCAAACCGCCTCTTGCTGGTCTCCAGGGTGGGAGAGCTCCGTCTCGTAGAAGTCCACGTAAAGCGGTCCGCTTGGAGCCGGAACACCCCGCCACTGGGTCGGCACCAAAAGCGAGGACGCGAAATGTAAACGGCGCCGACCGTTTTTCCCCTGTAACGTTGAACACAGTTATTTTAAATCGGAGGCGGGACGAGGCTGTTTCGAGCCGCTCTAAGATGCGGCGATGCCGTAATCGACGATTTCTTTCTTCCGCGTCGCTCCTGAATCCGTTTACGGTTAATCGGAAATGCCACTCCGTGGCCTCGCCTCACCGGAGTATCTTGAACTCTGACCTCTTGTTCCTGGACGGACACAAGTACCATCACATCTGCCTTTTAAGCACCAATGTTGCACAACTGTCTGGTGCCGAGGCTCGGCTTGAACCTCTCGGGTCACCAGTGGCCGGGTGACGCGATCAAGGTTGGGGCAGACACTCCCCGGATGGGACACCTGTGTGTGTGTGTGTGTGTGTGTGTGTGTGTGTGTGTGTGTGTGTGACACACAATCTAAATCTGACATTGGCTGCAGCGCTAGTTGAGTTGTTGTCCGAAGGGTTGTTTTTTTCATTTTTTTGCGACAGCATTAGCCTGTGCATGTGTTTGCATGTGAGCGTGCACACGTGTGTTCCTTTCTCCCGGCCTCGTAGCAGGTTTTTTTTTTTTTATTTGTTTTTATTATTTTTATTTTTCCACGAGCTTGGGTCTTCTGGGAGCAGACCGGCTGCCCGTCGTAACGCTTTTCTCCCCACGAGCGCCGCCGTCCCGGCTGGAATGGCCGAGGGACGTCGCCGTCCTCATTCCGGCGCAGGAGAACCTCGGAGACACGGCTGAGATTCACCGGGAGGAAGAGGTCCGGGGCTTCTTCTCCCTGCGTTTGTTGGAAACACGGCGCTTCTCCGTTATTTAGCCTGAAGACGAAAAAAGCTTTCAAAGTGGCGTCAGCGGAGCCGACGGGCCCCTGAAAGTATCTTCACCGTCACAATACAGACATCGGCCACTTCCGCTGTCTGGAGCGCCGCCCGCTTCTTCGTTCAAGAGTCAACACAGGCCGTGGCTCATGCTTCTCTGGATCATATTTAAATATTTAAGAAAATGATTTGATACATTCATTCTTTTTTTTTCTTATTAGAGCGTGATACTTTCACTAACCGCCAGAAAGGAGGCCTGCACTGATTATTTACCCTGCAGCTTCTCTTCACCCACTGCTTGTTTATACCTCCCACATTGTCTTCATACGCATGTTGCCCCCGCAACACACACACACACACACACACACACACACACACACACACACACCTCCCAGCTCATCATTAAGGTATTTGGATGATGGAGTATGTATTTAATGTCAGCATTGGTTTTACGTTACTAAAATGAACAAAGTGTCCTTATTTAAATGCGTTCTGTTACTGCTGCACTCCAGAGTATTTCAAAAATGTAGAATATGCAATGAGCCGGGGCGGGCGGGGGGGCGGAGAAGCCCTCCGAGGGCAGATCCTGAGATCTCGCTCTCCATCTCCGTTGTCTTTTTGGCTCTTCGCAGTCAAACGGTACGATTGGGATGCGTTTTATTGCAGTGAATGTTTAAATAAGACGAATGATGACAGATAGAGTGACAAGTTAGCCCTTTTAGCTCCGGCGCCGGTCAATCTGGCCTCAACATGGACTCCGGTTTTTGGTTTTTCCAAAAAGGATGGAAAGAATCTTTCTTTGCTCTTCCACCTCTATTTTATTTTTCAGGTAAAAGGCCTGTGGGTGTCTGCCCTTGGTAGGGCTGGTACCGGACATGTACTCTTATATCAGGAGAATTTGGAACTATCTCTTGTCTGGATCATGTGCTTTAGGTTTTTTATGGTTCATTTATTTTCTAGACCGGTAAATTAAGGCTCTCCAATGAACCTGCTGCATGTTTTTGGGCCGTGGACCCGGAGAAAACCGAAACCCCCCGTCAGAATCCAGCTTTCTGCCTCAGGCAGAATAACTAACCGCTGTGCTGCCTCGCTTCTGTTTTTTCTTTTTTTTAATTATTATTTAGATCATATTTAACCGCACGCTTTAGACGTTTTCTCCACGACAAAACCTCTCCCCTTCTTTTCACGACCCCACGGAAGATGGAATTCCGTCCGGTCCTCGTGTGAGATGTTTGTGGTCCACTAGTTTAAAAAAAAAAAAAAACGCTAAAAAGGGAGCAAAAGTGTTTTTTACAGCATTTGCCGGTGCAAATAGGGCCGCGTCCGTCAGCCCGCCGCTGAGGTCCAGACTGAGTCAACCGACCCACAACTGGAAGAATTCCAGGAAACGTTCATGCAGAAATCTGTAATCCTGAGATCAGTCCTACTCAGCAGTCTGTGTGTAACAGTTCTGTGGAGCTGCTTTGGATCAGTCCCTCACAATACGTAAGGGATAATGCTTCAAAAATATGTTTTGATCTGCTGGTTCTCTATAGCTGTATCTAGGCATTGTACCGAGAAGATGTACAAACAAATAAAACCTTTTTTTCAGGTCACGAGCAGAGAGAAATTGCACAGCGGCCGAGCTTTATCAGGATGGCGCGCGTCCTCGGTCACTGGAGCGTGGTGTTAGCATGTAGCATCCGGCGGCTTCTCTCCGGCGTGGATGAGATGTGACGTCGTGCAGTGATTTGAGCGACTCAGGAGCGGCAGCAGCGCCCTCCGGTGGACGTAGCTTCGCACACATCGACATAAGCCGTTGCAAACTGTAAAAGTGAGCGGCGGGCAGAGTCTGGTGCAATGGAACGGGCTTCTCAGTGGCAGCTACACCTCGATGCTTCTTCTGTTTGGAGGGTTAGCTTTTATTTGCTCGTAGCGACGTAGCTGCCGTGCGTTCACACATGCAGAGCATTGAAATCGTGTCACTCTGAGAGCCGCGGCGCAAAAGTACAAAAAATGATAAATGATCGATCACAGAAAACAACCAACAAGGATGAGTTATGCTGAGGTTTGATTTATAAAGTGACAACAAACACGCAGCTGCAGTACTCTGACACATGTTGCACCCGCCGGTGTAACTTGTAAGTAAATGCAGGAGATAATAGATGCCCCAGCCGTTTTTTTATTTTGATGCCCCAAAGTGGTGCTGGAATATCCTCGAATACAAAGCATGCTAGTCAGCATTATCCCCGCTTAAAAGCTTCGACGTTTGGTTTTCATTGAATTCACGGCCACGTGACGCTCAACTCCCGCCTTCGCTCGGGAAACCAAAGCGTTTAACTTCAACTTTACTGCCATTTCTAAAGATGCTAATATAAGATTTAGGTGATGGTATGTTGCCCTCTCAGCCCACTCGAGTGTACGTGCGTGCCGGTGAAGCCGCCCACCCACACGGCTGCCGCGCGAGCGGTGAAACTCCGCGATTACATAAAATACAGGAATCATGTGAGACTCCAGTGCAACAGGTCTCATTCATTCAGCGCCATCTTGGTTTTCGAAGTAAAGGACTTCATCTTAAGGCGAGCGCACGTCTAATTGTGCGCAGTAGATGTATAAATATCCACGAAGGAAATTACAGCTCACAAGACACGCGTTGCCTTCCGGGTCGTGTCAAATTCTTGGAGACTAATAGTTGGCAGGCCGACGTGAGATTTCTTGTATTCTCGAGGGAGGACGCGAATTTGATGCCGGCGAAATGCAACCGAGCCACAGAGACGCCGAGCGGCCTCGTTTGGATTCTGTAACCGTGACATCTTTGCAGCGCGTCAGCCTCTACTCGGCTCGGAAAAGTCTTCGACGTCTGTGAACAGGAGTTCAGATTTTCAAGGCTTTCTCAAAAAAAGTGCTTAGAAATCCAACGCTCTCCGAGCGCGGCGGTTCACGTGGTGGCAACTCGCCGCCGGGAGGCTCCCGGTCCTCGGCGGGTTCTCCGGCTCTTCCTCCTGCAGTCCGGCACCCGTCGGTGGGTCGAGCGGCGACGGCAAGTCGTCCGTGGTCGTGAATGAGAGAGCGAATGGTCAGATGTGGCGCTGCGATTGACAAACGAGCGGTCCGAGGTTAAACCTCCCGCCCCTCCAGCAGGATTATCTGCGTCGTCAATGAAAACACGGGAGCTTAAGTTGCATTTATTCCATAAAGCAATCATACGACTGTGTGTCATCTCGCAGATCTGTGTGTGTTGGGTTGCCTCTCACTTCACCTTTTAATTCTATGACTGAATGTGATCTGCCCCCCATCAGCTGTATTAGGCTGTGTTTATTTGTCAAATTGAAAGCGTGACCTTTTCTTTCGTCCCCTCCCAACCATCTGTACCTCATTGTAGCTTTTTCTGTGACAATACAAGGCACAATCACAATTATCAAATTAGATTTCCTTGCCCTGTTTAATCATTAACTTGATTAAATGGGAAAAAAAAAATACATTTAAAAGATTGAGTCTTTTTAAATGTCTGGCTGTTGCTTAAAGTAAAAAATAAAGCTGTGCAAACAAGGGAAAATGCCGGATTTATGGAAAATATTTCTACGGGCAGTTGATCATGTTGTTGCCCAGTTTTTTAATCTAATTTTATACATTATTGCAACGTTGTGATTGAAAATAAAAGGTGATTGAATAATCATTTATGTGCGGTGTGTATAAGGTGATGCTGCAGATACAGTATACTTGTTCTGCCAATACAAGGCAATGGCCTCACTGTTACTTATAGGATCTGGCAATAATGTGTATTTTTTTTTTATTTAAAAAAACAAACAAAAAAAAGATGTCGCAGGAGGTTAAAGCCCTGAATCGGAGAGGCCAAGGAGGGGAAGGCCGGGCGACCCGAAGTCCACGCTTTCAAAATTACAATCACACCATTTAAAATGATATATTTGACACTCGGTTATTTATAACCTACCGATGGTGTTTACTTTATTAAAGTGGCTTTATTTCTTATTTTTTGGAATGGCCGTACAGCGAGGGACTCGGGCCTCTGCGGTCACAGCTTCCTGCTCCCGGTGCTCGCTCTTAAAAACGGCCCGGCGGGGCGAAGGCAGGCTTGGCGGCTGGAGGGAATGACATTAACGGGTTGCAATCTTGTGCGGCTCCCCTCAGCAACCAGACCTTTGTTTGGGTGCACGCTACACACTCACACACACACACACACACACACACACACACACACACACACACACACACACAGCTGATCTGCGTCTGCAGCTCCGCAGGAGCCGTCAGTCGGACTTGATTTCTTTTTTTTTTTATCTGTTATTTCTTTATTTTTTAATCATTGATGAAAATGATGGTTCTTTTTGATTAGCCTGTAGCGCCCCGCAATCATAATAAGGCGAGTAACGTCCACAGCGGCAGCGATAATGGTGATTGTAATGGTTGGAATCGATCTCTTGACTCACTGCATTTGTAACCAGACCGTCCGCAAAAGTGGAGAGAAATATTCCAGGAAGTCCGGCGCCGCTCGGGTCCCTCTACGCTCCTGCTCTGCAGCATTGATTGAAATTTACCTTAAATATTAATATGATAATGCACTGGGTTGCAAATTGACAACCCTCGCTCAGACGCGTGTGCTGTGGCGGCAGTGTGCAGCACGCGCAGCCAGATGCAAAGTGACATTATTGCTTCCAGCAGCATCTTTCTCCCAGCATACTAAGGGCCAGTGCAGCAGGATTGGAAAAGAAAGACTATGACTATGTGTGTGTGTGTGTGTGTGTGTGTGTGTGTGTGTGTAGATGCGCAGTTGATTTAAGGACTGTCTAGAGGTCAAGACTTCAGAGGACACACTCTTTTCTGAGCCTGGCCTCCCACAAGGAGCCTGGCAGGTGATGTGGCTGTTAGCGGGGTGATGTAGCCTCCGCGCTGCGTTGGGAGTCCTCTTGGGAAAAAAGCCGTCCTGCTCCAGGCTGGACCATCTAGATTGCATGATCTGATAGGCTGGACCATCTAGATTGCATGATCTGATAGGCTGGACCATCTAGATTGCATGATCTAATAGGCTGGACCATCTAGATTGCATGATCTTTTTTCTTTAAGTTCAATTGATTAAGTGGTTTAGGTGAGAAACCATTTTTAGCCGCTTCCGTCAATGAGGTCTGAGTAGAAACATCATATTTTGGCATTCAATTTGGCGGCGTAAACAAACCTCACAAAGCAAACAGCCAAAGTGAAAATTTATATTCGAGGGGGTTGATGGAAAAATATTTGGCGGAATTGAGTTACTGCAGCGGCGGCGGCGGCATATTGTTTGGGAGATTGAGTACTTCGGCGCCTTATTTCCCCCATTTGAACTTTTCTCAGCACCAACAGCCGCATCGTTGGCAATTAAACCATACAAACACAAAATAATTGGGTTTCCGCCTTTCCTTCAGCGTTTGTTTTAAAAATGCTTTTTGTTTTTCTTGATTTTGTCACGACGATTCTGGCAACAAAATCAAAAAGGCGCTTAAAAAATTGCGAATCAAAACCGCGTATCTCAAAGATCCTGCTCGGGTGCAGCACGGCGATGCAGCGGTTAGCACTTCCACCTCAAGAGCAAGAAGATCCCCGGTTGGATCCGTGTTCTCCACGTGTCTGCAGGGCTTCTCTCCCGGTTCCTCCCGCAGTCCAAAAACACACCGAAGGCCCACGGAGACCGTGAACGGCCCAGACGTACGACTGGTCGAACATCTATTTATGACATGTGATGGCCCGGCCAGCTGTTCAGTCAATCCTGACTGCAGGATAAACACCACGGATATGAAGAAAGGAATGCTAAGACCCTTATATGAGTCTATTATAATTATAGTGAATCAATTTACTGCTTATTCGATTTGTTTTTTTCGCCGGATCCCTCATCGCCTAGAATAGAAAGAACATAAATAGATCATTTTTAATTTCTTCATTTTTTCCTGAAATGTTCTTCCCAACTGTGTGTTAGTGTGCTTTTAAACCGTTTTACAAACTAATCCACAAACCAAAGAGGTGTCCGTCTCTGTTGTCGGGTGGAGGGAGTTTCTCCTTTGTCTTTTCATCAAGAGGTTGACACTTTGCCGTGCGCGAGCTCGCGTACGAGCGCCGCATGATCGGTGACGCCGCCGCGTGTTCGCCGCCGTCCGTGTTCTTTGGCAGCGCTTTGCGGAATCTCTGGCTGTGCTGACTTCGAGTCGGTAAACACACCCGGCGTGGAATACGCAATAAAGCACGCCGACAATTTTTTCTTTTTTTCTTCTTTCTGCACGTAAACAGATGCGCAAAACGTGCACGTTTGTATAGGCGCGTGCACATGCTCCCGGGGGGATCGGAGGGCGATTATCGTCAGTTGCGTAACAGTTTGGGTCTGTCGGCTCTTGGCCCCGCGAACCGCAGCCCGCCGGTGATGAAGCGACAGTTGGCTCCGCCGCCGTCGGTCGGAGCCAAAACCCAAGAGTTCATTTCCCCGTCCGCCTCCACCGATCCATATCGGCATATCCAAGACTCCCGTTGATCCGGCCTGGAGGGCTGGTGTTTCAGAGGTGCCGCTGACTCCTCTCTCTGGCAGGAAGGATCACCAGGGATCCGGGTCGGTGTGCGGATCTCCACCGAACCCCGTGACACGTCTGACCACCCCTGTCGTGGGCGTGTTTACGGGACGAACAAAAAGTACACCGTGTCCTTTGAGACGGCCAAAGTGCTCTCGATGGCAAACCCGAATTTTCCCCGGTCAGAAAACAAACGGCGTCCACCGAGCGACGCCGAATCACGGGATTCTCTCGTATCGTGAGAGTTTCCAGCCTCAGAGTGTCGGCGGTGTCCTCGTCTCCGGGGGAAGGAGCGACCCGAGCACTTTGACCATCGTTCCCGTCCGGTTTCGGGTAGAAGTTTTCATGTTCTGAGCGGAGCGGATACAGACGGACTAGCGAGGCCGACGTCCGTCCCGGTCGAAAAAGTAAATACGCAAAGAAAAAATTCCACCTGCTCTTTGGCAAAAATTACATGCTTAGGATTTTGAGCGACGCAGTGAAAGGTGACTCTGAATTTTCCGAAATCGGGTCCGTCGTGACGATGTTAACGAAGGAACAACATCAGATGGGTGTTTGCTAAACACCGGAGACGTCGGCAGTTTAATCAGCATCATCTCCCCGGCGGAGGCGGTCCAGATGATGAATTCTGATATTGGATTTAACCAGACGGTTAAGTCGGTGTGGCCGTTTCCCCTCCCGGTGACAGGATGAAGATGCTGTATTGTTACATCATGCAGTCGCCCGGTCTGTCCATCAGCCCATCTATTATTCTGTCACCCGGTACAAAATACAGAATGAAGTCTTTTGATTTTATTCCTTTGTTACACTTTAATGGGCTCCACGCTGGGACCGTTCTATTTTCCACTTTTCCAGGCATATTTGAATGCGTGGGAATGGCGGCGGTGCTGCAGTGCGCAGTCGTGTCCCCCAACACCGCCATTCATTTATTGACCTGCCAATCACAGGCCACCTTTGGAAACATCCAAGCAGTCCCTCTCGCACACACACCTGCTGGCAACTTACCGTCCTCCATCAACCCCGTTGACCGCTTGGGACTTTGGGAGGAAGCCGGAGAACCCGGAGATAATTCCGGATAAATTGTGTCCGTACTACCATCGCTATCGAGCGCACCTGAATAGAAGAAGCCACGCAAAGTAAATATATGTGTACATATGTAGGCCGCACTTGTCTGGTTGTATCATGAGATGTTTACACAGAGAGATGTTGCACAGAAACATTTTTTAGCTGTTAGCCGATCGCTAACTTGGTCTTCCTCCTCCGGCCTGAAACCACGAAAGTCGTCTTCTGCCGCCACCTCACCGCATCCCTAACTCAGCTGTTTGGGTTTAGCCTTGTTGGTCTCGGTCCATTCGCACACTGCTTATTTCTGTTTATGGTTGTCACTGCTATTGTCACTCTGTTTATGTTCCTAGCCTTGTTGTTGTCGTTTTGATTGTTCTATTCTCACTCTTGCTGGTTTTTTATTCCATTCTGTTGTTTATTCTTATCCTTAATGAGGTTGTTGTTGTCGTTCTCTCTGCTGTCTATTTAGTTGTGGATATCTTATGCTATCTTTTCATTGTCTCTCTATTTATATTCATATTCATATTTATTGAAACTGTAACTGTTACACTGCTGTGACAAAGGAATTTCCCAAATGGGGATCAATAAGTTTATCTTATCTTGATTTCATCGGTCGGATGTGACGAGGCTAAATGTTTTAGCTGCATGAAGCTCATTAGCCCCAAAAAATCCATGAATTACCCACATCGTTGTTTAAGCCGCAGCGTTGAGTGTGTGGGGAAAAAGTAGCGTCTAGCGTCTGGAAATGACCATAAATATATAAACAGTAAACCCTTGTTTTTCACGGGGGTTATGTTCCAAAAAGAACCCGTGATAGGCGTAGAAACCTTTATTTTATTTTTTTTTACAATTATTATACAATTAAATACTCTATTATACATTGAAAAGAAAGAACAAACCATCTTACAGGCTCAATCATTTGTTTCACAAATAAAAGTACTGTACTTCAGAAACGTTCTTTTCAACAAACTTCTGTACTGTACTGTCGAATAATAATTTTAATCATCGATGTGAACAGGAGGCTTCAAATTGTGGAAATTAGCTCCGCCCACCGCCACCTTATTGCTGCTGCCAAACTTATCGCCGCTGTCGTCCTTATGTTTTTTCTTCCTTCTTTACGGAACGAACGGAAGATTCATTCATTCCGTAACGCCGACCTCCAGCCGCATAGCTTTTACCTTCCCTTAGCATGTCCAGAAGTTTAACTCTATCTGCCATAGATAGCATCTTCCGCTGCCTTTTGGGCCCTGCAAGGCCCTTTTGTCGCTCCAGAGCGTTTTGTCAACATTATGGGTTTTAGAGAAACTGGAAATTGCGAGAGAATTTGCACGTACGTGATGTGAATTTGTCAAGCTGTTTTACGTACGTGTACATATTAAACTGCAACGTTATTGACGCACAGGTAGAGAAGAAGCGGAGTGACTTTTTAGCCGATCAGAATGCAGAACACAATGCACCATGCAAATCCGTGAAGTAGCGAAACCGTGAAAAGTAAACCGCGTTATAGCGAGGGATCACTGTGTATATATATCAACATACAACCACTAATTCCTTCATTCAGGCATCTGGACGATACGGGTCTCCTGTGCATGTTGTTGGTGTCTGGAAGGAAGCTGGAGCTCCCAGAGGAAACCCTTGCAGACATGAGGAGAACATGGACGCATCACATAGAAAGACTCTCCGTCAGAAATGAACCCGGGATCTTCTCGCTGTGCTGCGAGCCGCCATATACATCATATATTGTTTGGTATTATTTAACTGATATTTGAGGCCTGTTATGTTTTAGATCTTATGTGGTTTGTTTAATCTAATTAAGCACGGTAAAGGTTTTGAATCAGGTTCATATCTGGGTCACTAAAGGGCCTGTTTCTCACTCATTTCTGTAATCGGCGTCCGACGTACCGGGAGATTTCACGACGGAAAAGTCAGGAGATTCATCACATGGAACTCTTTATTTTTTGTGTCCCTCTTTGCCATTAACTTTATGTTCTTTTTAAATTGGATCAAATGTTGGTGTGCGTCGTCCGAACTGGAGCCAGAGAGGAATTAGACGAGAGAGCTAAGACAGACCCGTAGAATTCTGGAGTATCGTCGTATATTTCCTTGCCTCCTTCTGTGTTTTCTTGCTTCCTTGAATCCCTTTTCCATTTCGATAATCTCTGTAATTTAAAAAAAAATCTAAATAGAGCAATTATTTAAGAGCATCCTTGAAGAATCGTGTGTGTGTGTGTGTGTGTGTGTGTGTGTGTACCGGCTCTGACCTTGACGTGCATGGGCGTAATTTATTGTCCGAGTGTTTTCCAGTAATGGAGTGTACGCAGGGCAAAGAGTACAAGTCCTGCCACCTGTGCTGTATATCTGCCTTCCTGGTGTGTGAGCAGCAGCGCCTGCAGAGACCATCATCCCGCTCAGCGCCGACTTCGGACGGCGGAGGGAGCGAATCGTATGAGTCTCGGCGCCTTCGCCCTTCGACTCCAAACCGAGTCCCAAGCAAACGGCGGTGGGAGTGAAGGGTTCGTCGAGTCGCCACTGTACGTCGAGGAAGATTCAGCAGCATACGTGCCTCTGGGCCTTTTACAACTACAACTGGCCCTCCAGAAAATGCGATGGAGTTTAAACCTGGCGTTAAACCCACCTCCTACCAGGCGTTGAAGTCGATACCGCCGCCAGCTGTCTGCTCAGTTATCGGTGAACCAGCCGTGTTGTAGATCTCCTCACATTGGAACGGATATCAAACACGTGATGCTTTTGAGGAGTGGCAATTGTCTTTGCTGTCTTCGCATCTTTGCCAGAAGCTCCAAGGGTGGAGCTTTCGCGACCGAAAGCTTAAATTCGGCGTCCGTCGGCGGTCATCAGGGATCAGACGTACGGCGTCACATTTCCCGATGGTGACGAGCCGGCGAGCGAGCGCCATCGTCCTTGGCGGCTGGGGTTCGGCGCCTCCGACTTTGATTCTTCTTAACTTCAACCGCTGTGATACAAAGTTTGTTCTCCGTTGGGTGAAATCAGATTCGATCGGATCACTGAGGGTATTTTACAACTTCATATTCAAAGGGCTGGTGAGGTCGTTGCTCTCATGTGGTCCAATATGTCCGACTTCAACCGATATCTGAGGAATCAACTGAAATGCAGGACGTCCTCGAATTCCGTTCCTGCCGTGCATGTAATGCGATTTTCGCCGAAAGTCAGAAGTGGCACACAGCAGTGTTCACAAGGACCCGAAATTCCAGAATATATACTGTACATATAGGCCGCACTTGTTTTAAAAGAAAAAATAAATTGTACATAAATAAGCTGCACACGTCTGTAAGCTGCAGGTGTCCCTGTTGAAACATGACATATTAACACAACAGGATGTTACAGGAAAGATTTTGTTTGAAAACTTTTAATTAAATAAATGACTGCAACATCTGCAGTTACCGGTACATAATGCAAATGCTTTTTGTCGGAACAGATGTTAAACTTACATGCAGCTGCTCTATTTCCTTCTTGGACAGCCAGACCCATCGCTTTCAAATCAAAAGCCGAAGTTGTGCACGTCTTTATCGTCTTTATCGTGTGTGTGTGTTCACAAAAAGTGGCTTATCTGAAGAATGACGGTGAATGCGAGTGTGTTTTCCCAAACACTTTCATTCGTCCACTCTGAGGATGTTGGCGGAAGGAAGCTGCCGTAATTACCCGATAAAAATCCAGAAATTAGCCGCATCGTTGTAAAAGCCGCAGTTTTCAAAGCGTGTGAAAAGAGTAGCGGCTCAGTGGAGTAAACAAAGCCGTCTTCCTTGTTGTTTCACCGCAAGACGATGCAATCCTCTGCTCCCCGACCCGGTCCTGTGCAAAATTGGTTTTAACGCCCGCATACGCCGCACGTGGAATGATTGAACGAGACCGTCTTAATAAATGTATGGGAGGTGGTGACGTAACTCTAAAGCACTAAACGCCAGAGGTTGAGAACAGCCAAGGAGTTCTTGTACTGACCTCTACACAGCTTTCACTGGTTACCAAAACGCAGGAGGCTGCAAATATCATGCTACAGGTGAACCATCCAGGATGGAAATTTAAAATGAAATGTATTATTTGAAGTTGGCTAGGACATGTATGCTTGCTGTGAAGGACATGTATGCTTGCTGTGACACAGTGGTGCGGTGTGCTGTGGGGGAAACAGAGAAGTTCAAGGTGGAGGTGGGACTCCATCAGGGATCAGCTCTGAGACCCTTCTTGTTTGCAATGGTGATGGACAAGCTGACAGATGAGGTTAGACAGGAATCCCCATGGACCATGATGTTTGCAGATGACATTGTGAACTGTAGTGAGAGCAGACAACAGGTAGAGGAACATCTAGAGAGGTGGAGGTATGCTCTGGAAAGGAGAGGAGTGAAAGTTAGTCGCAGCAAGACAGAATATATGTGTGTGAATGAGAGGAACTCGGGTGGAACGGTGAGGCTACAGGGAGTGGAGATCAAGAAGCTGGAGGATTTCAGGTACTTGGGGTCAACAGTCCAGAGCGTAGGAGAGTGTGGAAAAGAGGTGAAGAGACGGTCCAAGCAGGTTGGAATGGGTGGAGAAAAGTGTCAGGGGTACCAAGAGATAGAAGACTTTCAGCCAGAATAAAAGGAAAGGTGTACAAGACAGTGGTGAGACCAGCGACGATGTTTGGACTAGAAACTGTTCCAATGACCAAAAGACGGCAGGCAGAACTAGAGGTGGCAGAGATGAAGATGTTGAGGTTCTCTTTGGGAGTGACCAGGATGGATAGGATCAGGAATGAGTCTATCAGAGGAACAGCACATGTTAGATGTTTTGGAGAGAAGCTCAGAGAAGCCAGACTGAGATGGTTGGGTCATGGACAGAGGAGGGATGGAGAATATATTGGTAGACGGATGCTGGAATTGGAGCTGCCAGGCAAGAGGTCTGGAGGAAGACCAGAGAGAAGATTTATGGACGTAGTGGGAGAAGATATGAAGGTAGTTGGTGTGAGAGAGGAGGATCCAGAGAATAGGGTTAGATGGAGCCGAAAGAAGCGGAAAGAAGAAGAAAAAGTATTATTTGAAGTTGGCTCATCGGTGAAGACTCTAACCTAAAAGCCAGACGATAGAAGAAATATAAAGTTTTCCCACTAATCTGTCGACACCTGGGATCGGCAACCTTTACCAGTCAGAGAGCCTATCGCAGCCGTTTCCTCACAGTGAAGAAAACAGCGGGAGCCTTTTGAAATTTAAAATGAATTAACACGGCATATCATTTTTTCCTTGCCTTTATGCTATGTATAAACAAAATATGTGTCGCATTTTTTGACATCAATGAGCAGCCGCGGAAAAGAAAAGAAATGACATTTCTGCATGCAACAAAACATTTTGAACTCCAAAAAAAGACGTGGGGTTGAAGGTGACTTTTAAGCAAAAATGCTCAGCCCAACTTAAATGATCCGTCGGCAGCAAACAAATAATGGCGTCCTCTCGCCGCGTGCTGTCATCCTGTAACTGGCGTGTGCAGCTGCGTTTTTTTTAGATGGTACAAGATCGCCATCATTTTCAAATTTAAAATTACGTTTTAAAAATCTAAAATAAAATAAGTTTTAATTCAGTACTTTTCAACAGCCACCGGAGCCGCGGGTCGCCGACCCCTTATGCCATAATTATCTTGTATTGTTTTTTTATTTTTCAATCACAACACCAACCCATCACACTTTGACAGATTCTGATGTTGTTGTTTTGATATCCACAGAAATAAGCTGCAGTTATGCGAAAGGGCGAAAAAGGCAAGTTTTTACTTTTTTTTTTTCCTATTTCTGGTTAGTTATTATCTTGACTGCAGTTACAATTTGTCGACGTGGTAATTGCACGTGGTTCCTCCCTAAATATGGACTTTAAACCCCCGTCAACACGTCGGCCTATCGACAGTGGCGGGAAGCGGTAATAATTGTTGTAGGTCGTTGTTCAAACCCGTGAAGACAGGGGTTCTTAAGTTTTTTGAGTTCCAACACCCCGGGATAAAAGCGTCTGAAAGATTTTCTCTCCGTGTGCAAACGCAGGAGTAAACATGGATGCAGAAAAAACAACACGTGCACGGGAATGTTTTCTTGCATTCATTCATTCATTCATTATGTACATTATGTATCCTGGGGTGCCGGAGCCTATCAGGGCTGTGATTGGACGTGGGCGGGTCACCCTCGGCCAATCACAGGACCACATACAGCGACGTCAACATTCACCCTCTCGTTCTCTCGTCTTGGCGATTAACCGTCTCCGTCGAACCCGCGGGACGATTTTGGACCGAGGAAAGTCTGAATTGAATGGAGGACCTTCTTGCGGGAAGCGCTAACCACCCTGTAAGAATGGTTTCTACAATTTATCATGTAATACATGTGCTGAAAACAATTTCTTGAATTAGAAGTGAGCAATTAGCATTTTTAGCAGCTTCAAAAATCTTCACATGATTTCAGCCTGATAGGTAATCGTGAGCCGTCCTTCACTTTGGGTGTAACACCGTCGCACTGAGAAGTTACGCCATTAAAAAGAGGCGACACATATATAGTATTTGAACCATTTTACTGTTACATGTGAATTATTCATAACAGTGAAGGATATTTCAGGCCCACTTAGGAGAGCTTTGACACTAGCTCCTCAGCACTTGCCAGTGTTCTGCTGAGAGGCAGGAGGCAGGCGTCGGTTGGTGTGATCCTCCAGGGAGGAGGCAAGAATATCTGCAGACTTTTTCATGTGTGTGTGTGTGTGTGTTTGTGTGTGGAGACACACACACAGGCTCTAAACAACCGCCTCCCCGCCTGCTGTGTCATGCAGGATCATCCTGAAACACAGCGACCCGAACCGTGACCTTTCACTGCCTTTAATGGCGTTAGCATGTTAAATGGGAAAAAAACAAAACTAGGCTTGGCTGCCAGCTCTGAACCTTTACATTGTTGCTGACGCTTTGCACACACACACACACACACACACAGGAGGTGCATACCACCATTTTGGCTGTGGGTGCTCGGGTTCACACTGCAGGCTGCCTGAGCCGATTCCAGAAAAGATTTTTAAAAAACCCAAACAGAAATTAAGCTGCAGTCTTTTTTTTTTTTTTTTGTCGGACGTCAGACAAGGAAACTCCCCGTTGTTTGAAATCACTTATAGATGATGGTCATCATCGCCGGGGAGAAAGAGAAGGAGGCAGGTGGTGAGAGGACTGATTAATCGTTGATTTAAACTCACTTCTCTTTGCACGGTTTGAGCAGCTGCTGGATGTGGCGCTTTCTCCGAGCCACAAGGTGGCCATGATGGTTTTCAAAAGGCGGGAAACATTAGATGTGTTCAACGGCTTCTCCCGGCGGACGATCGCGAATCCGTTGCGCGGCGTCTGCGCTGGGCCGTGGCGTCGGCCCGGTTGGTCGCGGGTCAATCCGGTGACGTTCCCCCCTCAGGAAGAGTCGCACTCTAACTTTGGGTGTGGCTGTGTGTTTCTCAGGGTTCCCTGGATCCCCCGGCTTCTTCTCTGAAACCATGGACTAGAGTCACATCTAGTCCTGACAGTCCCCCGGTCATCAGATGGCTCCTCGACAACCCTCGGCGAAAATACAGAAGGTAGGTGTGATGAGC
Source organism: Fistularia commersonii (assembly GCF_037954325.1). Lineage (NCBI taxonomy): Eukaryota > Metazoa > Chordata > Actinopteri > Syngnathiformes > Fistulariidae > Fistularia > Fistularia commersonii. The sequence goes on from NC_141300.1 coordinate 17,687,350, forward strand.
TCCCGCGCCGCTTGTGTCGCGTTTGACGACAGAGCCGACGATTTCTACAAAATGAGAAGAGCCATGTGGTGGAAGACTCGGGTTCCGGTGGCAGATCTTCAGCCTCTTTCGCACCAAAACAGCTTTTTGCCGCTCCGAGAACCTGGTCGGGCTCAGGGACCTCCTGCTCCAAGGCACGGTCTGTTTACGCCAGTGTTTCCCAACCTTTTTTGAGCCACGGCACATATTTTACATTAGAAAAATCACACGGCACACCAACAAATAAATATGTCAAAAACAGTTTTTAACGAGTCAGAATGAAACCGTGGTCTCAATTTACTTCCTGTGAAATCTAATATATCTAATATCTGTACATTCGTCAAGTTGCAATGCAAATTTCCCACTGATGTGCAACTTTTCCAGAACACTTATTTCAATGTCAGAAGACATGTCATCAATATGTATGAAAATGGTATTATTTGAGAGAACTGGCTATTTCTTTATCAACGCCAGAGCTGAGCTGTTCTTCTCCAATGATTTTGCCGGCAGGTAGTATTAATGTTTTGCTACGGTGCGTGTCTGTTTGGATTCAGAGACGAGTTCAGCAACTTTCTCACTCGTCCTGGTAGTTTTCAGCAACGCTGCCTGTTTGTTTACGCAGGTACAAGTATCGTAATTTTCGGATGATAAGCTGTGACTTTTTTCACGTGAACAACGATGCGCCTAATATATGGACTTTGGGTGGGGGACGCTAACAAGCTTCACGCCGCTAAAACCTTTATCCTCGTCAAACCGGACCGATGAAATGACCGGGAAATTCTTAGTCCGTTCAACTCCGACACCGAAGAAGACGACTTTGACGGTTTTAGCTCGCAGGAGGAAGACCGAGATAGCGATCGGCTAGCAGGTGCGGCTTATATGGAGGTGCGCTCAATAGTCCAGAAAATACTGTACTTTTTATTTTAAAAATGTATCACACAAAGCGTCACTAATCACTCTGACACACAGATGCGCAGGTTAATTCACCACCCATTGCCATGGAATGGACACGCTGCCCACACAGACATAGGAATACGCATTATTTGCGTTGGATAAATAATTTTCGGACCAATCAGGTGAAAGTGGGCATTTTTCCACAGCACAGCTGATGATCTCTCACGGCACACTAATGGTTGGGAAACACTGGTTTACAGTTCCATCTTGCGTATTGCAGAGCGCCGGTCAAAAACTATAGCAGTCGGCTGTTTTCTTGCCACAGTCCTGGACAGAACCAGCTGCAAAGAAGTCCAAGCGAGCTGCAGGGAGGGTTCAGGGCTCACAGAGGAACCTCAACATTTTGTTTAAAAAATAAGTGCAGAGCTGGCTGGCGGAGGGAAGGTTCACATGGCGTTGTTCTCCTTTTCTTCTTCTTTGGCAGTTTCTTTTTGAGTGTGGTGCTTCAGTGATGCACAGTGTCCACACACACACACACACACACACACACACACACACACACACACCATATGCATTAATCCGTTACTGTCATTTCAAGAGAGGAACGTGATGCCAGATAGACATTTGAGAATAATAACCCCAGCCTGCAAAGATGTTTGCGGTTTCGATAATCATCACATTTCCTGTAACTCAATTCTAATGTAATGCATTTTGTACCGTTTAAGAGTCTGACATAGTTTGATCGACAAATGTGGAACTTCTCAGTGTGACTAACAGGTGAGTGGGCTGAGCCGGGAAACATTTGACTAACATTATGTTAAAAAAGAAACCAAAAAAAAACCAGAACAACCTACAATCCATCGGAGAAGGAAAGCAGAGACGCTGCCGGAATACATCAGGCCGTTCTTGACCTCTGAGGACGTCCTAAGACGTGTTTCCCGTTTGCACGTGCTCACACACTCACACAGTGTGCTCACACACTCACACAGTGTGCTCACACACTCCGGCTGTAATAAGGCTCCCGCTACACAATGCAAATGGCCGGCGGTAACTAGGTCAGCAAAAGTACTTTGCGTTTAAAGTGCAGCTTTAACTCATTAATAATGCACAGGATAAAGACTGAATTTGCTGTGTCTTGAACAAAGGTTTTGTTTTTAATTTTTTTATTCAATGCCAGCAAACAGGCTGTGCCCCCCCCCACACACACACCTTCTGGGTCATTTTTATAAAAACAAAAAAAAAAAATTCAAGTGAATTCAAGTGACAGTTCCACCGGCTGACAGGACATTTCAGCTCTTCGCCGTAAAAGAAAAGGAAGAGGAAACCACGTCTGTTTTTCCTCACCTCTGTTTCCAAAAATGTTCTGTCAGTTTGACTCTGTCACATTTGTCGCCGTCGGGTTCTGCGGACGCCGACGTCTCTCGGGTTCGGCGCAGCCTCCGAGCCTCCGAGCCTCCGAGCCTCGGCGGCCCGGCGTCTGAGCCGCAGAACCTGTGGGTGTTTATTTTCGGGCTGCCATTGTTCTGAGCCGCGTTCCTCCGCCACCCACGCGGCTTCCAGAGGAATGGAAAAGCGTGGAAGCCACTCATTGACTGCGTGGGCCGAGCGGGGCGAGGTGAAGGGTCGCGAACCGGCCCGCGTCTCAAGATGAGCGTTGTTTGTGGCACCGCCGGGACAATGGTGGCGTGTCACCGCCGCGCGGCCGCCACGCAAACATGCGTGTTCGCCAAGGGCGCGGATACGACGACCGTTTCCAGGCGCCCGTCCACACACGAGGTCTGGGAAAGGTGACGGTCCTGCCGAGCTCCTGGTCCGATCCACGCTGGTAGGAAGAACGTTCTCGCTGTTGATGTAACATGGATATGATGCGGCAGCTGTTTGCAAACGTAGGTTATCGTAGGTGAAGGATCCCGAGACTTTCCCATGGATACAAGCACGGGCAGAATGGGAGCCGGGATTGAAAAAGAGCCGGGTTTAGACACCAGCGACTGATTAATATACTATAATGCACTATAATATTCTGTAATATAATAATACCTTGAGTTTTACTGGTAGCACGGCTGCGCTCGTACCTCAATTGCTTGTTTATCACATTCAAATTTCATTTCCCATTGAAATGAATTGAAAGGGCGTTAGTCCATTCCAGACCCCCGGTTTTGTCACATGTTTTTAATCAGAATCATAAATAACAAATAATAATAATAATAATAATAATGATGATAATAATACATGGGATTTTTATAGCGCTTTTCATGACACTCAAAGACGCTTCACAAGTAAAAAACGGAGGAAACAGAACATACACAGAATTATTGGGAAGAAGTCCATGATTGCAGAAAAAAAATAATGCAGAAAATATGATAGTACATAGTTGAAGAGAATGTGCAGAAATGAACCGAGTGATGCTCTTACTTCAAATTCAATTTCCCCATTGAAATGAACTGAAATGCGACAAATTCGTTTTTGTCATGTTTGAAACAAGAAAATGTACTTTATAAATAGCCAAAAAAATATGTAAAAATAATAACAATATGAGAGAACATCAAAATAAAATAATGAAAGCGAATGTAAAGAAATGAACGTGTTTTATGAAGTATATTTACCTTGAGGGTTGGACAGTGAAGGCTCAGCAGGCAGGGGGCGTTTTTGTTTCGGCGCTTTGTTTTTTAACTTAACTTGCCGACGTCTCCGCTGACGTCTCCCACCTCCTCACGGCGCCGCCCTCGCTCACGGTATCTCACCGGCGACAGCTTCTCCATCGGCGGCCCGACGAGGACGGCGACGCAGGATTCTGATGGAACGGCGGTGTCTTTTCTCATCCTTTCTTGGTTGTTTGTCTCCTCCCACCAGATGAGAACGTGAAGGCTGGCGTCCACCAAGGCCTCCGCTGCACCCTGGGCAGCGCTCACACATGATCACATGACTCTGGACATGGACGCGGTCCTGTCAGACTTCGTTCGGTCCACGGGGGCAGAACCTGGTCTGGCCAGAGACCTGCTGGAAGGTGAGACACACGATTTAGAGTGGAAACTGAGGCGTGGAGCAGAAGTAATAATGCAGAAGTAATAAATATCGCGTCCTTCATTACATTACATTACATTGCATTTGGCAGACGCTTTTATCCAAAGCGACTTACAATAGAGGACATAGGGACTGCAAATACACTTGCAAATACACGATGCACAGGAAATATACAGAACAGTAAGCTGGGGTAAGTGAGTTTTTTTTGTTTGTTTTTTTGGACAAAGACACACAAACACTGCATAGCCTAACTTGCTGCCTAACCTGATCTGGGGCATCAGCGCAGTAAAAAGTCCTGAAAGAGAACAGTTTTTACCTGTTTCTTGAAGGTTGAGAGCGATGATGCCAGTCTTGTTGCTTCTGGCAGTTTGTTCCACCACTGAGGTAGTAGAACTGAGAACAGTTTTGCCTGAGATCGCTCAGAGCGAGCAGAAGGTGCTGCCAGTAGGTTAGTATTAGAAGCCTATGAGCGGTGTCTACTCGGCTAAGCTATTTTTAAAGGTAACTCCTTAAAACAACGTTTCCGGGTGGTCGTGATACGTAGCGTGACACGTGACGCTTGCTTCTGAATCGCCGCCTCCTCAGCGCGCTCAGGTTGTTTTGGGATGCGGCAGGCGGGCCGGGAAAGGGGAATCGGGGGGAAGAGGAAAAGAATGGAAAACAAAGGCTGGAAGGGGAAGGCGGTTGCGGCGGGCGGCGCGGCACCAGCTGATTTAGAGGCCAGTGTGACAGCTTTACGAGCGCCCTCCCCGGGGGGAGCTTTGTGTCCATTCATTGGAACTCATTGAGGAGGACGCCGAGCGCCGCCGGCGCTTGTTTAGCCCACATATGTACGGGACCGCTTTGGGGAGAAGCGGAGATCCGCCCGCTGCGTTTCACACCTGGGTCGTTTGGCGTCCGCTCAGACGCTCTGCTGAAGGCGGCTTGCTTCCATTTGGCGGCGCAGGTCCAGCGGGGTGAAGGCGCCGCTGATCAGACTTCCACCAGGGGGACGAGATCCCCGTGGAGTGCTTGCAGCGGGTGTGTGTCCTAGAATAATTTCGGTAAAAGAACCAAAGGGTCGCGCCGCCTCCGTCTGGCCTTCCCTCCCTCCTTCCCTCCCCGTCAATCATATTTCAGGCTCCGCTTTCGGTTCGGGGCCGCCGGGGGTGATGGGGGTCGGAGAGAATCGGCGTGACACTAACAGACGCCAGACAAGACCGTGCACTCCGAGGCGGCCGGCCGGCCTGTTCTCCTTCCAGACGCTCCCATCATGGCCGCCCCTTAGCGCCCGCACAAACAGGAAGCGCGGGCAAACGTGGTCGTGACGTGTTACCTCTGCACCGCGGGGGGTTTTGGCCGTCACCCGGGATCCAGCCAGATCCAGGACATTGTCTTCTCCGAAACGGTTTATCCCTCCCGTTTTCCCAGCTCACTGCCGAACGTCCTTTGGTGCGTTTCATGGTTTCATCCGTGCAGGTTTTTGTAATTCTAAATTTAAAGGCACGAACCATCACGTCTACTTTGTCGCTAATGCGGTCGGACTGATCCTCCTCTGCCGAGACAGGAAGAACACGATAGTTGAAAAATTCAACAACACCGTTACGCAAGAAGGTTGGTGTAAAAGATGGGGTCTGTGTTTTTGGGACCCCGCCCGGCAAGAGTCGGCAACAAATGAGCTTAAAGATCATATAACACGGGTACTCTGTGTATTTTCCGCCGTGTCTGATGCGCCGCAGGTATTTCGACGTTACTCGGCGCGGCGCCAGTTTGTCGCGCGCGTCGACGGATTATCTCGTGGCATCTGGTTACAACATCTGGAGTTTCACGGGGCTTCTTGAAAGCCAGATCCGAATAAATGCGTAAAAACCGCAGGCAAATATGAGTTTTAAGTGAAGTGTCCCTTTAATCAGATCAGCCCCGGATATTAAGTGCATCCTCGCTCTGCGCGGGGAAAAAACAAACCCTGGTGTGCCTGAAAGTAGAACAGGAAGCTCCCGTTTTGCTAATGGATGTAGAAACTGTGCTCCGTGTTCATCCTGTACATTCATTTATCAGCGTTCCCGTTGCTGACAGCGGCCATTACAGATGAAGGTGGGAGCTGAAAAATGCCGTCCGTCGTGAGCGTTTAAGGGCGATGCATCACTCGCCGGGCGCCGGCGCCGAGGAGATGCGGGCCGGATAATTGGTTTTGCATCGACGGGCGTGAGAGACGGCGATTAGCACCTGCGAGTTTCATGTTCAGTTAGCGGGGATTTGTCAATTTCGGGGGAGTCGGCGAGGAAAGAGAAGTTCCCCGGCCGGTCCGTCAGCCCACCTCGTTCGGTAAATGTAAGGTGGATCTTCTGACCTCCTTTTCAATACGTCGCTCCAGTTAGAGACAGGAAGATCTTTTTTCCCTGCCTTGATCTGTTCTCGACAGGTAAGAAACCGAATGTCGGTCGCCACCGAGGTTTCGCGACCCGTGAGTCCGATCCCGGCTCCGATCCAGGCTCCGATCCAGGCTCCGATCCAGGCCGGACGGGTCTTTGTCAGCCTTCCAAACGCTCCGTCTTAAAGCGAGCTGAGAAAAAAAGGGAGCAAATCACAACGGCGTTTATCCAAAGTCATGCAGTGTTTTCGGCACCGTCCGTCCCGCGCTCGGCGGCCAGGCGGGAGCCTATCGCGGCAGGTTCACCCTGGACCCTCACAGAGACCCAGAACCATCGGTCGCCATTTCAAGACATACAAGCATCCATTCATTCATTCCAACACCATGTAGAGACAAAAACAATTCACTGATTCATTCATTCATGTCATACAGAGACAAACCAATTCAGTCTCTCCTTCAGGTCGTATACAGCAGCAGCGGCTCACGATCTTTTTTGTACCAGGTTCAAATGATAAAAACTTTTTTCGATTCACAGTATTTAATCATTTTATTATTTAATAATTTGATGTTTTTATATTATTCTATCATTTCGTAATTTTAGAATTAATATCAAAAAATGCATATCCGGCGCAGAGCTTGTGTATCACCTGTTGCGATGAACCCTTAAAGTAGGTAGGAATCTTGATATTTTCTTTTAAATGCAGCTTTCTTTTTGCCGTCAGTCAGCGACGTTTCTGCCGTCTCGCCGTTTGCTCGCTTCTCCCGAAAAAGCTCTCCGCCGACTTTGCTAGCTTGATGTGCTAGCGGATGTGTGAAATGGCATGTCAGAGTTCAGCGCGGGAGGAAGGCGAAGGCGGAAACGATCCTTTTTCAAAATAACATCCGGAAGGTCGAATGAAAAAACTAATTTGTACTTTTCGGCCCCGTGATAAATGGCCGGTGGGTTGAAAACCCCTGATCTACAGACACACAGTTCAGGCAAACTCTCTCATCGGCTCATCATCTCAAACATACGACAGTTCACTCGTTCACGCCCCATAAAGTGACTTCCAGTCGTTCACATGTCATACATCTGTTTTATCTCAGAACAAGATGAACATAAGGTAATTTATAGTTTAGAAGAGGCGCCTTTTGTAGCCGCCGGTCCCGAGGTGGCAACATAAATACCTCCTGCAGGTGTTTAGCTTAAAGATGGCGCACGGTAAACTTTTTTGTTAAGCATCCAAAGCGGAAAACGTCACGCGAAAGGAAATGACGTTTGCTTCGGAGACGTCTTGGTGCGCAAACCTTGGATAGAGCGACGGACAGCCGTTCCCCCGCTCACTCACATGTGGGTCACGCCGGGTCTCCAGTGGACCTCCTGCATGGTTTTGGACCGGAAGGAACCCGAGGGAAAACCTATAAACTCAGAAAGGCACCCGTCCAGAATCCAACCAGGGACCTTCGCTAACCGCTGCGCCACCGGGCTACCGCGTATACATTCTTTTTTTTTTTTTTAAGAAAAAACGTCTCTGTCGGTTTTCCGACGCCGTCAAAGAACACGTTCTTATCATGAAAAGAAATGTGATCAAACTACAACGTGAGTTTCGCGGGAGGTTTTCCTGCCAGGGGAGGATTCACGCAGATAAAATGAGAGCGAGGCTCCGACCTGGAAGGGATTTCTGTTTAGAGCCACGGCAGCCAGGGGACACATCCGCGTCTGTGTGCTCATGCCGTCGGAGTGTGTTTACCACTGTGTGTGTGTGTGTGTGTGTGTGTGTGTGTGTGTGTGTGTGTGTGTGTGTGTACGTGCCTGCGCCGGGTTCCTCCTGCGCATGCTGTCACTCTGCTCGGGGATCCGTCTCCCGTCGCCATCTTAATTTTTCTGGCACGACCCGACCGCAACCTCAAGTTATTCTTGGGAAGTCTTTGTCAGATACGACTCTTTGGCCACGCGGTTCATGAAGATCTATAGATGTGCTGAAGTGATTGATTTGGATTTGGGGTTAAAATGAATGAACGAACCCACGTGACGGATGTGGAAGCTGATCTTTCGCCGCGGACGAAAACAATTCATCGGTACCATTAGTAGATTAGTTGAGTAAACTAGAATTTGTGCTGAACGGGATATTTATCTGAGATCTATTGATTCTGGACGGAGGTGATTTTTTTTTTTTAATCTTTATTACAGCTGATTGAGATTAACAATCTCTTTTTCAAGAGCGACCCGGCCAAGATGAGCGAATAAGTTTTCACGACATAAATCAGCACAGTCGTAAACACACAAAAGGTTAAGAGTACAAAACCGTGAGTCGACTCCCCGTGAATTTCCGGTGAATTTCTCCTCTCGCCCCTCCGGCGGCACGAGCGGCGTGACATCGACATGCTCAGCGGAAACCTGGAAATCCGAGTCGTGAACGAACGTGCTAATCGGCGCCGTCTTGCGTTCGGCAGGTAAAAACTGGGACCTCGGCGCCGCTCTGAGCGACTATGAGGAGCTCCGGCAGGTCCACACCGCCAACCTGCCGCAGGTCTTCAACGAGGGCCGCTACTACAAACAAGCGGAGGCCCGTGACACGCCCACCCATGTCAGCAAGATCGACAGGCCGTGTGTGCAGAAGCAGGAAGACGGCGCGCAAGGTGGGGGAGGCCGGACGCTCGCGGACGGACGTCGTCCTCCTTTGAGCCGTCCTCTCATTTATTTATGCTCCTCTCCAGAGAAGCGTCTGTCCCGCGGGATCTCCCACGCCAGCTCGGCCATCGTCTCCCTGGCTCGGCTGCAGGTGGCCAGCGAGTGCACCAGCGAGCAGTTCCCCCTGGAGATGCCCATCTACACATTCCAGCTGCCCGACCTCAGCGTGTACAGCGAGGATTTCAGGAGCTTCATCGAGAGGGACCTGATCGAGCAGTCCACCATGATGGCCCTGGAGCAGGCCGGTGAGCGCCGGCCTCCAGAAAATACCCGCAAACTCAAAGTCCGCTTGATTGTCAGTTTGCTCCGCATGTTCTGGACAGGCTCAGGAATCCATAGATAAAGTTTCACACCATTAAATAGCATGAACCGCATACACCATAACTGAGCTTACCTTAAATATCATCTTATCAAATATATATATATATATGTATATGTGTGTTTGTGTGTTCATATATATGTACATGTGTATATGTATCCATATATGTGACCACATATGTGTGTATATGTATACATATGTATATATGTACTATATATAATTTATCTTAGAATATTATTATTAAATTAACAATATTGATGTGAATATTGTTTTTTCTGCATTTTTATTTAAACTACCTTATTGTGGCAAATTGTTCCCTTCTCTGAGAAAGAAGGTTTAATGAAGTTATTGTGCAGGAGGTGGGAAAAGACGTCTAAAACACGTGTGTGAAACATCTTGGGGTTTTGCATGTGAGGCGACAGCGGCTGCTTTCAACGCCTGGAGAAATCAAGATTGGCATTTCCGAGCGGAACACCTCAAACCCCCGACTAATTCTGTCAATAACGGGGAACGATGAACACGGAGACTTAGTGTTAATGTTTAAGAAATGAAGAAGACGTCCTAATAGGCTCATTTGAGGGCTGACATTGGATATTTGAGTTGTTTTCGTTTGTTCGATATAAGCAGCTTTAAAGAGCCATTGGATGCAGGCGCCCTCACGTTGTGTGTGTGTGTGTGTGTGTGTGTGTGTGTGTGTGTGTGTGTGTGTGTGTGTGTAGGTCGTCTGAACTGGTGGTCCACCATGTGCACCAGCTGTAAGAAGCTGCTCCCTCTGGCCACCACGGGGGACGGGAACTGCCTCCTGCACGCCGCATCTTTAGGTGAGCGCTCGGCACGGCACGGCCTGTAGCGGCGGCGGCGGCGGCAGGTTACCTCTGCTGACTGATAGCGCTGCCAGTGCTGCGTCACAGCTGCCGCAAACCGAGGGGAGGGATGCCAGTCCATTATCTGGCGGAAACAAAAGCACCCTATAGGATGGAGATGTATGAACTAATAGATGCACTGAGCACGCAGCTTGCAGAGGAGACCTCGGAGCCGTCCTCTCGGAGGGGAGGTTTTGTGCTCAAGAGACGCGTTTGAAATGCCGACGGACTCGGAAATAATTCACTTCTACCTGGAAATGACGGGAGGATGGTTATTTCTTCAACTCCGCTTCATTATTTCTGTATAATTTCATTATCTATACCGCTCATCCTGCGCTCCGAGTCGCAGGCGGGGGTCATTGGACGAGAGGCAGGGTTCACCTTTGACCCGTGGATCGCGTGGACACGCAGAGACACCCCAACATTCGCCCTCTCATTCCATCCGTCCTTCATCCGTGGCCTATCCTGCACCCAGGGTGGCGGCGTCTGTCCCGGCCATCTGTGGCCGGTCACGGACAGACGGACGAACATTCACCGGCTCTTTTTCCAACGCGTGCGGGCGAGAACGTGCGAACGCCATCCAATCAGGGTCCTTCGTGCCGTAACGCCTTCGCTCTCACTCAGGAGACAAAGAACATTCATCCTCTCAGTCACGCGTCACGTCCAGACGTTCGACCGTCCGCCCTCGCAGTCGCGCATCAGAGACAGATTTACAACATTCGCCCTCACGTTCATGCAGCTCTTCACCCCTTCGTTCAAACCTCGTCCGACCATTCAACCTCTCACTGACTCTCATTCGAGAGAAGAAAACATTTACGCCTCTCGTTCAGACGTCCATCCAACCATTCACTCCCTCATTGTCTCCACGTTTGAGGACCGTGAGAGGAAATCACAACGAACCGGTGCAGACGTGGGGGATCGAACCGGGGACGCCCCGGCTGAGAGGTGGAAGCGTGACACTTCATGTCCCCGCTTTCTTGATGTTTACTATCACTGGGAAGGCGTGTGTCGGCTCGCGCCACAGCCTGCCGATGAAGGGCTTTCGATTAGCTTGAATTCTACAGAGAGAAGAATTTCCAGTTATTCTCGAGTCCTTTTTCCCCCCAGCTTCTCCAGGTTAAAAGGTTGACGGAGACACGAACCGTTAAAATCGGTCCAACGTCGTGAACCGGCATAAACGTTAATTCGTCCTCCTCGGAGCGTCTTCTGCCACGTTCCATCACCGCCGATCATTTCAAAAAGCTTTAACGGACGGTTGTGATTAAACCCGAACGATCCGGACGCGTCCCTTTTCAACGGCGTCCGTGATCGGAAGGGTTTGTAACGCCGTGGCCTCTGTCTCCGTCTCCGCCAGGGATGTGGGGCTTCCACGACCGAGACCTGATGCTGAGGAAATCCCTGTACACCATGATGAAGAGCGGCGCGGAGAGGGACGCCCTGAAGAGGCGGTGGAGGTGGCAGCAAACGCAGCAGAACAAGGAGGTTCTCCATCTTTGCTTCTCCATAAATCCGCCGGCAGCCGGCGCAGGGATCCGTACGGAAACCCGAAACCGGTCGACTTTTCCTTTTTGGATGCAAGTTTATTGATCCCGACTGACGTCTTTGACCTAGAAAGCCTCGACGGCCAAGAATCCTAAAACCGAAAACACGTCCGGATAATGTCGCCGAGGTTTAGGATAATCCGTAGAATCTTAGCGACGGGGAAAAGAACCGCAATCGCCCTCGTTTCCTCGCCGCACGTTCGTCAGATGAAAACCGGAACGATAGGTTGCAGATAAACACCCTATTAATAGGACGTGCGTGGGTGAGGACGAGCGCGCCCGCCGGAGTTTCCGTTTTCACCGGTGTGCGTCTCCAACCCCCAGTCAGGGCTGGTGTACACCGAGGAGGAGTGGGAGCGGGAGTGGAACGAGCTGCTGAAGCTGGCGTCCAGCGAGCCACGCACTCACCTCAGCAAGAACGGCAACAACGCCGGCGGGTAAGGCGGCTCCGTCGGAAAGCGAGATGCAGATTCAATGCTCGATATATTCCACCTGAGCAGAACGCAAGCCCTCCTCGCTCCACCGGCCCCCCGAACTGACCTCCTCCACGGAAGCGCCCGTGATCTATCACGCCATCTACTGGCCGCCGGGGTGTAGCTCAACCTCCTGGCTGCGGAACCCGTTTTTGTGTGTGTCTGTATGTGTGTGTGTGTGTGTGTGTGTCCATCCGCAGCAGGTAATTCGATTCTCGCACCCCGTCGTTGCATAAACAACTGTGAACGCGGGTTCATCCGGGGCTGCGGAGGCTGATCGGAAAATAAAAAAGAAGTGTAGTTTCCTCCCACGGGCGGAGGTCTCGCACGATTCGCGTCCGGTTTCCATTCGCGCTGAAACCGTCGAGCGCTCGCACGCACGCTCGTCAACTGGGAGGGGAAACAAAAAGTGAACGCGTGGCCGCGTGGATTGTTTCCATTTACTGTAATGAATGTCACAAACGCTTGGTTTCGGGGCGTGCGCGCCTGCAGAAGCTGCGACAGTTGATGCGAACTTCAGACTCGATCCCTCTAATGCAGCGGACACCGTGTCCTACCGTCAGGCTCCCGCCTGTGCGGGGAAGCCCCTTTCCTCACTTTGGACGAGCCGGCGTCCCAGCAGAAGCTCTCCGGCGGCAATAACAATCCCCATTAAAGTGCAGGATTTCCCCACCGCTTCTTCCCCCGGTTCCACCGATGCGGTGATTCAGGTGGCGTCGGCGTGGAGGCGATTCTCCCGATCGGCCGAGCGGGACTCGCATATGAAGAGGTTCTTTATCGGCGTGAATTTGGCCGCGTGGCCGTTTATGTGACCGACAGCTTAATCGGTCGCAAGGCCTCTCCAGGATGAACAGACGGATCCCTTTCAAGGTCACCTGAGGACGCGTGAAGCCACGCTGGAAAATGCGTTTTCGTCCCAGTGGGGAAATTTCAGGAGGTCCCGTGACCGGGGTGTGTTTTCCTCCGGGCAGGGTGGATAACTCGGAGGACCCGGTCTACGAGAGCCTGGAGGAGTTCCACGTGTTCGTGCTGGCCCACGTGCTGCGCAGGCCGATCGTGGTGGTGGCCGACACCATGCTCAGAGACTCCGGAGGAGAAGGTACGCCGCTCCATCTTCTCCGCACAATAACCGGAGGACCGGCGCCGAAACGTAACCCCCCCCCCGTCCACCTGACTTCCAGCGTTCGCCCCCATCCCGTTCGGGGGTCTCTACCTGCCCCTGGAGGTGCCTCCGACCCGCTGCCACTGCTCCCCGCTGGTCCTGGCCTACGACCAGGCTCACTTCTCGGCGCTGGTGTCCATGGAGCAGAGGGACCAGCAGCGAGAGCAAGGTAGGCCGGCCCGGGTCCAGGGTCGGGATGCTAAACTAACGCGCGACGGTCGGGCCGCCTTTGCGTTTGCCTCCGTAGGGAGATTGCAGAGAGATTGCAAACGGTCTGCCTGTCCCGCTCGGGGTGAATAATGTATGAAACGGCAGTTGAACTACCTGTGATCCATTATTAAAAACCCCACGGTGGGCAGCGGGAGCGAGGGAGTGGCCGACGCAGAGAAGCCGGACCGTGGGCTCCCACCTTTCCAAACCCTAAAACAATATATATTCTGAACTTCCTGCACGCTTCCCTCTTTATCTGAAATCACTGCCGCTTTGTATTCTGATGGTGCTACTCAACGGCAAAATTGCATTATCTGTTTAATTTAATTTTTCTTTTGCCACTTCAGATGGCGGCGTCCTCGCCGCTCGCTCCCGAGGTCGGTGCAATCCTCGCATAGGAGTCCCTTTCATTGACAAATAGCGGGTCTCCTTGACAACCGGTCACGGCGCTCCCCGCTATCGGTGGAACTGGCTTGTCATTTGTGTGGCGGCCAGATCTGCCTTTTTCCATCTCAACTGTCTAAACCCCCCCCCCCCCCTTCCATCCCCCCCCCCCCCCCCCCCCCCCCCCCCAACGTTCCCGCTTTCCTCAGTTTGTTAGCTCCTATTCTCAGCCTATAAACACCAAAGCAGTAATTAAAGTCTGGGTCCGGCCGCTGCAGTCGCGCAGACAGACATGATTACAAGGCCGCCATCCCGGCCCCGAGGCCGTTCCCTTTAATACCAGCAGCAGATCAAATGCAGCCGATCCTCGGCCCTCCTCTTCCCGCCGCCACCGCTCAGCACTCCGGCTCTTTTCATTTGGCAGTTTCTTTCAGTGGCAGCAGTGACACATTTATTGTCCACTAGATGGAGCTTTTGTCCACAGAACCCTCTAGAGCGGCATCACGCCGCATGACTGCCTACATGTATAAAAATGTATATTTCATTTTTTTCCCACTTGAATCCGCGATGTCGTGAAAACACCTGCCCTTTTAGCTCGGTGCATTTCCATCCCGTGACAAAACCCGCCGGCGACGGAGCCCCTTTGCTAACGGCTTCCTTTTGTTATGGGAGTGTTTCTGCGCGACACCCTTCCAGTGTGGGATTCCTATTTCCACGCCTGGATTTCATGAAGCGGCACAAACTGTCTCATATCTCTGAAAAGATGCCAGACAGAAAAGGTCAGATGGTTTGGCTTCCACCGCCAATTAGGGCAGCGAGGCGGCGTCCGGCCCCTCGGCTCACCGCATCGCCACATATGGGCAGGGTCCCGGGGCCGGCGGGGCCGGCGGGGCCGCGGGGGCCGGCCTCCCCTCCGCACAGTCGGGCCACTGTGCCGACATCTCAGGTGGAGGGCCGCCTCCTCCCTCCATCCAACCCCCGATGGCAAAGTGCATGTGTGTGTGTGAGTGTGTGTGTTCAGGTGCCAGGGGCTTGGTTAGAATACTGGCTCTTTCTTCAGCCCTCTGTATGGAGGATTAAAAGCCGGTCCCTCCCAGTAACCTGATTCCCGGCCGCTCTGACACATGGCGCTCCCTCCCTCTGCGGGTCCGTGTTGACCTGAACTGTGGAAAGATGGCAGGGAGGGGTGACCGGAGTTTGTGATTTCTGTCAAGGATCGGGACCGTCTTCTTTCTTTTCCGCTCGTCCCGCCGGGGACGGGGAGGATGTCGGCTGAATCGCTTTTCCTGCCCGGACTCGTGTTTTTCCCCTTTTTTATTTCTTTCCCAGAAAGCGCCCAGAGCTCACCTGTCAGCTGATGATGCCACCTCAGAAATCACCGCCAGCCGCGTCTTTTTATCAGCTTGTTTGTGCTCCCGTGTTTTTTTTTTTTTTTTTTTAACAACGCGCGAGTGGAACTTGCCCTCTGGAAAATTCGGGAGCTATTTCGAGCCTCGCTCCAAAAACCTTAAAACGCTTACAGGTTTTCCTTGGCAGCCGGTCGTCAGCCCTCTAGCACCTATTTCAATGCAGTAAATGGCCGTCTTTTACACAAAGACCACCTACCTGACGCTGCGGTGTAAATCCAGCGCCGGCCAGATTTCCCCTCCAATCCATTAAAGACGTCCAACGCGTCCTTCTCCGGGCCGGCGGCGTAATTGAACCAATATGGCAATCAAAATTAAAACATTATTTGTTGTGGTTTTATGTGTTGCTTCAAATGTGACCCTCCGGTAATTACCGCCGCGGTTCCGCTGTTAAAATCTGCGGCGAGAAGCTTCGACTTGTTTACATGCGTGGCTGCTGTGTTTTCTGGCGAATTGGGCCCTTTAAATGTGCAGCTGTGCAGTGACCAAAGTCAGGAATTCAATTTTGCGCATTTTCCAGACAGTACAAATTGTTCTTGAAAGGCGAACACAGACGAAACCTTGGCTCGGTGTCACCGTCGTGAAGGAAAAGCTTGTAAGGGGCGACTTTGTCCCCGGACGGGAGCGACGAGGGCAGGACGAGCGCCGGCACACCTGAGGCCGGCGACACCCGAGTCCCCCCTCGCCTGCTGCTCCGGGTTCGACTCAAAGGGCGAGGCGAGGCGAGGCGAGGCGGGTGGGCGGCCGTCCCGCTGAACACGCAGCTCGCATTCCAGCGAGGGCCATGATGTCATGCCTGCATAAGCTCTGGGAGTCGGTCATTCGAGGACTGCGGAGCGAGGCTGCCAACGGGGATAGTAAATACATTACAGCACACTTCAGCCCCCCGGAGCCGGCTTGGCAGCGCCCGCTCGCCGGGTCTGGACGCCGTCCAAGGGGGAACAACGGCACGCACACATCGCGCTTTGGAACGGGCGAGGAGAGGCGGACAGCTGCCCGCCAGGAGTCGGGACGCCACCTCCAGAAAGAAAAAAAAAAAAACAAAACCCTCCCCTGCCTCCTGCGTGACCTCGGAGGGAAGCGGCTCGCCCGTCTTCTGTCTGCGCGTCCCGCCGCTTTTGCGTCGTCGCCTGAATTTTTATGGGCAAACAGGAAATGGCTCTCAGGAAGCTCATCTCCGTTTCAGCGCCGCCATGTCACCGCTGGCATTGGCGCCGGACCCGCGGGCGTTAGTCACGCCTCTTTCAGACAGATAGCGTACATGAACGGTGATCCTGCCACCGTGCGAAAGCTTCCCCGTAACTCCGGATAGATCATTCTAAGCCTCCGTTTTTTTTCTTGTGTTTGTCAGTTTGCCGGTCAGCTCGGTCGGGCCGCATTCGAACCAGCGAGCGCGTATCGCTGCAAAAAATGTGCTTTCGCTTCTCCGACGGTTCCGTGTCGAGCCCGAAAAGCACGGTCACCGTGCCTGCGCTCTGGTGTTCAGACTGTAAACATCCACAGGAGGGACCTGAACCGGGACGGGTGTCCTCGCGTCCGCCACGCCCTTTGGCAGCGGAAGAAGTCATTATTTTCCGCGTCCCGTGAAGGTCGAAAACCTCTTCCTGTGTGTGTGAGCGGCCGAACACATCGGCGGAGGAGGAACGGAGTCGCCGCCGTGATGGCGATAGTGGTTACCGAGCCCGGTGGGCGCCGACGCCCGGCCCGCTCGCAGACCCGCTCCGGTCACTCAAACTAGTGGCAGCCCGGCCTCAGCGAGGGGCGGGAACACCACAACGCAACACCGTCACAATACTTTTCTCATGACAACTTGTTTAGCACATAACATGACTTATTGCCAGTATTCTGTCACAAATTATAAACTAGAAATTATAACACCTCCTCCTCCCCTCCTAGGACACTTCAGGCAGCTTGTATTTATCTCATAAAATAAAGACCTCGCTTTGTTTTTGCCAGCTACTTTCATTTGTGCTGATTTAATTGGAAAAATAATGTCATAAATGTTGCATCCAAGTGTCAAATGCTGAAGCTAATTATGGTCCGAGTGTGTGTGTGTGTGTGTGTGTGTGTGCGTGTGTGTGGTACGCTGGTTAATGGTTGGACATAAGCAGGTGAGGTCTGCTGAGAGTGTGAGATATGTGAGGAAGGAAGTGAAGATTTTATCCTTCAAGTTAAAGAGGAAGCAGGACCAACATAAAGCCTCAGGGCGGCTTCAGATCTGCAGCCGAGCGAAGCCGAAGATCCGTTCTGACCCGGATTGCCTAAAATCCGAGCGGTCATCAGGACCGGACCGCGGCGGAAGGAACTCCGATGAATGGCCGTTTGTTCCGAAGCATCCTCCGGGAGCGCGTGCGTCACCGTGGCGCCGTCACATGACCTATCCGAGCATCCGAGTTCAGACGGAGTCCGGACCTCCACGGCAGCGGTCCTCACCGGCCTGGCTCAGCAGGGAAACACTCCCCGCTCCACATCTCCATCCGAGCCGGCGTCCTCTGGACATGACGGACTAACGAGTGTGCGGAGGCGCCGCCTCCAAACACGCTGGACTGGAAGCATCTGCTGCCAAACCCCTCGGAGACAGATAGCCTCAGTGCTCCTCCAGAGGTCTAATGGAGACCAGGCCTTCACAGCACCAGGCAGATGGTCACAATGCATCGTCCGACATGTGCGTTCTATCTCTATATCCATATATCTATGTATTATCTCCGGCATGTATGAGGCAGAGCTCATCTCAGATGATACCTGGGGACTTTAGCGCAGAACGTCTGGGCTTCAGACAAATTCCCGATGTTCTTGGACTGAAAAAAACAAGAATTAACCAAACAGTTTGTCCTAAACTGCTGTCAGTGTTTACAAACCGACCTCCCGGTTAAACTTTGACCGAACATTCTCTGGAACGGATCTGGTCATCCGTGCATCTGTTTCCAAAATATCAACGATTACCCCGGGGCGTCATGACGATGGCGCTCGGCCCGAGGGCTTCCTCGCCGTCTAGATGTTTGACTCTCTCCTTTTGTTTTCAAGTGTTTCGAGGACTCCTCGTTCTTGTTCTTTCCTTGGAAAGGCCGGGCGTCGATGCCGCTCGTCCGCGGCCCCTCGATCACAACAAGTCGTTAGCGAGTTGCAACGAACCGGATTATTTTAGGGAAGCGGCGGCTCGCGTGACCGCGTACGATATGAGAGGACGTGCGTTCAGGAGTCAAAGCTTCCTTCGGCCGCCGCCGCGAGTCAGAGTGACTGGCGCTCGTCGGTCGCGGTCACTTCACGGTCCGAGAAGCCAATGACAGAAAGATGACACCGGCTGTGCGGCGGGCGTCACGGTGACGGGCGCATGTGGTGATCAGTGTGACATAACCCCGTGTCATTATACAGTCACTGCCGCCGCGACCCGGCGGCGGCCTGGCGGCCTGGCGGGAGCGCGTGGCACGCGGCGCAGCTCCCGGCGGTTTAGAAAACCAGTCTAAACTAACCTTCCGCCGATCTCATCCCTTCCAGCTGTCATCCCTCTGACCGACTCAGAGCACAAGCTGCTGGCGCTCCACTTCGCCGTGGACCCTGGCAGGGACTGGGAGTGGGGGAGGGACGACAACGATAACACCAAGCTGGCCAAGTAAGTCCCGTTCGGCGGCGAGTCCGCGTCGATCGCCAGGGAGCGCGGCGGCGCCGCGTTCCGGAGAAGGCGAGGTTAGACCGGAGGCCGGCGATGGGCTCCGGCGTCCCGTCGCTTCAAAGAGCGAGCAAATTGTGAATCCCGTCAGTCATCCGCGGGGTTTCCCATGAGCGGCCCCGCCGAAGCAGCAACACGGCGAGTTTATGTAAGGGTTTCTGTTTCACATTCCTGCCAGTCAGGGGGGGTTTAGCTTATCCTTGAACAAGCGGCGGCGTGAACAATGCAAATACACACAGAAAAGATGCTCAGTCGGCGTCTCTCCGCGCCGCCTTGTTTTTTACACTCCGTCCGTCGCACGCAAAGCTCGCGCAGGGGGTCTGTGTTGCGTTCGCGCTGTAAGTGGAAGCCTCCCGAGTGTGTGTGTGTGTGTGTGTGAGTGTGTCGTGGCATGCAGAAAATAATACTGCGGTGAATGTTGTGATCGCTTTTGACATTTTTTAAGCATGGAAATTACTCATCGTGCAGATGAATTTGTCATTTTGCATGCTAGCAATTTTTTTTCTACTTGGTGTCGCCTCTGTCTTTCTGAACGCCGAGGTTTTGAGGTTTGCCGCTCCGGCAAAGGTTGGCTGAAAGAATGCGTCTGTTTATCGCATCCGTTTCTATACGTTTGTACAGAACAAATACAGTAAAACCTTGACTTGCGAGTTCAATTCATCATGTTACCAAGCTCCTAACTCAATATGCTGGTATATCAAATTCAGTTTTCCCATTAAAATGAATTGAAATGCGATGAATCTGTTCCCGCAGCCCCCAGGTTTTGTCACGTTTTAAATAAGAAAATATGCTTTATAAGTAACAAAGCCGTCAATAAAGATAATAACTCTGGAAGAGAACGTATTAATAAAAGAGCACATAATGTAACGGGTTCCAAACTCGGTTCTCGGCTCGTCGCGCAAAGCGAGCGGCGTTCGCATCTCGGGAGGCCCGTAAGTCGACGCAGTGGTAAGTCAAGGTTCTGCTGTCAGAAGATTTGGCGGCGGCGTTTTTAACCCTGGTCATCTTCTCCCGCAGTCTCATCCTGTCTCTGGAGGCCAAACTCAACCTGTTGCACAACTACATGAATGTAACGTGGATCCGTATTCCATCCGAAACAAGGGTACGCCTCTTTTTCTTCCTCCTTCCTCCTCCTCTCCGTGCACATGTGCGCCCGGTCGGTCACAGTTAATTTAGCTCTTAAGAGACTTTACTCTCCAGATGTGCCCGAAACCACACGCAGTTCAATCAGTCACTTTTATTTGCTGTCGGTCTGCAGTTCATCTCAGACATTCCAGCGTGTGGCGATAGCGAATCGGGTTCTGGAGAGGCCGGGCCATGCCGCGCGCCGGACGTACTTCGGGGGTCTTTTAAAGCCCGTCGCCCGAACGATTCGCAAATATCCCAACGCGCGGTCGCTTTTGTTTTGTTTTGTTTTTTTTGTCGCCGCCCGTTTGGTTTTGTTTTTTTTGGCTACGGTTCTTTACGATGGTGCGTTTGTCTGCTCCCAGGCTCCCCTGGCTCAGCCCGAGTCGCCCACGGCGTCGGCGGGCGAGGACGTCCAGTCCCTGGCCGAGTCCATGGACTCCGACCGCGAGTCCGTCGGCAGCAACTCCAACGTCAACACCAACGGCAAGCCGGCCAAGGAGAAGGACAAGG
The DNA here is from genome assembly GCF_037954325.1 of Fistularia commersonii. Classification (NCBI taxonomy): domain Eukaryota; kingdom Metazoa; phylum Chordata; class Actinopteri; order Syngnathiformes; family Fistulariidae; genus Fistularia; species Fistularia commersonii. The sequence goes on from NC_141300.1 coordinate 17,707,967, forward strand.
ACAAGCAGCGCAAAGACAAAGACAAGAGCCGGGCCGATTCTGTAGCCAACAAACTAGGTAGCTTCAGCAAAACACTGGGGATCAAGCTAAAGAAGAACATGGGGGGTCTGGGCGGGCTGGTGCACGGCAAAATGAACAAATCCAACTCTGGCTCAGGTCGCGGTGGGGAGAACGGAGGGGAGAAGGCGAAGAAGAAGGACTCTAAGACGACCAAGGGAGGCAAGGACGAGTCGGGACAGTCGGCCAGCTCCACCTCCTCGGAGAAGGCCACGAGCCCTTCCCCGACGGATAGGGACAGGCCCTCTAGCTCCTCGCCCACCGAGAGGCAGGACGGCGGCGGGAGGGGCTCGGGGGACAAGAGCCTGGAGAACTGGAAGTACAGCACGGACGTGAAGCTCAGCCTCAACATCCTGCGCGCCGCCATGCAGGGCGAGCGCAAGTTCATCTTCGCCGGCCTCCTCCTCACCAGTCACAGGCACCAGTTCCACGAGGAGATGATCAGCTACTACCTGACCAACGCCCAGGAGCGCTTCAGCCAGGAGCAGGAGCAGAAGCGGAAGGAGGCGGAGAAGAAGCCGGCCGCCGGCGAGCCGAAGAAGCCCGAGCACGAGAGCGTCTTCCAGAGGGAGAGATCGGACAGTTCTCCTCCGGAGAGCTGCTCTCCCGTCCTGCCCCACCACGCCCACGCCCACGCCCACGCCCACGCCCACGCCCACGCCTACAACCACAACGCGCAGCCGCCGCCGCAGCCGCCACCGCCGTCGGCGCTCAAGACGCAGGGCCGGAGCAGCCCGGCCCCCGCCGCCGCGGCCGCCGCCGCCCCTCCGGCCCCTTTCCCCGTCCCTCCCCTCACCCCGCCGCCCGCCTCCCACCTCGACCCCCGGCCGGCCCCGGCGCCTTACTCCTCCCCCAGTTTTGGTGCTAAGAGACTCGGGCCGGTCCCTGTGTCCGCCCACTACAGCCATACTCCGCCCATCCAGCGGCACAGCGTGATCCACTTACAAGATGTCAACACGCAATCCTCCATCTTCCAGGACGACCCCTACAAGCCGGTGGTGGGGACCCTAAAGACGTGCGCCACCTACCCCCAGCAGAACCGCACGCTCTCGTCCCAGAGTTACAGCCCCGCCCGCCTGTCGGGCGTCCGCACCGTCAACGCCCTGGAAACGCTGTCGTACAACATGCCCGGCGAACACAAGTCCCACACCTACACCAACGGATTCGACGCGGGAGACATTCAAGACTGCCTGGAGTTCGCGGACGAGGACAACTCGTCCCACACCTGGCTCAACCAGGAGAAAACCAAAGGGCGGAGCTCTGGAAGCCCTTTGTACTGCTTTCAGCAGCGCCGCTGCAAGAGGGAGAACTGCTCCTTCTACGGGAGGCCGGAGACGGACAACTACTGCTCCTACTGCTACAGGGAGGAGCTGAAGCGCAGGGAGAGGGAGAGCAAAGTGCAGAGGCCCGCGTAGCCGCCGCCGTCGCCGCCGCCGCCGCCGCCGCCTCAGCACGCCCGCCAAAAGCAAAGTCCGCAGGAGGCCGAGGGAACGACACCATCTGCACTCCGCGTTGGGAACACCACCGAGGCAAACATGTTCTTATTTGGTTGGAGAAACGCTCTGGCGCCGCCCTCAACCCTTCCCTCGTCGGCGCCCGGACCGCCGCTCTCCGACGAGGGAAGCGGAACTCGGAACAGTGAGCAACTTTGGCCAGATCCTGTCGTCTTTTCTCTCCCTTTTTCTTTCAATTTTCTTTATTTCACTTCTTTCCCGTCACGTTCGTTTTCGTCTTTTACTTGTTTTAGAGTAAAAGCCATCCCTCCGTGACGTGCGACGCAAAGAGGAATTAAAAAAAAAGCGATTTATTTTTCAAAAGGCGCAGTCGATGCGAATCTCACCTCGAAGGAACTTTTTTTTTTTTTTTAGCTCTTTTAATCAGTTTTGAATGCAATACCTCCGCTTGGATCATCGGAAATCTCCGTGGAAACACATTTCTAGTTTGTTTTGCAATCAGAAGAAACCGAACGGGAGATTATTATTATTATTGTTATTATGATTATTAGCCTCGAAAGCAATAAATTGGGGAATTTTCGCTACACTCACTCCCGATTTTGTCTATGCACCAATAATATAGTTACTGTAGGTTAACTGTGTCTTGTAAAATTGTAAAGGGTTGTCATGGTGTGCTTTCGGAAGCAAAATTTGAACTACGGGAATAAAAAAATAATAATAACAACACAATCGTGTGCGCATAATAGATCTCAATGTCAGATTAGGACGATGTAAATCTATCCCATTTGTCAAGTGTATCTGTTCTTAACAACGGCGGGCCAGAATTAGACTTGAAAAAAGTGTGTGAGATTTCATTCAACCCCTTTTATTTTATTTTATTTTGGATAAAAAAGGCTCCAAATCAAATTCCCGACGTCTCGAGAGAAATTTTTTTGGGGCGCCAAACGACGACGAGCCGCTCCTCGGCCGCGCGGCGTTTTGCGCCGTGTCTCTCCGGCTTTTTTCGACGACAGACGAGTGTGTGTGTGTGTGTGTGTGAGAGACTGTCCCGTGTTTAGAGGCCGTTTTCTTTTTCCTTTTCTTAAAGAAGCACCTGCTGCTAGGAGCACCTCCAGCCTTTGTGATCATCAGTGCTTTAACCAATCCGTGTATTTAGTTTGTTTGTTTGTTTGTTTGTTTGCTCTCTGCTCCCGGCCTCCCTGTGCTCTCTGCTCATTCAAACTATAAAAAAAAGACGCGGTGTTTGTGTTGCGGTTCGTTCTGGTGATGCTGTTCTGGATAATGTGCCACGCCGTCCTTAACTAAGTGTGTCCTGGCCAAGGATGTCCACTGCGGTTGGGCTTCTGTCCCCGTCCTCCCGTGCACACTGCAGTGTCGCTCCTCTTCGTCTCTATGTGTGACCAGTTCATGGACTCTCCACCATGTTAGGACTGTAAGATATGATTTTGTATTCCTTTAAAACTTTTACACTACTTTAAATTATTAATTTGCACATTAGGTACAGATGTAAATATGAGAGAAAAAAATAGTTTATTGTTACAAACATTACGCGTCTGTGTGGTTTTTTTGGGGGGCCGTTTTTCTTTCAGGTGGCCTCTTTCACCACGAAGACGGGTCGAGACGCTTTTGAGACGAAGGTCTCCTCACGTCGGACGGGTCGTCTCTCCGTTCCTTCGAATTTTTTTTTTCATTTCTGGGCGCGGGAGCAGCAGGCCGAGCCGGCGGCTCCGCGGGCGGCGGCCTGTTCCGCGCGGGATGAATCGCATACCGCCGCCCGGCCGAGGGTGCCGTCTCGTGACCGGGCTGTCGGAGACGGAGACGCGAGCTCCTCGCCTTTCCCCCGACTGCTGCCTCGGGGGCGGAGGGGGGCGGAGGGGAATGAATTACAGCCCCGCGTGATATTCAAACGATGTCGCTCGCCGGCACGCGGGGGCTCTCGGTCGCGGCCCGCTCAAGAGCTCCTCCGCACCGAGCGTATTGTCTTCTTTCTGGGATCTTCTCTTCTCAGAATTTCCTTCTTCCAAGCGCTGAGGCCCTTCCTTTGCTCGTCAAAGGGGGGGAAGGAGCTCCGTCAGGCCTCTCCTTCTGAGACCTCTGCGGACAAACACCTCTCGGCCCAAGAACCGTCCGCACCGGTAACTATCGGATACCTTCGCTGTAGTTTCCCGCCTGCAGGGCCGCTGTTGCTTGACGCCTCTGCGGCGCCCCCTCGCCCAGCCCCTCGCCCAGCCCCTCGCCCAGCCCCTCGCCCAGCCCCCGCCTGACCTGCCACAGCTTAGCCTTGTTGTCAACCTGCGACGGCTGAGCTCAACCCAGCTGCTCCACGGGATGCAAGCCCTGTGCTGCACTCAGGAGTGTGTGTGTGTGTGTGTGTGTGTGTGTGTGTGTGTGTGTGTGTGTGTGTGTGTGTGTGTGTGTGTCATAGCGGCCCCTCAGAAGCCTTCACCCCAGGGTGGTGGACGAGCGTCCTCCTCCCTCCCCCGCCGCTTCTCCCTGCGCTGACCGCATCCCCGCCTGTGTGGATTAGTCTCCCAGAGTCAGCCTACCCACTCTCCTCACCGCGGCAACCAGAGCCCGCTGAGCCTCCCACTCGCATTTTTCCAGCGCGTCTCCTTGACAGCGCCGCCGCTGAAGTATCTCACAGTTCTGGTTTCGAGCCACATTGCAGGGAACTCGAGGAGCGGTTTTCACCTGAGGGGACCGACGGCTCCACCGAAGAAGGTGTGACTGAAGACGAAAATCAGTCAGATCTTGAAAAAATAAACCAAGCCGCCCTCCACATCCTGTGTGCAGGGTGACACCGGGGGGGAAGTGAGTGTTCTGCTGCAGCTCAACACACTGCTTCGCTCTTCATCTGCAGCGTAACCCACTACAGAGGAGGAAATGTGTCATCGTGAGAATAAACGTGATTGAGAGACAGCACGAACCCAGAGAGGTGTGTGTGTGTGTGTGTGTGTGTGTGTGTGTGCGTGTGTGTGTGCGCGCCTCTCGCATGCAGCCCACACTACTTCAGATCTTCCTCTTCTTTTTTTAGGGCACCGTGCTCTGTGAATGTGCACCGTGAGTTTGTGCTCCTGCACCGCCGTGCACGCCAAGAAAAAGGTGCAGGGTCTGTATCTCCGGCTCCACGCCGACACTCAAGGCTCCCGATAATGATCGGCTCATTTCTCCGGTAAGCGCGCTGTCGGTTCGCGGCTCCGACCCGCCCGGGTTCCTCTTCAAATATTTGGACTCCGCCGCTCACCGCGCGTGGCGTGACCGGCCGCGGGCGCCGAGGCCAAAGCGCTGCGCGGGCGGCGATTTCTCTGCAAATGTGGACCAGATCCCGTTCTCCGCAGGAAGGCGCGAGGTTGCGGGAAGGTCGCTTTGTCCGCGGAGGAAACTTCTCACAATAAATTGGTCAGTCGGGCCTGAAATACAACAAGGAAGGAAGGAGTCTCCAGCGCCAGGTGCCCCACCCTTTGTACCCCTGCAGTTACTGTAAATATTTGCATGGGTGACACGCGGGAACAAGGTGTACTTCCTGTTGCAGCAACAAGGTCCCTGTTGGATTCCCGCAGGAGAGCCTTTCTGCACGGAGTCCCCGTTTCTGCACGGGGTTCCTCCGGCAGGCCAAACACACACAGGAGGTTGAGTGGAGAGGACCAACGGTTGCACGTCTCTATATTTAATGTGAGTGTGAGTGAGTGGATGGTGATATTGAGAGGGTGGGATAAGCGGCATCGCTAATGAATAAGTGAGCGAATGAGAGACGCGTTCGGAGAGTTACGTAAAAAAGGCCCAGAGGCACCTCCCGGATTTAAATGTTTTAAAGATTTCAAGTGAAACGTGTGTTTTTCAAACCTGCACGATGACATGAATGCATCCGCTGACCCTTTAGGCGACGTTTAGATTCAGACAAACGCCAACGGAATCGAAATCCACATCGACGCGCCGCTAATGAAAAGTCAAACCGGGTCAACCGCTGAGATTCAGCGCCCCCTCTTCTCGCCGAGGAAATGAGCCCAGGACGCATCGTAGCTGCATATTTTATGAATTTATTTCCAAATGTAAACTTCACTATTTCATGCATACAAGTTATGACAACATACATTATTCAACAATCTGTTATTTTTCATATTTGCATAGGACATGGTCACAATATATTGTCTAACATGTAAAAAATAATGCCATAAAAAGGTACAGCAGAGCAGCTAGGACCAGCACATTAGATGTGTGTGTAAAGGTTACTGTACAACTGTAATACTTGAATGTAGTGATTTTGGTTTGCTGAGAGGAATAATAGAAAAAAAAATGACACCTGAAGGTTACAGAGTGAGGTCATCGGAGGATGTACTGGCCTTAGCTGAGTCGAGTTATTTACAGGTTACATTACGATGGTGCTGAGAGGGGGGGGGGGGGGGCAGCACCGCGGAGTCACTACAACAGGCAACTGATGGTGATGGGGGGGGGGGGAGGTATCGTCACACCGAGGAGGGACGCCGGGGACAAAGGAGGGGCGCCAAACACAACCAGAAAGCCGGTGCCTCTTCTTTCTCTCTCCGTTCAACCCCAATTTTTACTTTTTTATTTGAATTTTTTAAGAAAAAAAATCTCCCGCCCCTCCACGCCGCCCCGACCATTCACTGCTCATTCAAGTGTTAGGAAAAAAAAAACAAAACGGAAGATTTCTAAAAAAAAAAAAAAAAAAAAACAAGATTTCGAGATGTGGGGAAAGAAGGAAAAAGAAACCCAAAAGGTCCATGTGGATTCACGGCGTGCAAAGCCGAGCCCAAAGAGTTACCCCACATTCATCTTTCCCTTCAGAGCCTTTGGTAACAAGTTGCGACCGGAGAGCACAACCCTGCTCGGAGGGGCGGGCGGGGGAGTCCAATCACGAGTCCTGCTATGGCTGCTTCACACACACACACACACACACACACACATTCACACACACATGAGTAACCATCCCTGCCTTTTCATTCGTAAAGAGGGGGAGTCGTGCTCTGCACGCTCGCGTCTTTTTTTCAAAGAGGGAAAGGAGAGATTACACCTGGGGGGGGGGGGTTCACAACAAGAGACGTACCTCGTGCACAACTCACCACGTGGAAAAACCTCACAGTCAAGACAGATTTCTACTCATAGCCTATAGAATAGGAAGAAAAACAAAGCATCGGCTCGACGTCAGCAGCACGCTTTATGGCAAACGCAGTTTTTTTCTTCAGACCTTTGGAATGGTTGGGCGCCCGGTTCGGTCGTCTGGCGTCGAAGGAAACGGACGGGAAACCTGGTTACAAGCCGATATACAACGCTCGGGTCATGTACAGCACGCGGGGGGGGGAGAAAATAATTTAAGAATCCAAACGAAACAAAGCCACGCGGTTCGGAACGGTGACGTAAAGCGGAAAAGGAGACCGTCGTCCCGGAAGATTTGTTAAATCCTCTATATAACATTAAAAAAAAAAAGCAAATCAAACGTTATAAAACTGTACAAGTCTGTTCACGGTCCGGCGGTCGGGGGTTCGATCGCCCTCGGCGTTCGTGTCGGGGGACGTCGGGACTTTTGGCACACGGTTGCGTCGACCGTCGGTCGGACGTCGGCCGCGACGCCGACGTTTTACGTCGAACGCCGTTGTTGTTATTCGGGTTTCGCCGGCCGGCCGCCCCCTTCGCGGCGAGAAGCTCGGAAATGCTATTTTTACCACGTGAAAACAGAGATTGAAAAAAAAAAGAGGCAGGTTTTACTGGAAACGGAAACACAAAAAAAAAGCGTCCTTTCCCTCGAAACTTCACCCGTGTGCGACTCACCGCTCAGACATCGACGACGTCATGGAGGTCCGGAGGAGATACGAGGGGAAGATAAAGGATTCCGGGAGGTATGAGCTCTCCTTTTAAAGACACACCACAACAAAAGAACAAATAACTATGTGCTAACTCACAAGGGCTACGGGTTTCAAAACAATCCAAATCATATTTTTTCTGAAAAAGAAGGAACCGAGGATCGCTAGCTAGAAACCGACACGCGCCGAGGTCGGGAGGTCACCGACCCGACCCCCCGACCCCAGGACCGGGAGGGAATCCTGGACCCGGGCCTGACAGGGAGCCCGCGTCCTGACATCTTAAAGTCATTATCCATGGGTTGTATTTAAAAGAAAAAGCAAACAAATATGGACAACAATAATTCAACCCTTTGATAAATTCAAAAAAAAAAAAAAAAAAACACCCGAGGACAAAAAAATGTGAATTTCTATGCGGGATGAACAGCGTTATTTTCACACCGGAGAAGAAAAGAAAAGAAAAAAGCAGAGGAAGCAGGTGGACGTGTACAGAAAGTGTGTTCAATGGCGTCTGGTGTTGAATGATTCAAGTAGATTTGGTCCAGTGAGAGAAAAACCCCGCGGGGCGTCGTCTCCCCGGCGAGGTCTGGATGGATGGAGGGGGTCTGGTGTGTTTCCACTGACCAGCAGTGAACGCTGAGCATCCAGGGAACACCGGGGGGGCGAGGAGGGGAGGAGGGGGGGGCGGCAGAAATTTCTGTGCAGCAGACGATGTCCACAAACTGTCCACAAACTGTCCACAAACTGTCCCGCATCTGCGTTGCGGAGATCGACCCTGAGGTAAACGTGCAGATTACGGATTAAGAAGTGAGTAATGGAGACGACCGGAGGGTGGCGAGACTCGGAATCCTTTTTTTTTTTTTTTTTTAATTGACTCATATTATGGCTAGAACACTCAAAAAAAAGGGTTCTTTTTCCGAGAAATGGTGGAACGTGTCGCCATCCGAAGTGTCATCTTGCAGCCTGGAATCCGGGAGGAGCGTCTCTTCGACACGCCGCCTTCCCGAGGAGTTACTGCATTGATCTACGCGGGTTTTCTGGTTTTTTTTCCTTTTCTGGAGGATGTGACAGAGCCGATTCTTCATCTCTTTTAAAGGGAGATAACTGCGGTGGGGGAGGGGAGGGGACAAGGCCCGCCATTCATGGACATCCACCTGCCGCGGCGCCTCAGAACCCCTCCGTGCTTTCAGGGTGAAGTTGTTAACATGCATGTAGCGTGCAGCGCGGGGCCGGTGGTGGTGGAGAAGGTGTGGGGTCTCGGAGGGGGGGGGGGGGGCTCCGGGGCTCAAGCTAGCATGCAATTCATGCCGACAACAATCTACTGGAGGGGGGGGGGGGGGGTGATGTGACCTCGAGAGGCGGGCGGGACGGATCCCGGAGAACCGGGAAAGAAAATGTCGGCGGGCAGTTTTGATAACGGAGCCCCGTTTCCACGGAGGGCCGTCCGGGAGCTTCTGCCCGGCTTATCCAGGCATGTCTGTCTGGAAACACAAGTCAGCTTTCTCACGGGGGGACGGAGGGGGAGGACATCGGAGCTCCGCGGACGTGAGGTCGCCGTCCGGCGCCGCGCTCTGCTGATATGTTCATTTTGGTTTGAATGTTTTTACAAAACAAACAAAATAAAAAACCCCCCTTCCCCTCTCTTGTGGCGGGAGTTTGAAAGCAGCTGTTTTTTTTTTTTCCTTGGCAATGTGACATTCGACTCCCCCGGCGGTAAGAAGAGGATTTCTCCCTGTGCTTGTGACGGACTTGTGATGGACCCTGGCGAGTCCCGCCCGCTCCGCTCGCGTCGTCTAGGTAGTGGCGTTGTTCTGGCTCCGCTCGCCGCGCTAATAACAGTTTGTAGCTTCGGAGGGAGGGGTCGTCCGGGGAGTTTGTGACCGGGTGTCTCCTCCTCTGCGCCGCTCTGCTCACGATAAACCTTCTCCACTGTTATCACCCCCCCTCTCTTCCCACCCTCTGGTCTGTCTGTTCCAGATAGCCGCTTTTGTTTTCGCGCCGTCGTTTCCGCGCCACCGACGTCGCGCTCTCCCGGCGCAGGTGGAGCCGGACGGGCGGCGTCGCGGGGAAGGGCTGCTTCTGGGATGCGGCTTTTTGCTCCTCCGGGCCGGGCGAGGTCACGGGGAGGGAGCGAGACCGCCGGGGTCCCCCTCCCCCGCCCCGAGGCCCCGACGAGAGGCGGCTTTCGTTCGTTCTTGTCTTTGGTTTCCTGTTCCTGTGTGCTTGAGAGGGGGATAAACATTGTCCCGGCTCCCTAACAGCTGCTTTGAAACTCTCCTCTTAAAGGTCCCATTGTTTCGCTAAGATTATTCATCAAAAAAAAAAAATTAGAATCCCAATCCTTGCGCTGGTGTTCTACACATAAATATTAGCGTCGCCGGGTTGGTGGGTGTCGTGAGCCTCCGAGACACAAGGGGGCGCTGTAGCGCGAGAGGGTGACGGCGTGTCCGAGGGAGTGGGGGGGGAAGTGGGGGGGAGAAAAAAAAAAAAAACGACAAGAAACGAAGAGTGCAAATTGTGTTGAGTGTAAGGCTGATAAATGTGTACTGTATGTTTCTCTTCACCGTGTTCATTCTTTCAAGCTAACAAGGCCATCCCTGAGCAGGGTGAAAAACCCAACCGCGGTTGGATTTTAGAGTAAAGTGATGAGTATATTGTGCAGTCAATGTGAGTACTTGTGAAAAAGTACTGTGGTTTTACAGAAATAGCAACTGTCTTCGATCCTGAGGTGTGTGTGTGTGTGTGTGTGTGTGTGTGTGTGTGTGTGTGTGTGTGTGTGTGTGTGTGTGAACCCCATCTTCTCACCCACCCGTTCGAAAAAAAAAAACAAAAAACGAAGAAAAGCAAAAACCTGTTTTGATAAGACTGTATGTGAGTGTGTGTGTGTGTGTGTGTGTGTGTGTGCGCATGTGTGTGTGTTTGTGTGTGTGTGTGTTTTCCCCTTAACCTTGTTAAGCTGACTGCCAACATCCACTGGACTAGCCATGATCCAAAGCTACAAAAATAAAAAATAAAAAATAAAAAAAAATACAGACGTATGGTACAGAGTGTAAATATTGCCGTCCGGGAAAGGCATTAACTTCTTTTAGGATCACACAAGTAATTGCACTACAATAAGCAGTTATGTACAGTATGGTACACCACAGCAAGCGCAGGAATAGCAAAGAAGGGGGTTGCTGACATCTGTGCAACACGAGTGTTATGACAAAAACACAGTCCTCGCAGGTGGAGGCAGAAAAAAGTGCGACTGGGGTTCAGTTTAAGGCGAGTTGGCAGGGCTGAGGGCGGGGCTGAGCGTGGGGCTGGAGGCGTCCGAGCGGCTGTAGTCGCTTAGGGAGCCGGGGCGCGTGGAGGAGCCGCCGCCGCCGCCGCCGCCGCCGACCCCGCCGACCCCGCCGCCGCCGTGAGGCCTCTTCAGCATGCCGGGCTGGAAATCGGAGTGGCGCCGGGCGTGCTTCATCAGGTGGTCGCTGCGCATGAAGCGCTTGTCGCAAAGCGGGCAGCCGAACTTCTTCTCCCCCGTGTGGGTGCGGTAGTGGCGGGCCAGCTCGTCGGAGCGAGCGAACTTCTTACTGCAGTCGGGCCACGTGCACGGGAAGGGACGTTCTCCTGGGCGACGCAGAGAGAGGGAATTTAAGTCTGACTTTCAGTCCTTCTGCTTTCTGTGTGTCCACCAATAGGAGCTCTCGTGTGTTTGTATCATAAGAGCTCATCCTACACACTTACATACACACGCTTTCAAACATACGTATACTCACACACACACACACTCGCACACATGCAGATACATGCTCGAACGTGCGTCCACATGCACTGACATAAACATCCTGTATATTTACACACAAACAAGTTGGAGTTAAATGGCCTGTAAAACAATCCCACCCCACATACATGCTGTGAGACACACACACACACACACGGCAGGGAGGCCAATCGCTGTTTATATGCTTAATATATATATGTTCAAGTACATATACATAGATGCATACACATGTATATAGGCATATATATGTATATATATAGGAAGGACAGTGGTGAGACCAGCGATGCTGTATGGACTGCAAATACTGACAATGACCAAAAGACAGCAGGCGGAACTAGAGGTTGCAGAGATGAAGATGCTGAGGTTCTCTTTAGGAGTGACCAGGATGGAGAGGATCAGGAATGAGTCCGTCAGAGGGACCACACATGGTAGATGCTTGGGAGAGAAGGTCAGAGATGGTTGAGTCATGGACAGAGGAGGGAGAATGAAGATATTGGTAGATGGATGCTGGAGTTGGAGGTCTAGAGGAAGACCAGACAGAAGATGGATGGACGTGGTGAGAGAGGACATGAAGGTAGTTGGTGTGAGAGAGAAGGATCCTGAGTTAGATGAAGAAGGAAGATTCACTGTGGCGATAGACCAAAAGAAGAGAAGAAGATATATATATATACATATATCAATACATATACATATATACACACACATACATATACGTATGTATATGTATATATATGCCTATGTATACGTATGTGTGTGTGTATATATGCGTAAATAGAATGATTCATTATCTAAACTGCCGTTGAGGGTGTGGTTGTTGGATCTCCCAGCTGTTGTTGCTTCTCTCCGAAGTGCTCGATCACACATTTACTGACAAAACATCCATTCACGCCATCATTCACACTTCATATAGAGATAAACTCCCATTCTCTTCCCCGGTGACAATACAGACACACACAGACACACACTGACACACACAGACACACACTGACACACTCACTCGCTCATTCACACATCTGGACAATTCAGGGTCTCCAATGAGCCTCCGGCATGTTTTTGGACCGCGGGGGGAAACCGGAGAAGTCGGAGGAAACACACAAACACAACACAGAAAGGCCTCGCTCACAATGAACCAGGGACCTTCTTGCTGTGAGCCATATACACAGATAAGTGTGTGTGTGTGTGTGTGTGTGTGAGTGTGTGTGTGTGCATGTATATATATATATATATGTACATACTGTATGTGTGTTACTGCTATATTCCCTCAATTCCTTACTTGCTAACAATAGCATATATGCCTATCCATGTGTGTGTGTGTGTGTGTGTGTGTGTGTGTGTGTGTGTATGTGTATCCATACACACACAAACACACACATATATATATTTAGATAGATATAGATATATATAGATGTATATATATACCGTGGGCCCCTTAAGATACATTCACTTTATTTACAATTTTTTTAAGATACAAGGGGTGATTTGAGCAAATTTTATCCTTGAAATATGAATAAAAGTGATTCAGAGGAAAATGAATCCGACAAAATAAAAACTAGTGAAGAAAAGTAAAATTCTCAGATAAAATTCAAGTTAATTAATTGAAGTTAATTTAATTTTAAGGTTTATTTTAAGTGTTTGAGGTAAGTATTCATATATTCATTACAACGCTTTAAGTTTACCATAACCACGATTTTGCTTTTTCATGTCCCTTACATTATTAATATCCTTCTTTTTCACGTTTTTTCTGTGTCAATATCCTTTTTTGTGAGTTTTTTTTTGGGGGGGGTGAGTTGAATTAATTAGTTTTTTGTTATTTTAGATGTGGAAAATTTATTTCAAGATACGAAAAATCAACATTCAAATTCAGTTCTATTTACACATGTGTGTGAGTGTGTGTGTGTGTGTGTGTGTGTGTATCTGTGTGTGTGTGCCATTTTTACTCTTCTGTACTCATAGATTGTTAACAAGAAAGGAAAAACAATCATTATTTTGAATGTAACTTCGAACGGTTAACTTTCACGTAATATAATGACAAAAGGTTTATATATAGTCTGATATTGACTTGAGGTCCTTTGACAAAGCCGATTTGTCCGGATATAAAACCCGTCAGCGGTTGCCAGACCGGACCGAAATGTCCGAGTGCAGCAAAACAACACATTAGTTCTTTGTTGCATGGCATTGTTTTGTTTGTAACAGTTTATTTCTCCATAGTTTCACTCCTGCGTGACAGGCGGGAGCTCCAGCTAACCGCTCTGTTCATGCTGACGTTTGGAGTTGGTGGCCTCTGTTATTGACACGCCCAAGGAAGCGATGTGAAAAAAACACCAGAGCGGAGGTTTCGTCACGGACGTCCACAGACTAATTAGTTACACGGCCGAAAATCCCTTACATAAAGTCTGCCAGTGACTCATTATGGCCTCTGAGTCATCCAGGGGAGACTTCCACTCCGGAGTCACTTGAAGTAACAGACAAATACAGAAACCTTGTTTTGCTTTGTGTGGAAAATCGCCTAAATATTGTTGGCGTGCCAGAGGAGCGCACGTGGCTTCTCTACCCCGGCTCCAGATGCTAATCGCTCTCACAATGGCCGTCCAGCCCATTTTCCAGCATGCAACTATCTGTGACTCTGCACACGGGGAAAGTATGCCCTCCCCCCGCTGCATCAGGCAATAAAAGTGGGCTTTGACACAAATCTACTCGAAGCCAGATGGCACTATATATCTTGTGGTTTCTTTCCATTCTGATCTCGGGAGTGTTGTGTGTGTGTGTGTGTGTGTGTGTGTGTGTGTGTGTGCGTGCGTGCAGCCAAAATGCAGTGTTTGCTACGCTTCCCCGGCAAACACGTCAAACACTGCGCTCCTTTTAGTTCCATTTCAGCGGGTTTCTGCCCAACAATAGCAACGCGCGGTATTCTAATTTTACCAGCGTGGTGACCTTGCAGTCACAGCGAGGACCGGCGCTACGCCGCCACGGGTTATTCCGAGAGAATATAAATAATCGATAGTCACGTGCAAACCCGTGCCGCAGATTGTAGCCGTTAAAAGGAGCGGAACGTCAAAGAGCGTGGAGGTTTGTTGTTAGCGAGACAAATTAGCAAGCAGGAACCCAATGGTTTCTTTGTTCTGCGTCCCCCCCGCCCCCGAGGGCCGCGTCGGAGAACAGCACTGATCAGCATCAAACGCTCGTTTGCTACCTGATACCAGCGTGAGTCTCAAAAACAAGAAGTACGTGCGCGGCTCCGCGCCCTGTCTAAACAGCGTGGTTACAAAACACGCAGGCAGACGGAGCGTGTCTAGACAGCCCGGTCTGCGCCGTCGCCTCTGACGCCTCACCTCAACTCGGGGCGAACTCGTCCGGCCTCACCCGGGTCCTGCGGGCTCTGACACGGCGGCGGGGGGGGGGGGGGGGGGGGGGGGTTGGACCAAGAGGCAACGCCGCATCTGCACGTTCGCCGCTCGCCTCATTTTGTTTTTAAAAACGAAGCTCCGGTTTTGCCGCCCGTTTGCCAGCCGTGCTTTACTCCCTCATTGGAGGGCTGCTCCCGGAGAGGAGGAGGAGGAAGCACTAATCTCATTGAGGAGACTCATGATTTCATACCTTATTAGCAAGAGAAGCAGCCGCTGCTGCCACCTGGCTCTGTAAAATTAGTTATCGGCTAAAAAGGAGACCTAAGCTCTGCAGGCTGCTTAAGGCTCAATAACCAGCGTAACGGATCCAGTTCCATTAATATTTAACCAGACACCGGAGCGCCGGGCTGATATATCCGAGTCTAACCGCGTCGGACGGGGGAGTCGCGGCGGTAGTGGAAGCATCAGGTATCCGCCGGCCGGCCGCTCAAGGACAGGTGTCGAATTATTGAGACCTCCGCCGGTAGCAAGATTACGCAGAACGATCGCCGGTCGCCGCCCGTTTCGAAAGCCTTCGCGGCATCTGGGGCAAAAAATATGAATTTGAAGAATCCCGCAGCCTTGAGAATGTTCTCTGAAATCGAGAGGGGAGGGAAAAAAAAAAAAAAGCATGTGACGCCCCAATTATTTGGGCACGTTACGTAAGATCAGGAGTGGGATTTGCACGGCGAGGCTGAGATTTCTGGCTGCGACAGGAGGGGAGAGTGCAGGGGAGGGGAGGAGGGTCGAAGGAGCCAATACTTTGATCCGGCGGGGATGAAAAGGAGCCGTCGCCCTCGGCCTACGGGAGTCTGCGGCGAGCCGCTTCCCTCGCCTCCAGCGCGTCGCCGCGGCGAGCGTGAGGACGAGGCCCCGCCGGCGGCTCTTCCCGTCCCTGGCAGCCGGCCACGCGGAGGGCGTGGTTTGCCTTTCTCAGAATGTTTCCGTTGCAGAGGGCGCAGGCAGGCGGGCGGGGGGGGCTTTGCCTAACGAACACAGTGACCCAGTTACCCGTAAAGTTACATCATGCACGCCAACCGTACCTCGGATAAGCGCCGCCGCGGGGGGGGACACTCGCGGCGTGATTATGTCACAGGTACTCTGGTTATGTAACTGTTCCCTGCGAGGCCAGTGGGTCAGTAAATAAACCGCTCATCTCACCCCCCCCCGTCCTCCCATTCATATCCGAGACGCTCGGCTCCTCCTCTTTGGCGTAAAGCCTCCCCCTCCGAGGCCGGGAGATACTGTCTGCTGAAGACAAGATCCCAATCTTTTTCTCCTGACGTGAGCGGTGTTTTCACCTGCCAGCGCGCTGTTCTTTTCCCTCCAAGCGAGGGCAGATAACATTCTCTCTGTGTCCTCATGCATGGGGTCAAGCTCACACAGCGTACGGCTCAATCGACCACGTGACCCCGCGCACGGCGAGCGAGAGCAAATAGCTGTGCGTGACGGGGGAGGGGGGGGGGCGATGCAGCGATCACCTTGAGTTCTGGCTCCGCTCTGCCTGCGCTCAAATATCTTTCCCAGATATCTTTCCCACAAAAATCAAAAAAACAGCAGCAGCCGTCTTTACGCGCACGTCGCTGAAGACGGGGAAATCGCCGGGGGATCTCGAGGCGACTTCCACGGCGCCGCCGGCTTGGCTTGACGCGAGATGGACGTCGCCGACTCCGGCGGACCCGAGCGATCCTGCAATTTGCTCGCGAGTTTACACGAAACCCGGGGAGTTAACGTCAGACTGGCGCTCGGATCTCGTTTCAATCCGCGCATCCATCCGCTCGTTCCAAGGCTCGTCGCGCTTAGCTTAGCTTCAGCCCGGACGGGTTTAACACCAAGCTAGGATGCTGTGAGCGCCGGGAGGGAAAAGGCCAAGGTGGCTTTGGAATGACAGACGGTTTGTTTACTCTGAGAGACGAGCGGGATTTAAAGCGGCGGCGTAGCGGAAAGACGTGTTCAGAACGCGGTAGTAAAGCAGTCTGTTTACATTTTTCCGTCTCGTTGCCACGACACAAACGACACGCGCTTCCTGTGTCGTTAGCGCGGTGTTGTTTTGCACATGCGGTTGTGTGCGTCACGCGTCTCAGCCCGTTGCAATCGAAAAATGAACTCGCCACAGCGCGTCTGGGCGGGTCGCGGATGCAAGTGAATGCAAACACGCGCGCAGAATGTTAAATATACGCCATGGCTCATCTTTCGCCGCTAACGCTACTTTTCTCAGCAGATCACCTGAAAGGCAGGGTGATTTCCCTCGTGTGTGGAAGCGATCTTAGCGTGTTTCCTCAGAATGTCCGCGCCCGGGGTTTCTGTTTCAAACCAGATCCCGGCCGGATCGACAAAGGAGCCGTGGGCGTGTCGGGTGACTCCGGGAGAACGTACCAGAAAACCGGACGCGTTTGATCTATTAGCGCCTTTTGTCTTTATCGAGAGGAACCTCGCTCGCTATTCAATAGGCCGCCACCCCTCGTGGGCCTATAGCTGTCAGGCGGTGAACAATGGCAGCAGCCTCGCTCCCAGCAGGAGAGGCACTCCTGTAATGCATTTCAATCAGACGGACCGGGCGGACTGACCGTAACTCTCCCGTCTCCTCCCCTCGCTCTGCAACGCACAGGGCTATCGAGTGTGACCGTCTTACTCCTGCATACGCTTAGCGGTGCATTACTTCGCCCCCTTTACTCTTAAGGGAAAGGCAGGGGTGGCTTCCCCGCATTGACCAGCTCATCATATTTGCCTCAATTAGTGGGAGTGAGCACTCTGTTTTAGCCTTGAGTGCACGCCGGAACAGCCCTCGTTCTTCTTATCGTCTCACTGCTGGTTAACTGAGGACACGCGAGCAGCCGGTGCCACTATTTTGTGTTTATAGTTTGTCTGCAGAGGCGGGGCGGCGGCGCGGACGCCTCGTTACCGCCGGCGGCGTTCCCGCGGAGCGAGGCCGGACCATCACGTGCCGAGACGTCACACAAAGAGCTACCGCTGCGCCCTGAAAGGCCCGGGACGACGTAAAATACTGCCGGCTGTCGGCGTTGTGCCTGATGTACGGCGGCGGGGCGGCGGGGGGAGATATTTTGCGTCTCAGAGGGAACCGATTATGCCCCTTCTTTCGCCGCGACTCCACCGGGAACTCTTCTCCGTCTCGGGCCGAGGGCCACACCCCGGCGCGTCCCGGTCCGCCACGGTCTGATTTATCACGCGGGGAAACGGCGACGAGGCTTACATACCGCCGGGAACATAAACAACCCAGCTGGAGACAAAACAAGCGCCCCTGACATCGGCTCCTCCCTCTCCCTCCTCTCCGAGCTCAGCGTGGACTGAGCTCTCGGTCGGGATCCTGACGGGGGTGCCCTCCGCCTCCGCCTCCGCCTCCGCCTCCGCCGCGGAGGTCTCTCATCCCTTCAGACGGTAATCAGATTAGCTGCAGATGCAGCTGAATAAATGACCTACATCAATGGAGGCCATTGACAGGGTGTACGGCGTTATCCGACCCCGCCCCCCGACCTCGCCGCACTGTACATCCTCCGTCTTTGTGCCGCCGATCGCTCCCTCGCGTGCCAGACGATGTGATTCGGGCGGCTTTTTGGAGAGGTGAATGAGCGCGCGGGTCCGTATCCTTCTCTTCCTGCCGCCGGTAAATGAACACCGCGCCGCGAACCCGCGATCCCGTGGCCCTCGGGGCCCTCGGGGCCCGGCACCTTTTTCTCCCTGGGCGGACAGAAGAAGGGCGGGAGGGGCCGGCGGAGCCAAAGACAGAGCAGCTTTTATAGAAGCACTCCAGCGCTAACTAAAGAATACACGAGCCTGTGGGCCATTGAAAGCAGCGCGGCCGGACAGAGGCCTCTCAGTGTTAGAAAACGTCCATCATGCGTGCTTGGCCGCTTAATCACGGTCAAATCAGGTTTATGTTGCAGCCCCCGCGCGCGCACACACACACACAAACACACAAGCACACATGCGCACGGGTAGGATATGGACGCCACATGCACCAGCATGAGACGTCTCTGGCGGAGGAGCTATACTGCACCGGAGGATTAGAACTTGCAAGATGGTGGTTCCACTCTGGGTTTTATTTACATCCTGGGGATCAAGTAGATTTAGCTAAGACCTTGTTTCCAGTGAACACACGATGTGTGTCCCTGTGCGTGCCAAGCACTATTTTTTTTTCATTAAACAAAGATTTTTTGTTTTTAATTTTCTAAAGCTTCTCAGCGCAGGAGAGAGGAGTTTAGCGTCCAGGTTTGACCGTTTTACGGCTGAAATTAGATGAGCTAACCGCGTCAGCGCTACCGTGCCGCCTCCGCGCCGGTTCTCTTGAACCGAACGCCGGCCGCGACCGAAGCGTCACGCCAACACGTGTCGGTCGGCTGATTCTCAGTCTGCCGACGGACACCGGAATAATCCCGCCGTGCACGCAGATCCACGACGTCTGTGCTACGGCTGCCGCTAGCCGTGCAACATTCGGATTTGTGACGATTGACGATTCAATAACACGTCAGAGGACGTTTTTGTGTGAATCCGGGGGCGGCGGGTAGACAGACTGACCTCCTTTGCCCTGTTTTTTTTTTTTTTTGTCTTTTGGACGCGCGTCTGTGGCGAAGCCAGGTTCATGCAGGAGCAGGAAACCCCGTCCCCGCCCTGCGACCTCATCGCCGCCACGAGCCGCACGGGAACAGTGTGCGCTGTGTGCGCCGGGCCGCCCGATTTAAGACCCACTGGCACAGATGAAGTGTATATAATCAGGGAGCGACTCCTGCTTCTTCCCATGTGGAAACGGTTACAATTTCCCATTTTTAAAATGGCCATTAACCGCTGCTATTTCACCCCAAAATAGAAAGCGTGCGTGAATTAACCGGCCGCGATACCAGGTGGTGCCACTTATTCTTTTTTTTTTTTTTGGACAGACGAGGGGAGGGTCGGAGGTTTGGGGGGCTTTACAGGGACCTCACGATGTCAGAGGTGCCCCCAGCGGAACACAAAGGAGATCCAGACAACGACTCAAACCAACTGTAAAATATGTCATTAGGCTCTTTGTCTTTGAGGAATATTGACCCTGTTCCTCAAAATTTTTCAAACGGGTCTTCTACTGTGACAAGGTGGCCTTTTGTGAGGCCCGGCTGTGGGGGGGGGAGGCGGGGGCGCGACTTGTAAAGAGCCTGTCAGGGGTCATCTATACTTTGGATATGGCCGCCCGCAGGACACGAGCAGAGCGGCGTAATGAGGCTTCGCGGGGAACATCGTGTACTTGACGACCGCGAGGCTCCTCGTGGGAAAGCGGGGCTTCGCCGTTAACGCCGGGCTCCCGGAGACAAAGAGCCGAGTCGGCGAGGTGCCGCCGAGGAGTTCAACCAGAGGCCACCGAGGAAGACGCTCTCCTTCGGGTTCATCGGCCGTCGCGTTTTTTAGGCGGCGAAAGTTCCGCCTCCGACACCAGGAGATCAGACAAAAGCCTGCTGGTAACCTCTGAGGATTCCCCGCCATTAAACTCCACGCCGTATAATGAGTGATTTAAATTCTGCGTTGACTCCCCTGTCTGCCGGGCTGGGGAGGCCCGCTCCCAGAGGGGAGGAGCCGCAGGATCACCACCGGGAACTTGTTTTTCGAAGACGCCGCTTATTTGCACTCCAACCGAAGGCCTCTGAGCCGCGCTTCGTAAAAACACGAAACCGAGCAAATCCCAAGAAACGCACGCGTGTTCTTAAACACGTCGAGCGACACGCACACACACACACACACACGCGCACGCAAGCTCACGATCCCCCAGTGTGTAAAGAGAAAATCACCGACTGTCAACGACATGGTCGAGATATATAAATATTCACACCTTAAAGCTAATAATACCGCCGGCGTGGTCGCCCGCATGGGATCGCCACTCGCTGAGGTGAAGCCGGAGCGGAGGAATCGATTTCTTTCCTGTTTTTTTTTTTTTTTTTTTACGTCGCTTCAAAAATTGCAACGTAGATGAGATATCGGCTCAGGCACAGAGACAGAGAGAGAGAGAGAGAGAGAGAGAGAGAAAATCACAACCCACAATTGCAAAAGCGGGGAGGATGAGACACGGAGCATTGCAGAAGTTAAATAAGGATGCCGGCTCTGTGGCTCTTTGTTCAGCACCCCTCCTCTTCCTCCTCCTCCCGCTCTCCTCCCCACCCACCCGTCTTTTTAGATAGCTGTGTTTGTTGGCTGGAGCTCGCTGAAATCCATGCTCTCCTGGATCTACTGGTCGGGGCTGAAGGGGAAGCGCACCGCCAGGAGTCTGGCTCTGTGAACGCACTGCAAGGTTGGCTGAGGCGGCCCTGAACTCAGATGACCCAAATCCCGGGACGATCCAATCCGACCGGCCGAGGGACCCGTCGTTATCGCGGATCACGAGGAACAGACCAATTGCGAGGGGAAGATGCCGGAGTGCGTTCGGACGTATCCGGCTCGGAGACGTGGGCAGAGCTGATATGGAGCAATAGGAGCACGTCGACGGGGCTAAAGCCCCCCCCCCCCCCCCGCCCCCACCCCCAGCCCCACCCCCGAAAAAAGGGAGCCAGGCGGCTGAACTGAAATGACTCCTGCTCTGCAGCCGTCCAATCAAACAAGCAGAAACCACCCACTGATATAGGAAATTACAGGAAGCGAACCAATAATGGAGGCCGGCGCGGGAGAGCGGCCAAGAGGAAAGGCGAGGAAGGGGATGAGCCGTGAATGATAAAAACACAAGGGACGAGGCCGAGGGCGGCGACCGGGCGACCAGGCGACCAGGCGACCAGGCGACCAGGCGACCAGGCGGCGAGGCGACCAGGCGACCAGGCCCGGGGCGGCCAACCGGAGGCGCCGCGCGCGAAAATCACCACGTTTGAAAGCGACGCCGAGGCCGGGCGACGACATCCCCCGGCTGTCGGCACGCACGGGGATATTCCCAGGACGGCGAGGGGGCGGGAGGTCGCCTGGCGGTCCCTCCTCTGACATTGATTTCATCTTTCCTTTCCCGCTCTCAGACCCAGATCGGGCGCGCTTGTCCGAAAGGGGGGTCCGGTTTCGTCTCCCGGTTCCGGTCTGCCGTGCGTGTGCGCGCGCTCGTGCACGAGAGAGAGCGGAGCTGGCGAGGGGGGGCTGGAGGAGAAGCTCCTCGGTCCAGGCTCAGCTAGCTGAGTCTGTTGCTGGCCAGATCAGCTGGCAGTCTGTCTGGCGGGGGTGTGGCACATCAACAACAAAGGGCTCTGGGTAGACGGGCCACCGCACAGGCGCTTATCACCCCCCACCCCACAAACCCCCCACCCCTCCACCCCTCCACCCCCAGCCGATCTACATCCCCCCCCCCCCCCCCCCCCCCCCCCCAACCCCCGGCAGCTTATCCTGCGGAATGCAGAGCAGATACGGAGGTATGGTCCTTCGAGGTGGGAGGGGGAAAAACAACTTTTTGTTTGGATTTGCTCGCATTTTTGCATCCAATCTGCCGTTAATAGACGGCGGGGAGGTGGGGGGGGCGTGGGGGGGGGGCGTTTATGCCGGAGTGGGAGTGGCACCATCTCGACTCCCACCCTTTGGAGAAATACAAAAAAAAAGAAATGGAGAAGTTCAAACAACTTCTCTGAGCCTGCGGGGGGTGCAGGGGGGGGCATGGTGTGTTTAGGGACAGGTGAGCACACACACACACACACACACGGAAAACACACCTTCCCTCTTGCATTTCACCGCACTCTTCCTCTTACACGCACACACACGGGCACACGCACACACTCCCTCCTCCCTCCCGGCGCGCACGGTCAGCTGTTCTCCGGCGGCCCCGCACTGACCTGTGTGCGTCCTCAGATGCGCTTTGAGGTGGGACGATTTGCCGTAAACTTTTTCGCAACCTGAATAGTGGCATTTGTGCTTTTTCTGCGGGGACTCCAGCTCCGCACGGCCCCGCGTCCTCCGGGCTCTTTGTCTGAGCGCCGGCTCGCCGCCGCCGCCGCCGCCGCCGCCGCCGCCGCCGCAGCCGCCGGCGGAAGGTGTGGCGGAGTTTCCATCCTCCGGGAGCCGCGCCGCGCTCTCATCCTTGGCCCCCGCCGGCGGCGGGGCCGCGTCGCCGGGAGTCTGCTGGTTAAAATCCGCCAGGATCCGCGCCACCACGTAGAGAGAGGAGTTATCCCGCACCAGGGGCTCTTTCATTTCCTCCCCGGTCCTGGGGGTCGGCGGGATCTCCGGCTTCATCTCCCGGTTCCCCTTGGGAGCGTGCACGACGGCGCGGCTGGACATGGAAACAAGGCACTCTGCTGCAAAGTGATCCATTTTGTCTTTGAAAGAGCCCCTCTATGACATTCAAAAATAAGATGATGGCGTGGGAGGGTGGTGGGGGGGCACGGAGAGAGAGAGAGAGAGAGAGAGAGAGAGAGAGAGAGAGAGAAGGAGGGGGAAAGTACTTGTTCCGCGGTTCCCTTTGTGTGGCGAGGAAGAGGAGGTCGTTCTCAGCGGCGAGAAGCGACTTTACCGTCTCACCCGGCTTCCCGGTTCCATCCACATCCTGTGCGGGGGGCGGGAAAGAAAGCGCCTCGCTCGGATGCGGGAACAAAAAGAATAAGAAGAAAAAAGAAAAAAAAAAAAACAGGGCTGAGGATGAAATGCGTTCAGTGCGCCGGAGACAGGAACTCCTCCAAGTTGGATGCGTTCACTCCCATCGCGGCTCCCCGCGCCCGAGCAGTGCGGGAGCGTGTGTGTGCGTGTGTGTGTGTGTGCGTTTGTGTGTGTTCGTGTGTGTGCGCGCGTCTTCTCCTTCCCCGCGTCTCCGGAGCGCCCCGCTCCCGCCCTGGATCCGCGCTGGGGGCGTGGCGGCGCGCACCGGCGGCGGCGGCGGCGGCGGCGGCGTCACGGCGGCCGCCGCCCGCTCATTGGACGCCGCGCGTCCTCACGGGCACCGGGAGTTGCTTGAAAAGTTTCACCACAGGTTGCTTCCCCCTCCTCTTGCTTCCCCCTCCTCCTCCTCCTCTTGCTTCCCCCTCCCGTTCCTCCCACCCCCTTTTAAGGGCGCACGATCAGCGGCTGCACACGGACTCGATATAACAACTAATTATCGTGACATTATCATTATTACTATTGTTATTATCATACTGCAATATACC
Source organism: Fistularia commersonii (assembly GCF_037954325.1). Taxonomy (NCBI): domain Eukaryota; kingdom Metazoa; phylum Chordata; class Actinopteri; order Syngnathiformes; family Fistulariidae; genus Fistularia; species Fistularia commersonii. Next base: position 17,731,517 of record NC_141300.1, read on the forward strand.
TCACCAATGATGATGATTACGATAAGAATGATAATACAAAAATGAAATGAATACAAGGAATACATGATGTGGAGTTACATGTAAAATGTTCAAATACTAAAAATACCATTATTGTTTGGAGTATATTATTGCTGTTGTCATTCTTATTCCTGGTGTCCTAATCATACTATAATAAAATGATGACCACATTCACCATCACCACCACCACCAAAACAATGTTATCATTATCATTATTAAAATGAAGATAGTATTCACAACCACCACCGTCACAACACCAACTTCAGTGCTAATGCTGTTATTATGGTCGTTATTGTGTTTTGGTTGGATTTTTGTTCAAATTATATACCCATCATGATATTATTCATCATCACCTAATCAGCAACAACAATGATCACGTTATTATTATTCTTATTGTTGTTAATGTAATACAATACCACATACTAATAGTATAATATTGCATGACAGGATTATGGTGTTTATTGCTCTACAACTACTTTATTGTTGAAAAAAACATCAATAAACTTGACCCTTTATAACAAATCATTTGAAATGATCATATTAATCCAAATCATCTCACTTAACAATTTATTTTTTATTTGTCATTTCGAACGATTATCACGGATGATATTTTTATAATCATCATTTCCCCCCCGATCCCACCGCTTTAGCCCTGGTGTCGGAGCCGTCCGTCTTTATGGGTGACATAGGGAGCTCCTCTCGCGGCCGCTAATCCCTCCGTACCGTCGCAAATGTCCAGAATTGAACGGATCGGTCACGATATATTGATCGGTATTGATCCCCGGGCCTTTAATGAGCTGTGGCAAAGCGGCGGCACTGCGGTTGTTTAACCGGCGACGTTCGAAGACCCGCCCGGATCTTCCCTCCGTCGGCCTCGACGTGCAGATTCCGGCACGCTGATATTTTCAAAGGCAGCGCGTCTTCACTTGAAGTCGAAACCTCAGAACGCGAACATTAACTTGCTTCTGAAACTAGCTGACCTTCGCGTTTCTGCAACTGATTAACTGACGGTTCCCGTCTAGAGCTGGAAACCCGGGCGCCGCCTGTAGTCATTAGCCCCGTTGTTAAATATCAACAGCCGCGTCCTGTTTTCATTGCGGATCCTTTTTGCGCCGCCTTGTTTATGACGTGCCCACCCGGCCCCCCCGCTCTCCTCCTCCGGCCCCCCGGCCAGATAAACACATGTTGCGAGGGAGGAAACGGCGACTGTTTAAACAGTATTGTGTCACATCCTGGGAGAGCTCAACCTTTTCCCGAGGCCCGGCCCGGCCCGGCCCGGCCCGGCGTGCAACGGCAGACCCGCCAAGCCGCCCGCCGGAACCGCGAAACCCACTGGGCTCTATTTTGGACAAAGATCTCATAAACACCAGAGCCGCTAACAAAGGTGCGGTTTAGTTTTGGTTATTAAACCGCTTTTGAATGCGAGAAAAAATTGGCCGCGTGCAACAGCGGTGACCTTTTGACCCTCACACGGCGATGATTGCATTCATTACCGGGCGAAGGATCCTGGCCCGCGAAACCTCGGCAGCTCGTTTTTGTTTTGGGCGGGTGGCGGGGGAGGGGGATCTTTCTGTTTCAACCCCGGCACTTCGGCCAGCCCGTCCCGAGGCGAGCAACCAGAAGAAGTCACGATACGTCGTCCTACGCGACACAGAGGTCTTGATGTCATTAGAGAGGCGCTCGTCCGCCGCGAGGGCGTTTTTCCAGACGGGCGAAATTAGATCCGTTTAAAAAGGAGCAGGTTTTCATAATTCAGCGCAGAGACAGTATGGAAAGTAGCGAGGCGGAGGCTCGCGGGGACCCGGCAGGGATGGAAAACCCGCCGGTGCTACTGATTAGCGGGGGGACGCCATCCAGGTCCGGACCGGCCCGGAGCGGCGACGGCAGGTGAACCGACCCCGCCGGGTCCGGGCCTCGCAGCGGCGCCGCAGCTGACGCTCTCCTGCCTGAATGAATGCGCCGCACACAGCAGCGCCGCACAAAAGCCCGAACTAGAATGTTCCCTGTGTTCAGCGTGAGCAAAGGCAGCGTGGCATTCAGGCGGGCCATCTGGCTGTATTATTTTACATATTCTTTCACCACAAAGAAAACAGGAAAAAAAACACGGTGTTCCAGCTCTCTTTTTTTGTTTTTTAGTTGTTTTTTTTTTTTTTTTTTGCAAACGAGAAACACGGTTCCTCTTTTTCGACACGTTGGTTCTCAAGAGCCGTGTTGAAACTGCGAGGGCGCGGCTCGAAAGACGGCCACGATTAAGGAAATCTGCAGGGGCTTGTACAACCGAAGCGCCCCGAGGTGACAAACAGCTGAAGAGACGTTCCCTTTTTTTGTACATTTGGTTTCAGTACGGGAAGGAAAAGATGAGCCACCCGGCCCGTGAGCGCTGACGGTAAAGCGAAGGCGGTTGGCTCGGCCTCCCGACTTCCTGCTCGTGACGGCGGGGGGGACTTCGAGGACCGACCCGACCGGTTTTCAAGCCAACACCGAGCTGCAGGGGAGAGGTGCGAACAAGTTATCAAACCAGAATGGAGGGGAGGAGGTGCAGGGAGCCGCCGGGGTGAAGTTTAGCCGAGGGCGACGACCTGCGGCCCGTGACCCGGGTTTGACCTCTGCGTTTTCTGCCAGAAGGCCCGCGGCGTGGGGCCGGCTTGTTTACTAAACGCGGGACAATCGACGCAGCGGGAACCGCCTCGGGGTCCCGGGCGCCGGAGAGCAAATCTTCATTCTGTGTCCACGGGATAAAATTGAAACGCCGAATTCCGACGCTTTGGTCGTCACGTGAAAGCCAAAGTATTGTGTGACACCTTGTGGAAAGTTGGAAAGTGACTTGAAATCGACCAAATTCCTGGGCGAAAGTGACACCTTCGATTTAAAAGTGCCGCCAAGAAATAAACACAGTCACGCTTTTATCATCGCTCATCACTGAAATACGTTGTGTTGGTATTGGTTGGGTCTTTGGTTTGGGCCTTTGCCCGAAATAAAGTTAGGAGCAAAAAACACAGTGAGTTTTTACAATGATAATGATATGACTTCATAGTTGTGGAAGTATCAATACACTTGATGATAGCTCTAGTATTCCTTCATACGTTGGAGCGAAGGTGTCAAACTGTGGTGTGATTATATTTGGCCCACAAAGCCGTACCAAATGGCCAGTAGAGCCTGTATGCTAGCCTACAGCACGTGTAGCGCCAGGACTACAAATCCCAGAATGCTCTGCCGGTGTTTTTGGCATGAAAATCACGGGCTCTCCTCTGTTGGCGGCGACGTCATGCTAATAGCCCTCCGAAAAATGGCGAAAAGAAAGGCAGAAACCGGTGATATATTGTATAGTTTTAATCTTTGCTTGTTCCATGTTCAGCTTTGAAGCCAAATGTGTTTGAGTCCATCTGAAAAGGTTCATCTTTATATCTGTAAACGTAAATGTTGGCCCGCAATTTTGTGCCACTTTTAAATTTTGTCCCAGTGCGCGTTTGAGTTTGATTTATTTGACTTTTCTCCCACAGCCAGAAACCATGCAGGAGTTTCGGCGGAGACCTTCAGTTCTCCACACGAGTGGATGAGATGGGAAGAGTTAGATCTCTATGATGTGCAAATGAGACGGCGAATGTTTCGATGTCGCTGCACGACGAGTGAAGGAACGACGTCTCCGTGTGGCATTTGAACGATCCGGCGAATGGCTGCACGTTTATATGACGTGTGAATGTTAGAGGTATGTGACTGTCAGATGAGGGACCGGATGAACCAACGTTTCAAGACCAGGATTTTCATTTTCTGCCGTTCGAAAGGGGTGAATGTCAGTGTCCTGACAGACATGATTCAAAGGGCGGAAGTAATTGAATTCGCCCGATTATCGCCGACATCCATTTAACCGACGTGTTAACCGGGACGTGTTAATTAGGATGCCGTAACCAGGACGACCACTGGGCCTCGCCATGTGAGTGGATCGATCAGCAGAGGTCAAAGTTCAGAGGGCATTTATAGGGTTTCAAAAACCACGTGACCTATAATTCCAACAAATTGGAAATGTTATGGTTTCAATGCCGTCATTGGAAACACACACACACAAACACTTCCAACACACACTTTGCTTTTTTTGTTTCAACGTCTCAAACGCCCCGGACGAGGCAGCAACAATAAGACTCTCCGGAGCCGAAATATCGTCAAGACTTTGCGGAAAAGGCCGAGCGCTCTGTTTGCTGCAGTTTTATCACGGATTCGTGTCATCCGAGACGCTGATGCACAAAGAGCCTCGGCGATAAGAAATCGGCGGTGTTTCTATGCCGGGCCGGTTTTTCCCCATTGTTCCAGGGTGCTCACTCATCCCGGTGACGCGCCGGTCGCCGGGTCCCGTGACGGATGATGCCGATGAGCCGGGCTGAAATTTCACCTGCGTGTGTGAAAAGAGGAGTATCGGACGGAGGCGCCGCGCAGGTGTTCTGAAGAAACGTGCCAGGTAAACTCAGGCTTCGACGGAGCGACCACGAAGCAGATGGCGAGCCCGGAGGAACGCCGCTCCCCCGTCTCTGCCGTGACAGGAATGAAGGCGGCAATGAGACGAGGCCGGATGAGTCAGCGAAACACCTTCAAACTGTATGTCGTTGTTAAAAAACGTTCGCCGTCGAGCAGGATATTCCTGTTGCAACGGCACCGGAGTTGTTTTCTGATTTTTATCGCCGTTCCTGCTCCAGAACATCTCCGACAGACAAAGGGCCGTTCGGGACCAGATGCCCCCCGGAGGCCGAGGTCCGTGAATGATTTCGATCCCGATTCTCATTTCAGGCCGACCTCTCCCCGATCATTAGAAAAAGTCTTCATCGGAGATTTCACCTTCACGCTCCAGGTCGATGTGTGTTTTTTAGGGCGGTTAGCGCTGGTTGTTGCCTTTCTGTGCGGAGCCTCCATGTTCCCCCCGCGCCCCGCCAGGGTTCCTCTGGGTTCTCTGGGCTCCTCCCACAATCCAAAAGCAGGCAGGGATTCATCGGGGAGTCTAAATTACAGAGAGAGCGGAGGTGGTTTGTCTCGACATGATGCGTAAATGAGGCGGCGACCGGTTGCGTGCCTCTCTAGGTGGCCCCGCCATCGGGTGGCGACCAGCCAGGGTGGATGAACCTCTCAGCCAGTCACAGCTGGAAGAGGCTCCCCGTCACCTTGACTGCATGACAAGCGGAATGGATATTGGATGAATCAATGGTATTGTCCACGAAGGGTGACTCGCGCTCGACCGCTTCCTGCCGGCCGCCTCTACGGGCGGAGCGGTCACACGTTATTGGCCGGTCGAGATCCGAGGACGGCGTGGAGTTTGCCGGAGACCCTGTGCTGGCGTATGTCTCTGCGGGAGCCCCCGAGATCGACCGGCAACCAGTGCAGCGTGAACCCGATGACAGCGGGATGGACTCCAGCCCCCCCGCGACCCGGAGTGCAGGATCAGCGGCAGAAGTCAGTCTGATGGATGAAGCCCCTTAAAGTTAAGCTGGTTGGTGAGCAGGAAATCGGCGGTTGATTGGTCATTGATCGCCGTTGCCTTTTCATGAAACGGCGCTTCCTGCTGCACACGGTTAGCGTCCTGTAGCTGGGTTTATCCGGCTCGAGTTCGACGACAAACCTGTTGACGCGCACCAGCCGGCTGTGAAACCCCTGGAGAGCAACACGCTCCCTACGATGACTGGAGCGCGGTGGTTAACGGCTACGCCCGAATTTAGCTTTCTGGATTTAGCTTTCCTCCAGCTATAGCTATTGCAAATGTCAGTTTTGCAGTGCACGTGTGAGAGTTGGCTTACACAACCTCTCTTGAGTCGCTCACATCTTCTAAATTCAGAACCCCCTATATCCTCCACGCTTGCGCCGAAGCTGGTGGACCGGCTTTGGAGTAAGTTGGCCTTAACTATCCTCGAACCTTCTCCATGCAAACATTTCTCTCGGGTCTTCAAAAGTTCTTCCACCTTTTATTTGTAAACCTCTGGGATCATTTCCACGATCTCGTCAATCGTGCGGCGGTTTGGATTCCCGTGTTTCTTTTTCCTCTCTGTTGACCAACGTTGTCCCTGTTAAATACGATCTCCGGGAGGACGTCTGTCACCGCCGGTCGGGCCGGAAGGGAAGGACGGCCGTGACTCGGACCGAAAGGCCGCCATCTGAAGGCCTTTTTACTCTTGGAGACTCCTGGCGCCTCGGCCCTGGAGCAGAAGCCTTCTAGTGGGATAATGAGGTTGCCGTGACCTCTTCTTGATATAAAAGTGCCAAACCATTAGGGGCTTCAGGAGAAACATTTTCAATTAGGCTGGAATTCGCAGAGAATCTGCGAGGAAGCGGCAAATATGCGTGACCTTTAACGTGTTCCCGTCGGTAAATTGGATCTACTGACGGGTTCTAATGGTCATTTTCCACGACACAGTTCCGGCCACTCGATGGGAGTCGACAGACCGCCGGCCTCCGATCGGCCGCAGTCATGTTGTCACAGAGCGCGGCGCCCGACGCAGAAATCCAACCCTAAAAATCAACCCGCAAGAGCGCTACATGTTAGCATAGCTGCTGCTGCCAGGAGCCGTCTTTGGCTTCTCGAGGCAGGAAGCCCCGGGCCGCTGAGCTGGACCCCGTCCCCGCCGAGTCCTCCGATGTGTGTGTGTTTAGGCTCACAGTTTGCAGTGCTAAAACGACACATTCCGCGTTGAGGAACAAACGCGACGACAATCCCGCCGTGAACTTGAGATGAAATGCGTCACGTGGTTTTTCCCTTTTTTTGGGACTCGGGGTTCTGCATCGTCCCAGGTGTGTGTGAAGGGGCGACTGGGATCCAGTGCGAAGCCCTTTGAAAAGCATCAGAAAGGTATTGTTTTGATTCCCGGCCCCTCCTGAAGTTGCAGAAGGCCTGGTTAGCGCCTCGCACGGCAGCTCTGCCGCCGTCGCCATGGTGCGCCGCGTCATCGTCTAACTCCTAAATAACGTTATTGTTTGTTTGAACGTTGGACTTAGTCATTCCGGGCCAGTAGGTCTTCCTCCCGCCCACCTGTGGCGATCTGCCGTCGACCGCCTGAAATGTCAGTTCTGGCGCCGCTGAGAGACGTCTGAGACGGGCGGGGAGGCGGAGTCTGAGCACGCGGGTCACGGCGTGACGGAACGAGCGGAAGGTGTCGCCTCAGACGGCCGTCATCCTTCCCCGCCGCTGCCGGCGTTCGGCCACACAACACAGGCTGCCTTTTTCACCGCTATGCTAATCCAGCCGGCCTCTCCCGCCTCTGCAAACCGCCACAAAGAACAAAGAGCGGCCCGCCATTCATGGATGCGGCGTTTCCACCGCGGGATCGTCGGTCGTGTAACTTCTCAGAGAGGAGGCCGCTCGAGACGAGCCGTCCAGTTACGCCGCTCGCCTTCCGGCTCGAGGGCCCACGTCACTCGCTTGACCTCAGCCTGACGCTCGGCCATCCTTCTGCGCGACCTCCACCGACCCCCCGCCTCCCCGTCGCAGCATGTGGCCTTTGTCCGCCGCACACAATGCCGGTCAAAAGAGCAAAGTGAAGCGGACTCAGTTTTGTTTTCGCATTCATCCGCTGGTCCGTAGTGACCCCGTTCACAATGCATCGATCAGCGGCGGGGCTGCGGAGGGAGGGGCCTCGCAGGCGCCGGCCAGGGGACCCGACCCCGAAATCCACTATTCAGCGGGACGGAGAGTCCGCGGGCGCCGCATTAAGCGCTCGTGCCGATGCTGTGGAGTCGGGGGTTTCTTTTCTCCAGCCGCTCGACGGAGGCACTTACGTGACTCGGCTTCTGTGTTCAAGCCCCTCGCAGGGCGGCGGCACATTTAAAGGAAATCAAGCTGCACTGATGAATAAATGGAAGTATGGAATCAAACACACACACACACACACACACATATATATATACACACATGCATGTACACACGCGCACATATATAGAAACATATTTTCAAAATGACGCATCCACTTCTATCGCTCAAATGTTTCTGTTTTAAACCGATTGACATTGTATTTTTCACTCAATTGTTTGAAATGGTGTGGGTGTGAGGAGCAACCTGACGGATCATCTGTTTATTTACTTCATTAATGTGGGTATTTCCATGTTTGGCATCTACTTTAAACCATCATATATTAGGAGCAGGTGCTGGTAGATGATAGATGATAATAACAGTACTGATAATAACTAACAATCATAAGATGGAGGTCCCTGGTTCGGCCTTTCTGTGCAGAGTCTCCATGGGTTTGCTCCTGCAGACCAAAAACATGCAGGAAGTTCTTTCTTCTAGTTTGCCCAGATATGCGACGAACAGGGCAAACGGTTGTTTGTCGTGTGAATCATCTGTTGCGATGAAGCCATTTAAGTAGGACCTTTGCTATTTTCCTGTAAATGCACTCCGAGACCCTCCGGGCGTCTAATTGTTGTCTCTCTTCAAATAAACCCTCTGGTGACATTTGTTTGCCGGGACGTTTTTGTGAGGGAGACCTCGCTGACTCACCTGATGAGAATCAACAACTTCATTCTTTGTTTGTGGTTTCAAATGGTCATCAAGCCTGTTCCCTCACACACTGGACTATCTATCTATCTATCTATCTATCTATCTATCTATAGATAGATAGATAGATAGATAGATAGATAGATTTTATTTCATTATTTTTATTTTTTAATAGAATTAGCCAGCCGGTTGCTCTCGGACTTCAGGCCGGAACCAAAGATGTCCCCACTCTGTTTCCCCCCGGTCGTATTTCCGCGTCGGACTTGTAGTTTTTTTTATTTTCCACGCGTGGCGGCGGGCGTTTGCGCCGAAAGCAGCGTTTCGAAACACACTCTGTTCCAGGGAGCCGCTATTACGTCGTGTTTTCGCCACTCGGGCCAAAGGTTCGCTCCGGAGAGTCACCGGGTTCACGAGTGGGCGAGGCTCCACGCAGAGCTCGGCGGTGGGCGGCACGAAAGCCCCGAAACGTGAGACGTCCCTCCGCTTTCTCCCCCCGCGAAAGGCGGGGACGCACATCGCTTATCCTCGAATGACCCCGGTGCAGAAGCGAGAACATCCCGTCCGTGGGTTATTAATAGCGCCGCTTGCGTCACCGTGCCCGCGGCGCCGCGCTCGGACACGCGAAGGAGCCTCGGGGGCGCGCACACACACCGGAAATAAGGGGGGGGGAAGAAGCGGTCGTCGTTTCTGCACTTCGGAGTGTCACACGCGTGGGTGTGGGTGAGTTCACGCTGCGTGGGCGCGGCCACGCTGCGTTCTGGCTGCACTGCAGTCTCTCTTTCTTGCAGATTCTGCAGCGGGTGGAGGTGGAGGTGGACAGTCAGCCATATGTTGGCCCTGAGATGCAGCTTGGAAGGAAGGGGAAGGAGGTGTGGGTGGCGTAGAAGGAGGGAAGGAGTGGAAGATGTGAAGATGTGAAGATGTGAAGATGTGAAGATGGGCCGCCGCTCCCTGGGAGTCTCCTGCCTGCAGAGCCGTTGGCCAGCGAGAGCGTGAGCACTGACATGGCAGTGTTGTATGTAGGTCAGCGGGAGTAAAAGTCGCCCCACATGCGCTCCCCTGCAGCCGACGCTCCTCCGAGAGATGATGTGCGCAAACCAGCTGGCCTGGATCTGAGTTTTACACCTGGACGTTTTTATGATCCGTTTATCTCCGCGACTTGACGGTGCCGCGACTGCGTCGGCTCCGTCGAGGCCCTCAAGCGAGCGGCTCGGTGTCAGGATGTCAGGATGTCAGGATGTCAGGATGACCGGACGGCGAACGCGTTTCACGTCACGCCTCCTCGCCTGATCCGTGCAGGGCGGGTTTTTTTTTGAGCTGTAGTTGCCGAAAGAAGCGTTAATTCTTTATCTATACGTCATCCAGGTCAAATTGAAATCTTGTGGTGGCAACTGGGCTTGAATTTCTTCTCTTGAAGACGTTCTTCTGAACTGAAAAAGTCTCTGAGATGTTTCCACAGCGGCGGTGGCCACACTTGTTCGGCACGCGAGCTACTTAGAAAATGTCCAGTGATGCACCCGTTATAAAGTGCAAAATACATTTTTTTCTCAATATATATAGAATTCTTTATCTGTACAATATACGCTGGTGCACCTTGCATGGCCGCACAATACAACTCCAGGTTTTTTGTCGCCACCTTTACTCGATGACTTGCTGCGAACGGAATCGGCCGGGGAGGTTTGGTCCGAAGCAGGCACCGCTCGCCGGCCTGGAGCTTCCAAATGCTCCCCGTCATGCTGGAACAGCATTGGGGTTTGGTGATATTCATGTGAGAAGAACATAAAATTTGAAAATGACAGTTAAAATAAAGTCCTGCTCCCTCCCATGACAGTCAGTCATTTAGCAGACGCTTTTATCCAAAGCGACTTACAGATATTGCAATTCAACAATACCAATATCTGAACTGCACAAAATGATATTTTGGGGTCCTTTATTTCCCGAAATATAAAAAAATAAACACTAACAACACTTTACATGATGTGTACAAAGGAAACGAGGAGACAAGAAAAAAAATCAGGAACATGCGGCGGCATATAGACAGTATTTCACCATCCGCAAGCTTATCCAAATGAAACAGACAAAAAGTGGCTTTTATAGTAAATAATGTCACATTTTACCACAAAGTCTTCATATTTTATCTCTAAATCCACCGACAGGATGATTAAACAGTCTCACCGCCTCCGTCCGTGGCTAACGTCTGAACTTCCTGACGTCTTTACTGGAACCTGGCGGTGAACCGCCGTCACGCCGTGACGACGCCGTCACGCCGTGGCTCATTGGCCCCCTGCTGTCCGACATGGAAGCGTGCGGCGGGCTCTTGTGCTAATTTACCACCCGGCCACGTACGTTTAAAAGGACCAAATCGGAAGATAACCAGGTAACTGGCTAGCTTGCTCGAGTGTTTTGCTCGGAGCGGCCGCCCCGCGCGTCGATCAAGTGATAAATATCCTGGTGAGGAAGGATCTGTTGCTTTCATAGCACGCCATCGACCCACGCCGCCTCTGTGAGGCGGGCGGAGAAGCCGGGGCGTCGGGTCGCGGACGAAACCCCCGCGCGCTTTCGGAGGAAACATGGGAAAGGCCTGTCGGAATAGAACCGGGACCTTCCGTCTGCCGGGCGGCGCCGCCGACTGACCGCCGCGTACCGTTCAGAAACACACACCATTTTATGAGCTAACGTTTCCGCAGCTGGGAATTCTTATAATACCCAAGTGTTTGTTTGCGTCGGTGAGCTTAACGTGATGAGTGAGCGCAAAGCAGCCGCTTCTGGATTGTAAATCCACATACCGGGGGGGTCGGAGGGGGTTCCCGCTCGACCTCCTCCCCCTCCTCGCCGTCTTCCCCCGAGTGTCAGCAAAGCGCCCGGAGCGCTGTCGCTCGCGGCGATTTTGAAAACCTCAGCAGAAACGCCCAGACGGAGAGGCTTTGGCTTCTTTCATAAGCAGCTCAAGTCGGGACGGACAGACAGACTCTGGGATCCTCAAAGGAAGTGAAATAATATTTTCTGCCTCTGCATGAAAGCCAGTTGAGGCAAAACCGTCTAAATCAGATTAACCCCCCCCCCCACGCCCACACACACACACACACACACACACACACACCCCTCTGATTCAATATCGGGTGGCCTTATTCGCTTGAATTAATTTGCATCGGTGGACTTGCATCGGCGAACCCCGGCGGACCCGATACGTCCGGACCCGGGGACGACGGTTCTGCCGCGGTAAAGGTTTGCCCCCCCCTTCCGGTCCCATCCGATTACCCTCCTGCCGTTTGCCGCGTCCCCCCGCCGCCATCTGTGTTTCAGATCATCCGGGGCCGGTCTAATTACGGGCCCGGAGATAATGACGACGCTGCAGCGCTCAGCGGGATTAGACAGGTACTCCTGCAGCCGCTTCCACTCGGGGCTTTTATGGTCCGTGACGGCCTTTTACGAGCGGCGAGGAGCCTCGCGCCGCTTGAAGGGAGCCGTCCGAGTCCGGTGGCCCCGCCAGTCCGAGCCGCGAGGGACCGGGCTCCTTTTCCTTCTTGACTTCTGTCAGAACGGGGGGATTTTTCGGTTTTCGTCGCTCGTCTGAGTTTCGGCTCGACGCCCGGAAATAATTTATGAGTGAAATAAGTCGCGTTAAGAATACGGTCGATGATTCAGGGGGTCCCGGGGTCCGGGATCGCCGTCGCTCGGCCCCCGTTCCGCTTCCGGTGCGAGTCCTGGAACAGGTTTTGATCCGAGCCGAGGCAACATTTTTATTTTGTACTTTCCCATGTATTTTATGTCATATTCTTTCATTTGTCTTCATTCATATCTTTTATTTAGACTCTTTATTTAGACTCATTTCACGCTTCATTCGTCTTCTTTTATGCTTCCAAAGGAATTTGTTTCTTTTTTTCATTTCATACTTTTTAGTGTTGCTTTTTCATTTTTTTTTATTGTATACATTTTAAATGAGTTAATCTTTAGATTCATTTTACTGTTCAAGATGGAGGTGAGGGCGGCAACGAGAGCTGAGCGGTAGCATGTCGAGGTCCCAGCCGGAGGTGGAGAAGGAGGACGAGAGGAGGTTGATGGATGGAGACAAACCAGTTGGTTTGAAAGCAGGGATGCTCGGGATCAGGAGGCTGCCGATTGGCTGATCGACTCCCCGGGGAGGAAGCTCAGAGGAGAAGATGAAGGATCGATCCGAGCGAGCACGGTTAGCTCCGACCGATGTTCGGGAGAACTTTAAAGACGAGAGGGATAAGAGCTCTTTCTTCATTAGATTGTTTTAATCTTCTTCTACTTCTCCTTTGGTCTTTTCCCTTCAGGGTCTCCATGGCGAGTCAGCCTTCTCCATCTCACCCTGTTCTCTGGATCCTCCTCTCTCACACCACCTACCTTCATATCCTCTCTCACCACGTCCATCCATCTTCTCTCTGGTCTTCCTCTAGACCTCCAATTCCAGCATCCGTCTACCAATATCTTCCCTCTCCCTCCTCTGTCCATGACCCGACCATCTCCGTCTGGCTTCTCTGACCTTCTCTCCAAAACATCTAACATGCGTCGTCCCTCTGATGGACTCCTTCCTGATCCTCTCCATCCTGGTCGCTCCCAAAGAGAACCTCAACATCTTCATCTCTGCCACCTCCAGCTCTGCCTCCTATCTTCAGGTCGTTGTCGGTGTTTGTAGATCATCTCACCACCGTCTCCTCCACCTTTCCTTTCCTTCTGGCTGATGTTCTTCTATCTCTTGGTGCCCCTGACACTTTTCTCCACCCATTCCAACCTGCTTGGGCCGTCTCTTCACCTCTTCTCCACGCTCTCCTACGCTCTGGACTGTTGAACCCGAACACCTGAAATCCTCCAGCTTCTTGATCTCCAACAAGCCTCACCGTTCCACCTGAGTTCTTCTCATTCACACACATATATTCTGTCTTGCTGCGACTAAATCAGATCATTTTAGTAATCTTGCTGAATGATCACAGTTATTTAATATAAATGAAAGTGATGTGTTTTCCAGAAATGTGTAGGTCGAATGTCAGTGATGCACGCTGGCTGGGGTGTGGAGACCGTCTGCACCTGCTCACGCCAGCGGCCTCGGACAAACGTGAAAGCTCGTCTTTGAGCAGGACACCGGGATTTCTGTGAAAATTGCTATGACTGCATCCTCATTCATCCAGAATGAGGATGAAAAGTTATTACCAAAGCACCCCCTTTTATTGTTGTGTTTAACATAGTGGCCTGCAGGGCGGCGCTAATGCTATCATCTGTCACGCCGGTGTGTCTTTAACTAGGTTAACCTACTAGTTCATCATTCTGTTACACATCATTTGGAGCAGACGTGCACAACGCAAGGCCGACTGGGGTCGACGCATCGTTTTATGTGGCGTCTGAAAAGGTCTGAGTGTCTTGAAATAAATAAGTCAAACGTGCGCATTAACCAGAAACTACATTTCTCAGGTTCCTGCCGTTGGATCGCAGTAAATCCACATCGATGCCGTTTCCAACAAGCGGAACTGAGAAATACAAAGGATCCCTAAATGTGCAGGAAGAGAAGAGTGGATGCAGATGGAAGGCTGTGTCAAGGAAGGTGGAAGCCCATATGTGACAGTTGGATCTCAGAATCCAACCGATCTTCTGGTTGTGAGGCGGAAGCAAAGCCTGAACCGTTTATTCCTGGAGTAAACATACTAGTAGTGGTGGCTGTTGGCTGGCAGCTGCTGACGGCCGCTCGTGGCGATTCATCGAGCGGTCAGATGTGGCGCTTCTCATCCATCTGCGCCGCTGGGATGTTTCACTTCCCGGAGCCTGTGGTTTTTTACGTAACGGCGTGTTTTCATGCGCGCCGCATTCGTAGAAGCGTCCCTCTCCGCGGCATCAGCGCCGCCCCGCCGGAAGTATCGACGGTTTTTGGAAGCCATCGCTCGGTGATCCCGCCCGCAGCCGCTCGCCGGACCGAGAGGCCGTCAAACGGGGATCGATTGTTTCGCGTCCCCGACTGCAAAAAGAGCAAAAACCCCAGACAACCGCATCACGCGCTTTTGGTTCCTGGTGCGAAAAGTGTCGATCGGCACTTCCGAGGTCCGTCTCGCCGTCTGAGGTCCCGCGGCTCCGACAAACCCGTGACTTCAACACCCTCGGGGTTCGAGAGCAGAGCCTCCGTCTGGTTATTTGTCCGATAAAGTTGAGGGTGGAAGTTTCTGCAGCTGAGAGCGAGACCCCCCCGGTGGGAGAGCTCTCCTCCAGGGCTCCCCGGGTCGGCTTTATGGGCTTTCCGCTTCCACGGCGAAGACACAAACAGAGGGTTTTCATAAAACTCCTCCGATCAAAGAGAGGATTCACTGTTGCTCTGAGTATGACAAATGTGAGATGGAGTCGGTGTCCGGCGGGCGGGGGGGGGGGGGTGACTTCCTGCGGGTCAAGAGTGCTACCGTTTTACGGCCCCGCCGCGACAGATGGATTCCCTGTTAGCCTTCCTGAAGGCCCCCCGGCTTCCGAGTGAAGCCTCGCGGCGGCACGGAATAGAGATATGAAACCATTTGGCCGCTCCGAGCGGGACATCGGTGGAATGCGCCCCCCTGCCCCTCCCGCCCCGCCCGCCCCTCCTGCCCCTCCTGCCCCTCCTGCCCCTCCGCCCCCCCGCGGGACTTCGTTCCAGGAACTTTTTAACAAGCGGTATGCAAAGTGCTAGCGCGCAGCTGGTTGTGCACATGCCCGCTCTGGTGTTTATCACGGGGGGGAACCGCTCGCTCCACGACGCCCCTCCACTTCCCTTTAATAATCCATTTGTGCTGACAGCAGAGAGAGACGGCTCCGCTTTTAGCTCCCAGCTATCTCACCACGGGGAACAGGACAACACATCCCGGCTACTGTTCGCCGTCAACTCGGCATATCCAAAAGAGCATTTTTGCACATCTGCGAACCATTTCTTACCGTTCTTTTCACCCGCCTGTGAAATACAAGTCAATTCTCTTGTGTTATTTTATTTCTTTCCCCTCTTGGCACAGACGAGCGTCCAAGAGGTGCATTGTGGTGCATCGTCGGAGGCCTCGCAACCTCTCCTGAGTTTCCCGCCTAGACTCCGGCGGCCAGATTGTCTCTTTAACCCAACGATGATAAAAACAAAAAAAGGAGAATCCCGACGCTCATCCCCGACACACGTGTCACCCACATGACCTGCTCTAGTTAAAGTGGAGTTTTTAGCGGGAGGTTCTGCGCTGATTGTTTAACTGCGAGCTTGGAATGTAGTTTCCCGGAATCAGCTTTCAACTTCCTGTGCATCTGCGGAGGCCGAAAAAAAAAAAAGGAATCCAACCTAAACATCAAAACAAGATGTGTTTTTGATATCGTGACGGCGGCTGTAACAATACGGCTCGTGAACTCGACGAGGACAGAATAGAGTTTTAATTCACTCCTTGTACGGCGTGTTACAGCTCCAAAAGTATTTCTTTGCGCTTGTTTAGCTGCAAAATCCGAGCGGAACAGGCCGGCGACCCGGCGCTCGGCGTCCCTCGGTCGCCGAGCGCCGGGTTTACGTCCGGGTTCGTATTTCCCATGTTTTGTTTCTAACGGCCACGAGACAGTTATTCCAGGTGAGATGGGACGGTGAATGTCCGAGCCCGGCTCACGGTAAGTGGAACAAACCCGTCAGACTGAAGGCCTCCTCAAAAAAAAACCTGTGACTAAGATATATTTATCTTTATGTTTAGTTATTGCTTCAATCATTTTTTATATTTTATTTGAAAATATATGTATGTATACATTAATTTACTGATCACTTATCAAAATGTCTTTCGTTGAAAAATTGGTAACTGCTTTGTGTTTTTATTTGTCTATTTTCATGTGTTTTTTTAAGCTTTTGGTTTCAGATGAGCATAATTAAAGGTTTCCCTCAACGACACACATGTTTTTACTTGCGTCTATTTATTTCTGTTTGTGTGAATTCAATTATGTGTTAGTTTTTAGCGAGTTGTTCAAGTGTATTCAATTTATTTTACTTGAACTTTATTTATTTATTTATTCATTTTATAAATTTAGATTTATCTTGAATCCTTTCATTGTTTTAACTTTTTATACTTGTTTAATTTATTTTATTCTACCTTAAATCGATCTAATTTTACTTATGTATTATTCATTTTATTTTATTTTATTTATTTAGTGTTTTACTTTTTAATGTATTTATCTATCTTGACCATTCTAAATTGATTTATTCTTTTATTTTTTGAGGGTGTTTTTATCCACTTGCTTGTCCATCTATGTACGTGTGTATTTTCTTATGTTAAATTATTTGTTGAATCATTTATTCATCAATTTAAATCACTTTAAAACCTTTTTTTTGGATATACTAGGTCTTCTATATCAACATACACACCTTCATTCTTTTATTAATGTACTTAAGTACGTATGTAAATTTGATGTGATTTGTTTGTTTATTTATACATTCTATATATTCCACGGTTGCACAAAAACACATTTATTTTCACTCTTTGTTTATATTCCTCATATGTAGGAATATATCCATGCATTTAATATTATTATAGTTATCATTACTATTGCTATTCATTGTTATGTAGCCATTTTGTTTGTATGTATTTAAGTCAGTGCATATGTATGTGTGGATGCTTTTTTTGGTCATTTTGTTACATTCCAGGTTTACTTTTTAATTTAATAACTTAATGGATCTTTCCTCCATTCATTGTTTTAAATGTTTTGAACTCGTTTTATTTGGTTTTTTGAATATATTTTTAAACTATATCTACTTGTTTTATCTATCTATTATGTTTTTATTTTTTGAATTTATTATTTCTATATTCAAATGCACTTTATTTTATCCTTTACAGTGCATCTATTTACCTTAAACTTTTTGAAATATATTTTTAGCATTTTCCGCTCATTTTTTACATTCTAAGTTTATTTATTGATTTAATAACTTAACTGATCTTAAATCCATTCATTGTTTCACATGTTTTACACTGGTTTTATTTGATTGGATATATTTTTTTATGTTTCTACTTGTTCTATGTATTTCTTATTTTTTATTTTTGGAATTCATGTTTTACTTTTTAAATGAACTTATGTTATTCTTTTTGGTGCATTTATTTATCTTCAACTATTCAAATGTGTTATCTTTTTTTTCTATGTTCGCTCGGTTCCTTTATTCATCTAATAACTGATCTTAAATCTGTTCATTGTTTTACATTTTTTATACTTGTTTTTAATTTTTAGTTTTACACATTTTTAAAATATGTCTACTTGTTTTATTTATGTATTTTATTTTCTCAATTACTGTTTTACTCAGAACAAATATTTTATGTTATTTGTGAAACCTGCTACCAGACAGAAGAGTTCTGGAGGCCTTCAGGCTCCAACTCCTGTTGTTGTTGTTGTTGTTGTTGTTGTTGTGTTTAGACGCGTCCTCCGCTGCGCCGCTCCGTGGACGTGCACGAAAGCACAGACGTGACGTGACCCCTTTCCGTGGGCAAAGCACCGTGGCCGCCGTGGCTCTGCGAGGTCCAGTGGGTGCTCGTCCCGCACGCCGCCTCAGGTATTCCGAAGCTCTCCGTGCGTGGAGCCGGAAGCGTCTCACGTCTCCACGGGTTTCACGAGTTGCGTTTCCTTGGCAACCGGCAGAAACGCGGTTCTGCAAATCAGCCTGCGTGGCGAGCTGGATGTAACGCACCGGTTCTGCGGGGTTCTGCGGGTGGGCGGATCCTGCGGGCGTCTGAGCTACGTGGGATGTAACGCCACCCTGCGTGACCCTGCTGCCTCCCAGCTGTCGATCTGAGTGGGGTGGGGGGTTGCGTGGGAAGCGCAGGCCTTGAAACGTGGGGTTTAATCCAAAAGTGTAACGATCCGTTTGGGGTTCCACTCGTGTTCCACTGTGACTCGAGTTCGAGTGGAGGAAAACCCCACGACCAGCCTGTGACCTGCGTGTGCAGGGTTTGCTTGGCGCTCTGGCGCCCCCTAGTGGCAAGCAAGGGTTACTACAACAACGTTGCAAAAACTACCGCCAACATCTTGTGTTCGTGCGTGGAATTCCCGATTTTGGATTTGAATGCTACGTTCACAAAGATTACCTTAGTATTTTAATTTTATATTTGGTGTTGTTATTCCAGGAAACTGCTCCTCTGTGTTTGCGACCCGTCCAAACTTCAAGGAAAAAACACGCTGATGTTTCGATTCCAAAAGAGCTCCTGCCCTGCAGAGGAACCTGCTGAGGGCTTTGTTTTAAAACCTCTCTTCTAATGCATCACTACAAAAAGGATATCTAATATACTAACGGCACGTTGGGAAAAATACATTTCATTATTAGTCGTAGAAGCAGGAGTATAATCATTTTATTATATTCTGTGATTGTTTAATGAATCCGTTTTATTAGACTTGTTTTAATGTAAGACTCGTGCTAAAATATTACTATCGTCGCTAGTTGTAGTGGTAGTAATTTATTGATTAGAAATTGTTTAAATTTATTTTTATTAGTCTATTTCCGTTTGTAAAAACATTTCATTATTATTTTTTCATTATTATTTCATGTGTTTATTCAAGTACGTGAATTGTCACACTGGGTTTGATGCCAGACAAATTAGGGTAACTATTATTATTATTGTTATTCTTGTACATTAATAGTAATTTATTTTCATTTTAAATCATATAGTTGTATCTAAGAAAATATCTTTATCTTCTACTGTTTAGGCTTTAGATATATAAAAAAAAGGAGTATCAGGTGTCAGACTCCTGTCTGATTTTATCGGGATTCAGACTGATTGTCGCGCTGGAATTAAAGTTTAAAATAATAGGCGTTGATGATGATAATCATATTAAGCACGACGGCAGGTAGTTGCTATTCGTTCTTCTTCATCTTCCTCCAGGTGAGAAATAATCTCCTCCTGGTTCCAACACAAAGCCAGCGGCGATAAAGCTCCTTTGTGTTTGCTTACGAGGAGAAACCAGGCATTAATCCAGCCTGGGAGGAAGAGGAGGCCGAGGAACGTGTCTGAGCGAGAGCAGATGAAGGTAATTCTTTGCTTAATGTTTTTTTTTACTGACCCCACCCCCCCACACACACGCACACGCACACGCACA
The DNA here is from genome assembly GCF_037954325.1 of Fistularia commersonii. Lineage (NCBI taxonomy): Eukaryota > Metazoa > Chordata > Actinopteri > Syngnathiformes > Fistulariidae > Fistularia > Fistularia commersonii. The sequence continues at coordinate 17,751,048 of NC_141300.1, forward strand.
CCCTCTTCTGGGCTTTTTTAAGCCTACCACGAGTGGGTCTCCACCTGCAGGCTGGTGCAGGCGTGCGCTCCTCGAGTCGCTAACACGCTAGCCGTGTTTGTCGTGCATTAGTTGAATGGTCATATTGTCGGTCTCCGTCTGCGATGCAGCCATGAACTCCCGCTCAGCCTCCGTCCTGTGCAGCATCCCTCTCCCACCAAGTCATTTCAAGGCCCTTTTTGTTCAAGCACAAACTTTGCATGAATTTTGGCTTTTGAAATGCATATTTTATGCTTACTATATATTTATGATCCGATAATCCTTCTCGTTTTCTCAAATAGCAGGCCTTAAAGACTGATTATTCCCCAATAATCAGTGAATATTGGGGAAAGTGGTGTGACGCCAGTGCAGTTCCACTTATGGTCACTAGAGGGCGCAATAGCCCTGTTGATTTCCCCTCCTGCTCGGCTTCTGCTGGAGGTCAACTCTCGTTCCAGATTCACACAAAACCGGGCCTTGAAAAACAACAGAAACAGGAAATTCGCGACAACAGTGTAAAAATAGAGTTCGGGGAATTCATGCCATCCCATAATTTCACATCCGACCGTCACAAGAACAACAACCTGTTCCACAAGAAGAAAGAAGGAGGAACCGCTGTTCTATCTGGCTTTGAATCGGCCATCCGACGGAAAAACCTTATGATCTAACTGACCATGACAGGCCAAAGGCTAGTGTGTGTGTGTGTGTGTGTGTGTGTGTGTGTGTGTGTGTGTGTGTGCGTGCGTGTGTGTGTGTGTGTGTGTGTGTGTGTGTGTGTGCAGAACTTCTTCCTGCAGAAAATGTTCTCCTACCACCGGCAGCTTCTAGATTTGCTTGAACGCTTGAACAGACGTCCTTATTTTGGTGGAGGTGGTGGAGGGCGAGCGACCCGAGCGCATCACGTCCGACCTGTGAAACATCAGAAATGCAGGATGCTGTTGCATAAGAGCCTCGGCGGGACCGGAGACCGTGAATTCATCTTTTAATACGAAAAAAAAATTTACTAATGTTTGTTTTCCATTTTTCGAGCTTCCCGATGAACTGAAAAACAAAGTTCAGGGCCCAGAAGGCGTCGGTATCGGGACGACCGTTCCCGTTAATGTCGGGCGCGTTACGTAAGAGGTCGGACTTTTAATGATACTTAAAATGAAGCCGCTCTAAATGAGCCGTTGTTTTATTCGGCTTTGCTCTAATGCAGCATGCCGCTTTTTGGAAATAATAAATAACCGACTGGGCTTTTAGTTTGACGGTTTCTTTGCCGACGTCAAATTGGCTTCGGGATTGAAATCTGTCAGCAGGTAAATATATCGGTTTAAACGGTATCTCCAGGCGTGCCATCGCTCCCTCCGTGGCACCCGGTCCGTCCTCGCCCCGGCCGCTCCGCCACCTTCGGCTTCCCCGACGGCTAACTTTAGCCTCACGGCTCGCTTCGTCCCTCTAAGCCTTTTTTGGGGTTGTGATGTGCCAAAGTAGATTTACCTTCAATAACCATTTATTAAATCTCTATCCATTAGACTCCGAGGCTTCATAAGAGCCGGCCGCATTAAGCCTGATTATGGGATGCCCGGCAGAGGAAAAGGGTCTATGTGTCAAGTATGTCATCGAGAGATTTATATCCCCGGCCGGGATCTCTGTCTTGTCAGTTGCCAGCGGAGCCGGGAGAGGGAAGAGCCGAGGACCCGCCGTCATGGTAACGTCTGCGGCGCCCGTCCGGCGACAGAAGTCGGCGCTCTGAAGCGTGCGTGCGTGTGTGCGTGTACGTGTGTTTGCGTCCGACGCCGATGCCTCCGGAGGGCCGTGACCTGCCGCCGCTCTCCGAGGACGCCACCGCGCAGGTTCCCGGGACTCCGCCATGGACGCCAAGGGCCCCGGCAGCACCTTCAAAAGGTCGTCCCTCAAACGCACCACGTCCGGCTCGCAGAAGGTGACGGCTCTATCTTCATTTCACCCGCCGTTCAACTCCAATTAGGGTTCCTGCTAGTAGAAGCGCTTTGTTTTTGCGCGCACCGTGACAGCGCGGCCTTTTTTCCATCACACGCGCCCCGCCAGCCGGTCCAAGACCCCCCGACCGGTCGGGTCGCGGCGCCCGGGGGGGTCCCAGCTCCCGCCCTCGCAAATATACTGCTAAGTGATGTCTGAGGCTGAGAGCGGCCGGCTCGGCGCTCTAATCCCGCGTAATGGCCCGGCACCGAGCGGCCACGGAAGATTAAGTACTTTTACATTTTTTTTTTCCCCCCTGCTTTCTGCTTTCATGTGATTAACACTCCTGTTAACGTGTGTCCTTGAAAGCAAGAGATGCAATTTGCAATGCGCCCCCTCCTTCCCGCCTCCGCCAGGTCTCCACGCCGCTTCTCTGCGCTTTCCACCGCCTCCGTCGCCCGCCCGGGCGGCGTCTCGCGACTTGTCCCCGAAGCAAAGCTTCCGGTAAAGCACCATTTAGGAAAGTGGGAATATTCTGGGATTTTCATAGATTTATTCTGTGTATTGTGCGCGTCTGACGTGCGCTCATCAGACTCGTCCACGGAAGGTCTTATTTGGCGAGATGAATACGCCCCGGAATCCAGAATTGTTGTTTTAAATGAGGTTGCTGGGCTTTCGGTTCCTCAATATCGAATGGGTGGCTGCGCGGATCCTGTAGCTTCGTAATAGGTTTTTTCCTCCGTTTTATTCGGATAAAACCCCATCGCTCACATTTTTCCCCTTTTTCCCGTCTGGTTTCGACGTGACCCCCCCGCCACGCGTGAACTCCACGAGTTCGTTCGGCAGAAACGTCCCGGCCGAAACACGCTCCGCGACCGGACAAATACAACAGAAAGCCTTCTCGGGACCGTCGGCGCTCCATGGAGGCCGGGACGGCGGAGACGCTGCGGTTTTCACATCGGTGGGCGATCATATGACGGCTGCAGTCAGGCGGGGGGGGGGGGGGGTGAGGAGCTCCGGGCCTCACAGCTTCTCAAATATCTCATACAGGGCGTTTATGTTGAAGATGAAACACACCACCTCCACGTAGAATTGGATAAAACACCGCTATTAATGATACGAGTTTATTTGTAATCTAATGAATTGCATTTATTTACGCCCCGGCTCCCCGACTGCCCGCGTCCTCGGCCTCTTTCCCTGTGAGACTCGTCTTCTGCGGGGAAAACAGCGGCTTTAAAACATGTCTTATGACTCCCCCGACTCTCGGGGATAATCAGCGACATGTCGGACTCGTGACGGCTAAATGGATTTTCAAACCCGGGGACGACAATGAGCGCATTTACAAACAGGGCCGACCGAAAACAGTCCGCTTCACAGTTAATGCAAATTTGTCCATCCAGAGCCGGAGTGTGACGCTTTGTCCAAATATCTTTCCCCTCAAGTGAAAATAAGTAAAAGGCGTCTTTTCATTGCGTCCACGTGGGACCGACCATGAGTTTGAAATGGTTTTTTGAACGGTAAAGGATTCCGCACGGGTTTCCTTCCTGTCACATTGCATCAGACCCCGAACCGCGTCGCCGTTCCGAAGCGAAGCCGAGCAATTAGTGGCTTTTCCCTTCGACCCTGGCGACATCACATTCCTCACGGGACCCCCCGGGTCTCCGCTGATCAATCCCGCTTCCACGGACGGATCCCGGCCGTCTTTCGAACGAGAAAAGTCAGCCTTTCTCCGGGTCGGTTTAATTGCGAAACAAATGGGCCCCGATCTCGGCGCTCCCCGAGCCGAGGGTCAGGAGACCCGGCCCATGTGACGCCGGCGCAAGGAGGCACGTACGCCATGTCGGACGGGCCGCCGAGCACCGGCGCGGCGTCCGACCCCCGGCCGCCGTCGGGAGGGAAACGCGGGTCCGCCGGGGTCACCGACAGGAACGAGTCCCCGTATCCGCAGGAAACCGGCCCAACTAATTCTCCTCTCGCACAATCGTCCTTTGTCTCAAACCGGCGCTGGTTTCCCTGAAAAGAAGAAAAAAAAAAAAGAATCCGCGCGCCGGGATGAATGTTGTTTATTGTGCGGGGGCTTGTCTTAAGTCTGGTTAATTTGTTGGTGTGACACAATCTGATCCCGCGGTGTCTAATTCTTCAAGGCTTTTTCCTGCTCAGCGCTCAGAGGCGGCGGCTCCACCACTGGATTTGGGCTTTAATTGCTGCGGTTAATGAGTTTAAGCGAAGCTGAAATAACTGCGTCACACGGGCCGAGCGAGCGAGCGAGCGAGCGCGGTGTTTACCGGGATGCACGGCCGACCCACGTGTGTTCTTTACCGAGACGGGGGGGGGAGGGGATCAGGAGGACGGTAGGTATCCTGGTCTGTCCGCCCGCCAGCTGCAAAAAGGCTGGAAAAAAAAGCTAATTTCAGCCTTAAAAGGAGCGATTATCAACCCGTCCGCATGAGGAAGGTTGGAAATGTCTGCGACTCTGCGCTCCGTCTCAGCCCCGACCCCCCCGCCACCCCCCCGCCACCCGTTTATTATTGCATACCATCCCCGTGAAGTTCATGTCAGTTAAATAGGGGTCTTTTATACGTTCACTTTTTCACTCCACGAGAGCTGCGGTGAGATAAAGGTCAAGAAAAGCGCGCTATAGGAAAACCTCCCTGGCTCCGATCAACGCGGAAACCGCGGTGAAAATAGTTTGAGAGTTATCTTTTCCTCTCAGAAACATTGTGGAAATAGAGATTAACTGCAATTAGCATGGAGTGACCTTGCCCCCAACTGGAGACCCGTCATGTCTTAACAAGGCGCCTTCCAAAAGAATGCCCCGCGTCCAATTCTTTCAATTATGCAAATGGGGGTTGAAATCAAAGTGGTCGGAGGGGGCGAAAGTTTTTTTCCGAGCGAAAAGTTTCGGGAGCCCCCCGGAAAATACAAAACGCGGCGGCGGCGCCGGCGGCGGCGGCCGCCGCTCTCCTCCGTTCCTGCGCGCGGAGCTAAGATCTGCCACACTGTGAGATGAACACAAAGAAAAGAGTTTCAACAAATTGGGAGATTATGGGGCCGGTTATCAAAGTAGATTTATTGTGCCTTGTTCAAGCGAAGGGTGAAAATACCCTGTGGGCATGGAGTCGGGGTCATGGGACTCCCAAAAGGATTACCTTGAACTGGAGTCATGAGACTCGGCCGAACAAAGACCCCGCTCACATGCTCATCATATTAACCGGCCCTCATAAAGTGAAGAAGTGTCATGTCCTGTGGGATTCAATGAGACCGCTTGCCTGCGAGCGCAGCAGCAGGAGGAGGCTCCGGCGCAGCGGCGGCGGCGGCGGCGGCGGCGGCGGCGGCGGACCCTGCTCCTCCTCCGCTCTCTGCTCGCAGACCTCAGCCCACATGGGACCGCGGCTCAGACCCGGGATCGGCCGTAAGTCTACCGACGCTACCGCCACTCCAAACTTTTTTTCACTTTTCTTCTCTTTTTTCGGGGGCGGGCGACGCGAGCTGCCGGCCGGGTCCATTACTGGGATGGCGAGCTTCAACGGCATTATGTCTGTTTTAATGTCGCCTTTTGTACAAGTTGCCTTTTAATGCAAAATTGATTTTTTGTCCATTCTTTTTTTCCTGTCTATATGGACGATCAAATCTTTTTATCATCTTAATCAGCCCATTACTCAATTTTTTAATTGAAAAAAAAAAAAAGTTTTTTTCTGTTTGAAACGGGATCCAGAAATGTTGTGTTTGGAGAATTCAATATACATTTTTAAGAAGCTCAGAGCGCGGAGGGTGAGCGTGAACGTCGACGCGGTGAATTGGGTTTGCGGACGCGCAGCCGCGGGGCGACGGGTCGCTTTCACTTGAACTGTTGAAAGATGGAGCGTCGAAGAGGAGCTGCAGGCGGGAGTTGTTTGTCCAGACAGGGAGCGGCGGGGGGGGCGGTCACAAGACTGCAATGGAAAGAGAATGAATGTATCTTTAGTCTGCAGTCTTGTGACTGAAATTGAATTGAACCCGCAGTCATGTGTTTTGAGAGCGACGTGATAAATCCGGTTATCCAAATGCATTAATGAAGAGATGTTAAAAATGAAAAAACAGGCACAGAGAAGTAACAGTCCTCTTTTTCCAGGTCCCACGCCAGAGAGTTTTCCAGGAAAGACTCGCCTCCGTTTTAATTGGTCTTTCGCTCCCGACAAAGGCCTTCATAGAAAACCCTGCTTTGAACTCCACGTTATTTATTTTTGTCCTTTTTTTTTTTTTTTTTGGAACAACGCTGGAAAAAGACCAGTCGGCTTTCAGATCCAGAATCCACCGCTTCTGTGTCGCCGCGCCCCTCCTGGCCGGCCGTCAAGGCCCCGGGGCGGCCAGCCGTGCACGCTCGCGAGCCGTGCACGCTCGCGAGCCGACGCCGACCTCGGGGTCTCGCCCTCTCACCTCCGTGACTTCTCCGACGGGAGGGTTGACCTCTCCGCTCCTCTTCTCACCAGGCGCAGAGGGCTTGGATCGAGAGGACCTTCGTGAAAAGAGAATGCATCCACATCTTCCCCACCAAGGACGCGAGCAGGTAGCCGTTCTCAGCGCCATCCTCGTTTACCGTCCATGAGAAGCCGCGCCGATTTGAACGAAGCAATATTTGATCGGAGGTTCTACGTTCGGCGTTTTTATTTCACGTCATTTCCGCCGCGGCGGGTTATTTAGGACGCGCCGGAGTCGCGTCTCGGCTTTTTTTCACGTGTGCGTCAACCATCTAGATGCGCCTGCGGTCAGCTGACCACGCAGCACGTGGCCATCCCTCCCGGCGCCAACTCGGTGGAGGAAACCCACCAGCTGGTCCAGATCGACGCCCTGCGGGACAAATGGACGGTGACCAAGCACACCAGGACCTACCCGACGGACGCCTTCGGAGTCATCGAGTTCCAGGGCGGAGGATTCGTCAACAAGGCCATGGTGAGGCCGCGGCTCTCCCCTCGCTTTGCCCGGGAGTCGGCGTCCGGCGGCACTTTGGGTGACGACCCGTCTCTTTTTCCCTCGCAGTTCATCCGCGTCTCCTACGACACGAAGCCGGACAACCTGCTGCACCTGATGGTGAAGGACTGGCAGCTGGAGCTGCCCACCCTGCTGATCTCCGTGCACGGCGGCCTGCAGAACTTTGACCTGCAGCCCAAACTCAAGCAGGTTTTCGGCAAAGGCCTGATCAAAGCGGCCGTCACCACCGGGGCCTGGATCTTCACGGGGGGAGTCAACACCGGTAGGTCCCCGACGCCGCGGGATCACGCTTTTAATGTCACTTAACAAATAACAGTTAGCGACAGCGGCGGGGATTAGCGTCGCTCTCGATGGCCGTTACGTAACACCCGCCCCGCAATTTCCTGAGGGCGAGCCGGCCGGCCCATTGTCACAGATATAAGCGCCATAATTAAAGCGTTTCCGAGAAAAACCTTTGGCGGTTCGGGTTTGCGTGCGACCCGGGGAGCCCCCCCGCCCCCCGCCGCCTTCTCACGAGACCCATTATTTAAACCGCACTCTATTTCTATCTGAAGGCGTGATCCGGCACGTCGGCGATGCCTTGAAGGACCACTCCTCCAAGTCCCGGGGGAAAGTGTGCGCCATCGGGATCGCGCCGTGGGGAATCCTGGAAAACAAAGAGGACCTCCTGGGGAAAGATGTGAGCGCATCGGCGAAACCGCGGGCCCAAAGAAAGCCGGTTGTCCTTTTTGACTTATGAAGCGAATCGATCCCGGCAGGTGACCAGACCCTACCAGACGATGGCCAACCCGCTGAGCAAGCTGGCCGTGCTCAACAACAGCCACTCCCACTTCATCCTGACGGACAACGGCACCTGCGGGAAGTACGGCTCCGAGGTCAAGCTGCGCCGGCTCCTGGAGAAGCACATCTCCCTGCAGAAGATTAACACCCGTAAGTGCGCGTGACGTCCCGCCCCCTCGCGCCGCCGTTCCCCGAGCCCGGCGTTCCCCGAGTCCGGTCCGATGTGGACGGAGAGCCTCTGTGACCTGTGGGCTTCCCTTTGTCATCCTATGCCTGGAGCTCGGATAAGGCAGGGACACCAAAGGGATGCTCAGCTGTCACCACTGACGTCGCTCCCTCCCTCCCTCGCCGGGTTCCCGCGCCCGCACGTCACGCCGCGAGCCGAGCCGAGCTGACCCGCCGCCGCAAGAGAAAACCGGCGCCGCCAAAAAGAAGGAGGCTGAGTGGTTTGGCCCTGTGTTCCAGGTCTGGGCCAGGGCGTCCCCCTGGTGTGTCTGATAGTGGAAGGAGGTCCCAACGTGATCTCCATCGCCCTGGAGAGTCTGAGGGACGAGCCTCCCATCCCGGTGGTGGTGTGCGACGGCAGCGGCCGCGCCTCCGACATCATTTCCTTCGCGCACAAGTTCTCGGAGGACGGCGGGTGAGACGTCCGTCCGGCCAGCCAGCTGGCCGGCCGCCGCCCGCCCGTCCTCGGGTTCCACCCTGACACGTCTCCTCTTCCAGCCTGGTAAACGATGACGTGAGGGACCAGCTCCTGGTCACCATCCAGAAGACTTTCAACTATAGCAAAAGTCAGTCTCAGCAGATCCTGCTCATGGTCATGGAGTGCATGAAGAAGAGGGAGCTGGTGAGTAGAAGCGCAACGTACCCGAAGGACGAGCTTCTTGTATTTGAAAATGTCCGTCAATAAACTGTGTTGCCAAGCACTTGGTGTCCATCCTCATCCGTTCATCCGTCCCCTGCGCTCATCTGTGTGTCCCATTAACATATTGAATAAACATAATCCCCACAACCTGCTTGTCATTTCTCCTCCTCCTGGCGCCCACCAGCGTGTGGTATGTCACGTAATCGGGGTCATTCACAGCTTTTACCCGTCATCAACCCCTCCGCGCCCGCCGGCGCCTCGGAAGCGGCGACCCGGCGGTGTGTTAAACGGTTTACCTTCAAGTAAACAATGCGCCAGGGAGACACTCCGGCCGGTAAGACCCGGGGATCGCGCGGTAATCCCGGCCGGTTCCAGAGCGTCTCTGCGAAGCGAACGCCCGAGACCCGCCGGCGGATAAAAGCGCGGCTGTATCGTCGCATCTCCGGCCGCTTTACATCGCAGTGAGTGATGTGATAAGTAGTTGGTAATACCCGGCGCACATAATCTCCAGACTCCATACATCTGGGTGGGAAAGATCAGCGCGTCCCGCCACCCGCTTAGCGGCGGCTCTTGCTCTCGTCCATTCGCCGTAAGCGCCACGCAGATGGATGAGCCGGTCCATCCCCCGTAATCCTTCGCCGGGTTCCTCTTCCTCGTCCCCGGGCTTTTTTTTTCTTTTCCCAGCCCTCGGAGTGCTATCGTGTCACCAAAGACTGCGACGTATTAGACGGCCTAATGCTCAGAACACTCCAGATAAGCTAAACCGCTTTTCTGAAGATCACATCGGCCCGTTTTACCGAACCAAACGGTTTCACACAAACCTACGGAGCCACGTGAAGGCGGCCTCTGAACCACGACTCCCGGGGGAATCGTTTCATCGTCCGACCCTCCCGTCCGCCATCCATCCCTCCAAACCCATCATCCCTTCATCCTAAACGCACCCCCGTGAGAAGAGCCGGGTCGGACCGATGACAAGAAGATTTCAACAACCGATGACTTCCGGGTGGAAAACCTGGTTGAGGTAGCGCACACACACACTCACACACAGCCGGCGTGAAACAGCCCCTCCCTCGTTATCGACGCATCTCGAGACCTCGCCGCCCAAATCCCATTTAGCGCGGCCGCTCATGTGACCGACCGCACGTAATTTCATTCGTCACAGTCGAGGCGGCAACAAGGCCGGTACTATCCGTCCCCCGATGGGAAAACCGTCCGCGGTCGGAAAACATTCCCGCCGAGATCGTCACAAAAACGACCTCGTGTCCTCGCTCACGCAATGTTGTGTCTCCGCCCGTCTAGATCACCGTTTTTCGAATGGGCTCCGAGGGCCAGCAGGACATCGAGATGGCCATTCTCACCGCCTTGCTGAAAGGTATTTGCCGCCCCGTCCCCGGAACGGTCCGGGCGGGAGGGCGGCCCGACTCAGTCGGTCTCGTCTGCTTGTACACGCCAGGCACAAACGCTTCGGCGGCCGACCAGCTCAGTTTGGCCCTGGCCTGGAACAGAGTGGACATCGCCCGCAACCACATCTTTGTCTACGGCCACAATCTGCCCGTGAGTGGTTCCGACACAAGCACACGGAGTGTAACTTAACGTGACGCGTGGGGTTCTGAAGATCGGCGCGGGGTTGTCCTTCCTTTTAGCCACGCAAAGCACCTCTTGGGTTAGCTAGCTAGAAGAAGCTAAGCTATGTTCCCCCGCGGGGTCCCAGACCAGCACTCTGTCAGATCATGACCTACATCTTATATTCTGATTAGGAACTCGGGTGGAACGGTGAGGCTACAGGGAGTGGAGATCAAGAAGCTGGAGGATTTCAGGTACTTGGGGTCAACAGTCCAGAGCGTAGGAGAGTGTGGAGAAGAGGTGAAGAGACGGTCCAAGCAGGTTGGAATGGGTGGAGAAAAGTGTCAGGGGTACAAAGAGACAGAAGAACATCAGCCAGAATGAAAGGAAAGGTGTACAAGACAGTGGTGAGATCAGCCATGATGTTTGGACTAGAAACTGTTCCAATGACCAAAAGACAGCAGGCAGAACTAGAGGTTGCAGAGATGAAGATGTTGAGGTTCTCTTTGGGAGTGACCAGGATGGAGAGGATCAGGAATGAGTCTATCAGAGGAACAGCACATGTCAGATGTTTTGGAGAGAAGGTCAGAGAAGCCAGACGGAGATGGTCGGGTCATGGACAGAGGAGGGATAGAGAATATATTGGTAGACGGATGCTGGAATTGGAGCTGCCAGGCAAGAGGTCTGGAGGAAGACCAAAGAGAAGATTTATGGACATAGTGAGAGAAGATATGAAGGTAGTTGGTGTGAGAGAGGAGGATCCAGAGAATAGGGTTAGATGGAGAAAGTGGACTCGCTGTGGCGACACCTGAAGGGAAAAGCCGAAAGAAGACGAAGAAGATCTTATATTCTGATTGTTAAAGTCATGCTGCCGTACCTGCAAAAAAGCTGAGTTTACCAAAAATGTGTCCCCAAAGTCGTCGCCCGGCCTCGTCGCCGTCCTTTGGCTTCGAACGCGACCTTTGAAGCAAATGCAGCTCTGTCTCTGCCTGTCCTCCTCTTGGCTCAGCCCGCCGGCGCCATCGCCAACACCACCACCGCCGTGGCCCCCGTCTCCGAGAAGCAGAAGAGCCCCGTCAGCGCTCCGCGCAACAAGAACCGGGGAAAGAAGGGGAAGGGGAAAGGAAAGGCGAAGCCCGAGGTTCCGGAGGAAACGGATCCGAGGAAGCTGGAGCTGATCCGCTGGGTAAGGCCTTCGAATCTCACGCGGGATTTTAAAACGAGACGAGGGGACGAGGAAAGACGAACGCTCAATCGTCCCCAGGTGAACTCGCTGGAGCAGGCCATGATGGACGCTCTGGTGCTGGACAGAGTGGACTTTGTCAAGCTGCTCCTGGAGAACGGGGTCAACATTCACCATTTCCTCACCATTCCCAGGCTGGAGGAGCTGTACAACACGGTGGGTCGGAGCTCGAGGGCCGTTGGAAGGCCCAGACCAGGGGTCGGCAACCCGCCGCTCTTCCATCTTTACACTGCGGCGCCGAGCGGCTTGGGAAAATGAATTATAGATTTTTAATTGAAGTATATTTCATTTGTGTTAATTCCTTTTTTTAACTTTTAGCTCTACGTTGGGAGATTATTGTGATCTTGAAATATTAAATAAAATAATATTCATTATTTTTCGCCGCTCAAAATAAGCCGGTATACCCGCCGGCCGGTAAAGTCCAGATTTGCAGATGCTGTGCGCAGAAGTTCAGGAGCAGAAGTCCCGTAAACCAGGTGAAATAAATATTTATGAAGATATTTTGCAAATATTTATTTTTTATTGTTTACTGACACAGTGATTTTTTTTTCCCGATTTATTTTTAAAATTCAGGTCAAGGCTCCGCTACACGCTCTGAAAGCCCAAAGCTCAAAATGAGTTCATTACATAAATAAAATTTAATTTCCTCCGTAATACTTTCTGAATTTCAGAAGCAACACACGACACACTTGTTTATACAAAGTGTGAAGGTAATAAAAAGCAATATATACAGTCGTGCCTTTATTTCAGACGTCAAAAAGTAATTGCGGCTCCCAGTGTTTTCTTTTCCGAGGAAACCGGGTCCAAATGTCTCTCTGGGTGTTAAAGGTTGCCGACCCCTGATCTAGAACTAGAACGTTGGACTTGTGAAAAAGAGATAAGGATGTCCTCTTCCTCCCTCGCAGAAACTGGGACCTGCTAACACACTGCACGCCGTGGTGAGAGACGTCAAGAAGGTAACGCCGTCCTTTTTGCTTCCCGTTTCTCGGCATTCGGCGAGGCTGCGGCCGCAATGTATTGATTCCGCATCACGGTTCTGCAGGGAAACCTTCCCCCGGATTATCAGATCACCCTGATTGATATTGGTCTGGTGCTGGAGTACCTCATGGGCGGAGCCTACAGGAGCAACTACACCAGGAAAGCTTTCCGCAACCTCTACAATAATTTGTACGGCTTGAAAAGGGTACGGAGAGAGTGTTTGCCGTTTAAAAGTAAGACTTTGTTTTGATGCTGACGAACATGTCTGTCGCCCGTCTGCAGCCAAAGGCTCTGAAGCTCCTGGGAATGGAGGTGAGCTGATCTCGTTGATCTCGTCAAAAATAATCCGAACGTCGCTCTGAAAAAGCAGGAAATGAATTCACGCGGCGATTTTAATAGGACGACGAGCCGAGAACCAAAGGCAAGAAAAAGGCCAAAAAGAAAAAGGAGGAAGAGGTGGAGATCGACGTGGACGACCCCGAGGTCTGCAGGTTCAAGTTTCCCTTCCACGAGCTGATGCTGTGGGCGGTGCTGATGAAGCGTCAGAAGATGGCGCTGTTCCTCTGGCAGCGCGGCGAAGAGGCCATGGCCAAGGCCCTGGTGGCCTGCAAGCTGTTCAAGGCCATGGCCCACGAGTGCTCCGAAAGCGAGCTGGTGGACGACATCTCCCAGGACCTGGAGAACAACTCAAAGTGCGTGCTTCACCGTCCGAGCCGGAGTGTCGCGACCGTCTAACCACTCTGGTCGTTCCCCTTCTGCGCAGGGAGTTCGGTCAGCTGGCCTACGAGCTGCTGGACCAGTCGTACAAGCACGACGAACAGGTGGCCATGAAACTTCTGACGTACGAGCTGGTCAATTGGAGCAACTCCACCTGCCTGAAGCTGGCCGTCGCGGCCAAGCAGCGGGACTTCATCGCCCACACCTGCAGCCAGATGCTGCTGACCGACATGTGGATGGGTTGCTTGAGGATCGGCAAGAACCCCGGCCTGAAGGTCGGCATGATAAACCGCTCCCAGCAATAACAGCGTCGGCACCCGCGGGGCGTCGGACGCTAGAACGCCGAATGAGTCGACTGACGCGACCTGTGGCCGTTTCCTGTCTCAGGTTATCCTGGGTATCATCCTCCCTCCCCTCATCATGCTGCTGGATTTCCGCATCGGAGACGACGCCTATCACGCTCCCGGAGGCAAAGAGGGGGGAAAAGAGAAGGACGACGACGCCAAGTCCAGCAAGGTTTCGTTCAAGCGAATCCCGTTACGTCGGTTCATTGTTGTTAAAATCGGCCAATCGATGCGCTCTCGCCTTCAAGGAACCCGCAGACGCCGCATCTCGAAAGGGGGACGAAGAGGAAGGCAGCGCCAACGTCCGGAAAATACCGATCGGCAAGAGGTTCTTCGAGTTCTACGATGCGCCGTTCACCAAATTCTGGTTCAACACCGTGAGTTTTCCATCGGAAATCGTCCCGAACATCTGTCCTTTAATCGTGCCGATCTGACAGCCTCTTCTTCCCCCAGATTTCTTACCTGGGCTACCTGATGCTCTACAACTACATCATCCTGGTGAAGATGGAGCGCTGGCCGTCCATACAGGAATGGACCGTCATCGCATACATCCTCACTCTCGGCACGGAAAAAGTCCGACAGGTATCCAACCACAGACGTATCAGGTCAGTTCGGGAGCGGTGGGATTCCGGTCGACCTCTGCGTGACCCCTGCGACTTTTAGATCCTGATGTCGGAGCCGGGGAAGCTGAAGCAGAAGATCAGCGTGTGGCTGGAGGAGTACTGGAACATCACCGACCTGGTGGCTATCTCCACCTTCCTTCTCGGCCTCATGCTGCGGCTGCAGCACGAGCCATACATGGGCTACGGCCGAGTCATCTACTGCATCGACATCATCTTCTGGTACATTCGGGTGCTGGACATCTTCGGAGTCAACAAATACCTGGGGCCCTACGTGATGATGATAGGAAAGATGGTAACGACCACTCATTCTGTATTCACAGTAAGAACGTTTGGTTTTGAGTGACAGCGGTACAAGGGTACAAATCTCGACATAAACAAAACTCGGATTTTACCGTTTTGCCTACATCGATGTCATCAAGAGATTTCTCCTGTAGATATACCACTTTAATCTGATAAATCTTACTAGTTCTTCCACTCCGGTAAATCCACTGTGCAAAACACGCTAAGACTTAAATCCTGAATCAGCGGTTGGGTGAGGATGCTGCCGGCCCATTTGGGCATGTCCAGGTGTAAGGTTAGTCTTTCCCGAAGGTGGTGCGCTTGGCATCATAACCAGGTGTTGAAATGTTTTGCAGCAGCAGTCACGGAAAAACAAAAAACATCGAGAGGTCATTTCTGCAGTTGCCAGTGAAGAGGCTGGGCAGATTAAACGTGTACGCGAGGGAGAAAAGGAGCGGACGTTTACATTCGGGCACGATTCAGGGCAGCTAAGTGCAGGTGGGGCTTGGGACTTGATGGTTGACTTGACTGAGCAGCTGGTTATCCTAGCATATACAGTTAGCCCCTGGCTACAAGAGGATATGTTACTGTGGTCTGGGGTCGAGCGGATGGTCTATTTTATCAAACTTAGTCAGGGAGGCTTGTGAGTGTAAGAAAGCTAGGTATGCTGAGATGTGCAATGATGTTTGGGGGCTCGTGGGCCGTAGAGGTGGGCTGCCTTGGATTTGTGGAAAGGTCTGTCATTGCTCCACTAACTGAGTTGGGCGTTCGTGGTCGGAGGCTGAAACCTGCAGCCAGCGACACGTCTGCGGAAGCCGAACGAGCAAGTGAATGGTTGCGGTCAAGGAGAAAGTATGGTATTGGGGGAGGTCATGAAGGTAGGATTGCTTGCTTGTAGACTGGCTATGGAGCAGAGGGGGTCACCAGGATGCTGGATTTCACTGTTAAGCTGTCTTGAGGGCCCAACTTAACTAAACATCGGTGAAGGAAGGTGCCAACTTCACAGGCCTCAAGCTGGAAGGTAGCAGTTTGATTATATATCTTTTGTTAGCTTGCCTGTTGTTCCTTCTCATGCTTATTTGCTTCTTTACCATCTGGATTGGGCTTCTAGAGATGTTTCACCTTAGATTTTGGCACAAGGGACCGTAACATTTTGTCCTGTGTATGTATGACTAGACTTAAGGCGTACCACCGAAACACTTTTTAGACCTAGAGAAAGCATACCGCTGGTGCCGAAAGAGGAGTCACAGAGAAGCATGTTAGACCGGTGCAGGACATGTATGCAAGCTGTGAGACAGTGGTGGCGTGTGCTGTAGCTATGACAGACATCTTCAAGGTGGAGGCGGGATGACAAAAGGCAGTCGGCTCTGGGCGGTGGAGATGGACAGGCTGACAGATGAGGTCGGACAGAAATCTCCATGGACCACGATGTTTGCGGACGACATTATCTGCAGTGAAAGCAGGGAGCAGGTGGAGGAAAGAGAAGAGATTTGCTGATGAAGGGAAAGAGGACGGGAAGTTAGCTGGTGTGAGAGCAGAGCAGACGAAGCAGAGGGTTCGATCAGGGGTGTCAAACTCCTCAAGAGGGCCGGAATAGTAAAATCAGAGCGTAGTTACCTAGAAGTGACAACAAGCCCAAATGTTTCCTTTGTTTTAGTGTAAAGGAGAACAGGTCAAAGATAAAATCTTCGATGTAATGAACCGTTCCTTTAAAAAATACATGACCAACAACCTGAGATTCATGAAGAAAAATAAGTGGATTTCAACAATACGATGCCTGAGCTGTGTCTTCTCAGTTCTCCGTGCATGTTGTTGTGTTTTTCGCCACGGTTCGTCTCATTCTGACACTGAAACTTGCCGCATCCACAGCGATCACACAGGTTTTTTATTAACTTCAACCAGCAAACAGAGGTCCATTTTTCTTGGCAAACCCTACAGTCCATGTCCACTCTTCTCACTTTTTGACAACAAAACCTGGCTGATGAAGGTGTCGGTGCCGCCGGGGAAGCGGGTCCATCTCTAATAAGACCAAAAGCTATTTTCAGACCCGGAAGCCGCATTGCTGCCATCTGCTGTAAGTTGCGGTTCACTCGGTGTTGTGCCGTGTTGCCAACACTGACTGAAACAGTGCACCCCTGGCAGATAGAAGAACTGCACTTTTATTCAAAAAAAAAAAAAAGTAGTTCCATGCATTTTTTCAGATTGTAGATTTATTCTACGGTCCGATTGGCCCCCCGACGGCCCGTACGTCCGACACCCCGGGGTTCGACGGAGTTACAGGATTTGCTGTGGCGACTCCTGAAGGGAGCAGCCGAAAGGAACAAAAGGAAGAAGGATAAATAGATGGAACAGAAATCCAACAAGTCCAAAGCAGAAGACGGCAGATGTGATGAGGGAATGAAAAGGAGAATTGCCATTTCCGCGAAAGGCCTTCTCAAAATTAGGCAAACTCTAACGAAACACCAAACGCCTGAGAACGGTGGATGTACGGGACGACGCTCAAAAAAAATAGCTCGGAAAGAAAGTTTCCAACCAGAAAGTCCTGAGCAGAGTCAGAGCCCAACAACCCCTCTTTGATGGCATCCAAATTAAAAATAGTTTGTTTTTTTGGCAATCCCACATGTAAGAACAACACCGTGCAAATATTATCGGACAGATTGAAGCTGGAGAGGAACACCGAGAGGAATGTGGGTAAATAAGATCAGCCGATGGGTCGGACACCTCAGCTACGAGTCAGCTGAGGTGTCCGACCCTTCCTTCCTTGGATATAACCCAGGTGGAGCTGAAAAGCCTCTGTCCGACGCGAAATATGATTTAAAGATAGCCGGAGAGAATTCAAGGGTCGCTCAACGTGCGTTTCCTCCCATCTCTTCCAGATGATCGACATGATGTATTTCGTGGTGATCATGCTGGTGGTGCTCATGAGCTTCGGGGTGGCGCGTCAAGCCATCCTGCACCCCGACGAGGAGCCCACCTGGCGCCTGGCTCGAAACATTTTCTACATGCCCTACTGGATGATCTATGGGGAGGTTTTTGCGGACTCGATAGACCGTAAGACTAGAATTCATAGTAAGATTCTGTTTCCTGACTCTGGGCAGATGATCAGAGTTATATTAATGTCCATGTCTCCAACTCGGCGGCTTAAATAAGCTTCGGATTCGCGGCAAACCTGGCGCTGAACCGTGCGGCGCTTCAGTTGCGCGGCAGAAGCGTGTCGCTCCCTAGTGGCAGCATTGTTGAAATGCGAGCGCATCGAGGAACCGCAGGGAAGGGTTTCGTCATGTCATGTCTTCGACCGTGATCATCTGCCTTCAAGTTTTATTTGCCACCTTCGCTTCTGTCAGGGTGAAGACGAACCATCGGCCTCTCGCGGGAAGTGGAATCGGGGGTCTGTGATTAAATGCTCCGACACGCTTTCACGGAAATATAACTCGTAGTTTGAGTTTGTCGAGTGACTCCGCCCTTAAAAAGCTGCGTTCCGAGCGATCGCTGGACGAACGGCGAGCGGGAAACACGTTTCTGATTTCCTCACGTGGGAAACCGCTTGACCTTGACAGAAGCTGTTGTGAAAACCCGGCGGTGGTTCGATTTTTAACTCTCTCACCGTGTCTCTGTGCGACGGCGCTTCACTGGGAAGTCTACGCGATGGAGATCAACCGTGAGTGGGCCTGCCGACGCCGACGCAGTACAAATGATTTTGCCGCCGAAGACCCCGGCGTTTGTGGCCGTAACTGAGCCTCCCTCCGCCTCCCTCCCTCCACAGCTCCGTGCGGCGAACATTTGTACGACGAGGACGGAAAGAAACTGCCTCCGTGCATCCCCGGCGCCTGGCTCACGCCCGCCATCATGGCCTGTTACCTCCTGGTGGCCAACATTCTCCTGGTCAACCTGCTCATCGCCGTCTTCAAGTCGGTATCCACGGTTAAAATGCCACCGCCGTGTTATTCCGCGACCGTTTTCAGGGCTCACCCTGGTTTGTCTCCGCTCCCTGCAGCAACACTTTCTTCGAGGTGAAGTCCATCTCCAACCAGGTGTGGAAGTTCCAGAGGTACCAGCTGATCATGACCTTCCACGACCGCCCCATCCTGCCCCCGCCGCTCATCATCTTCAGCCACCTCTACATCCTCTTCAGTCGGCTGTTCCGCCGCTGCGCCAGGAAGAGGCAGGAGGGCGAGCTGGACGAGAAGGACCGCGGCCTCAGTTAGTGGCGCTCCATCACACGTCCACTGGGATTTCTTGCATCTTCAGACACCGATGCAAATTCCACACAGAGCAGCACACAAAATCCCATTTTATACATAGAGAGATCTTGTGTGTGGATATGTGTGCCGAGCTTTATATTTTAATTGTGATTTTTATCATTTAAAAAAATCCAGAGAGGCATTTCACTTTATTTTGAAATATTATGCACGGACGCGGCGGCGCAGCGGTTAGCGCCTCGGCTCCTCGGCACGTCGGTCCCTGGATGGATTCCCACCGGAGGCCTTTCTGTGTGGAGTCTCCGCGTTCTCCCCGTGTCCGCATGGGGTTCCTCCGGGTTCCTCCGGGTTCCCTCACACTACAAAAACATGCAGGAGATCCTAAATAGGCCAGACGTGTGAACGGTTTGTCTCTAAATGCTGCGTGCATAAGTGGTATTAACGTTGCATAAATGAACCTTATCAATCAGAAATGATTTATTTGAATGAGCTTTACGAACCGTCATGACATCCACACGGTTTCCAAAATGGCAAATCTTGCCGCCGAACGTCCAATTTATTTCCGAATCCCCGTTCAGGATTTTTGTGAAGCCGAGTTACAAGCGCAGTGTGTCGAGTCAAACTGATATCAACTCCGATTCTTTCCCGTCAAGAGCTGAGGCTGAACCCGGAGGAGCTGAAGAGCCTGTACGAGTTCGAAGAGCAGTGCGTGGAGGAGTATTTCAGAAACAAGGAGGACGAGCAGCAGTCCTCCAGCGACGAACGCATCAAGGTGACCTCGGAGAGGTGAGCGCGCACGTCGGACGCCGTGCACATGCGGACGGCCGTCTAGTCACGCCGGCGTCTCTCCGGCAGGGTGGAGAACATGTCCATGCGTCTGGAGGAGGTGAACGAGAGGGAGAACACCATGAAGGCCTCCCTGCAGACGGTGGATCTGCGCCTGGCCCAGCTGGAGGAGATCCACGGCCGGATGGCGGTGGCCCTGGAGAAGCTGGCGGGGGTGGACCGACTGGAGCTGACCAGGACCTACTCCAGAAACTCCTCCGTGTGCGATCCGTCGTCTCTGCTGCGCCAGGGCAGCATCAACAGCGCCGACGGCTACAGCCTTTACCGCTTCCACATGGACATGGAGGAGTTCGCCTCCAGGCAGAAGGACACGGAGGAGACGGCGAAGAGCGGCGTGGAGAGCCAGAGGAGTCTGCGGCAAACGCCCAGCATCTCTTCCATCAACGCCAAAGAGGGCGGCCAGACCTTGGATGTGGCGGGTCTGAGCCGGACCAGACCCGGCTCGTGCGTGGACATCCTCATATCGCCGTGCGAGCCGAAGCCCGTGTCCGCCACGTCCAGCCAAGAGACGGTGGCGGGCAAGGAGGCGCAGGGCAGCACCGTGAGGCTGGACAGAATCCTGGACAAGAACAGACTGAGACCCTCGTCTCCTCCGAAAAGGACCAAATCGCTCAAATACTACCCTGCGGACGAGCAGCCGGCCTCTCCCTTGACCAAGAGACGAGCCATGAGCACCATCATCGTCAACCCCGCCGACGAACCGCGGGACGCCGCCGAGGCCACGAGGAACCCGCCGCCGACCGCGTCCGCCTCTCCGAAGAGGACCAAGTCTTTGAGGCACGTTCCCTCCGAGACCGTCGGCCGAACGTCGCCCGTAACCAAGAAAAGGGCCATGAGCGGCTTCGTCTACAACCCGGCCGGAGCCGGCGGCGAGCCGGCGACCGAGGCGCCCGATCAGTGGCCGCGCGACGTGGAGTACAAGGTGCACCCGAGCGCCGCCGGTCAGGCGCCCAAAGTGTCCATGGTCAGAACTCTTGCGAAGCAGTTCCACGCCTCCGCGGAGATTAAAACGGACGGGGACCCGTCTGATCGAACGGCGGCCAAAAGCGAGGACTCTTCGGACGACCTGGCGAAGGGGAAGGTGAAGAGAAACCTGTCGGACGGCACCGAGTATCTGACCGTGGCGGGCGAGAAGGACCTCCCGTCTCACAGGTCGCGGAGCTGGAACGCCACCGAGAGGAAGGCCACGGCTTTGAGTGTCAGCAAGGCGCAGAGGCCCTCCGGCGGCGAGAGGGACCGGCAGCTTGACGGGCCCGAGGCGGCGGCGGCGGCGGCGGCGGCGAAGGGAGAGGACAACGCACAGGAAACCAAATGAGTTGCGGCAGCAGCGGGTAGGAAGAAGCCCACTCTTGAAGACGGACTTCAACTTTTATATCATTTGAAAACATCACACCTAGACGTTAGCGCAGAACAGTAAAGCTCCACGCAGATCCCCATCTTCAAGATTCACTTTCTTTACTTGTCAGTGGCGTAAAACACAGTAGCGTACAAAGACAACCGTTCACATTACAGCTTTTTCCCCGCCTTCGGCGCGTCCCAGTTAGAAATGTAAAAAGGGAGCGGGCGGACGCGAGAAATGACCCTTTGACAGAAAAATCGTCCGGCGAACACTTTCACGTACCCGTCCGTACACTTGTTCTTCAGATACCGTACAGTTGCTAAATATCGACCCGCTCGGGGTCTCCTAAAGCTTTCATGCAAATACTAACCACTGCATTACACAGACATATTAATTACATCTCCCAAAGAACAGCAAGAGCAAAACAAAAACAAACATTTCGACACAATTCTGTATAAATAGTTTACATTTAAAAAAAAGAATAAATAAAAACGAGAGAAAAATCGGGTTTTTTTTTTGTTTGTTTTTTTTTGCCCCCAACTTGTAACTCTCATTTCGCCACCCATGAATGGAAATGTGCAACTGCAACGCGACAGAGAAACATGAATTTACACAATTACAATCAACGCTGTGGCTTGATATGTATAGTAATATAACCGATGGCATCCTCAAAGTCCATATGACACGATGTAGTCTGTATAAAATGCTACAAGATGAGAGAGCTCAAGTGTTTTCATTGTTTTACAGTAAAACGGGGGTTACCGAGGCTATTGGGAGTAAGATCCGACTTTATTACAGTTATTATAAACGGTGCGCCGGACGGCCGCCTCCTCCGAGGAGACGCCGCCGTGACGGGGCGGCGGCTACAAACCGCTAATGATGAGCGCGGGCGTCGTCCGGTTGAGCAAACGCACGATGTCGGGCCTCTACGGCAGTCCTCTCCGAAGTCGCTCGACCCGTCCAGGAACCCGCCGGGTTCCGGCCGGCGGTTTAAGGCCCCGTGGACGTGAGAGCCGCCGCCGCCGCCGCCGCCGCCGCCAGAAGAAGAAGAAGCAGGGAGGGGCCTCCAAAAGAGCAAAGTCACACAAAAACCCCGGGGTCGCCGGAGATCTAGAGGAGAGAGCACTTGAAGAACTTGATCCTCTTGGACTTCTTCTCCGTGAGCTGCACCGGCTTGCCCGATCCTCCGGCGGCGTTGTCGGCCTGGTGAGGGAAGAGGACGTTAGAAGATCGGACTCTGGAACACGGCAACGAACAGGCCTGGTCTAGCCACTTACCGTCTTTGAGCTCAGGTTGTGCAATATGTCTCTTCCCATGGTGTAAAAAGCCTGAGAAGAGAAAAAAAACAATATAAAACAACAAAGCAAATGTCTAGACGCGACCCTTCGGCAGAGGCGTGAACACTCGCGCACCTCCTCCACGTTCAAGCTGGACTTTGCGCTGGTTTCCAGGAACTTGACCCCGTAGTCGATGGCCAGCTGAGAAGGACGAAACCACAACGTCATCGTCCGTCGGACGAGCCGGAGAGACCGGACGACATCTGCTCACCTTCTCTCCTCTGTCTTTGGACACCTGCCTCCTGTCGGTCATGTCACATTTGTTGCCGAGGATCATCTTCTCAACGTCGGAGGAGGCGTGCTGGTCGAGGCGGAGGAGGGGGCGTTAATACGCGAGGTGAACGGAAGAATCTACCCGGAGCTTTCTGCGGGCGGAGAGCTCACCTCTTCGATGTTCCTGATCCAGTTCTTGATGTTTTCAAAGGACTTCTCGTTGCAGATGTCGTAGACGAGCATGATTCCCTGAGCGGGAATGAAAATCCATTTCAAACTCATTTCGCCGAAGACAAAAACGGAGTCTGCCGGCGGAGGGAGGCCTTACCATCGCCCCTCTGTAGTAGGCCGTGGTGATGGTGCGAAACCTCTCCTGCCCCGCCGTGTCCCTTAAGAGCGTCACGTCAGTGGTTAACTTTACATTCGGAGAGTAAAATACAGCGCGTAGAAAGTGCACTCACCAAATCTGAAGCTTGACCCTCTTTCCATCCAGCTCTATTGTCCTTATTTTGAAGTCTATTCCTGGATTCAGAAAAACACACAGAAGGACGATCATGACCGCGCCGATTCACCGAACATCCAATCAAGTCGAGCACAAAAGGTGTCTTTTTAAAAATCGCACAACTTTGCCACCTTTTCAAAGGGCGTCGTGTTGCAAAGTTCAATCTGTTATTGTGAAAACGCAGCGGAAGAGGAGTCAGCAAAAACACTTGCATCAATCACAGGCGGCGGGGAAATAAAAGCCAAAGCGGAGCGCTCATCCTGGCCAACATTTCCAGGCCGTGTTGAATGAGACCGTGCGGGAGCCGGCGTGCACGGAGGGGAGCCGGCGGATCGGGAATGTGGAGCCCATTGTCTGGATCTCCTGCCCTCCGCTCCGCACCGGGAGGCTGACATGGAGGCGTTCGCACCGGATGGCACGGCGGGGCGATGACCGCCATCCGGGCGACGCGTCGGCGCACCGTATTGCGCCAAAGCGGGCGTGCACGACGGCACATGCATGCGTGAGACTCACCTATGGTGGATATGAAGGTGGTGTTGAAGGAGTCCTCGCTGAATCTAAACAGCAGGCATGTCTTGCCGACCCCGCTGTCACCGATGAGCAACAGTTTGAAGAGGTAATCGTACGTCTTCGCCATCTAAACCGGCCGCGGTAGTTTGTGCGATCACAGGGCCGCGCCGAACCGAACCGAACCGAGCCGAGCCGAGCCGAGCTGAGACGTGCTGAAATCCTCAGCTGTCCGAGGCAGACTGGCGGCGGCAGCGGCAGCGGACCGGCAAGGGCGTCCGTGACGTCGCGACGCCGCGTTGCATTCTGGTCCTTGTAGTTCCGGGTTCGGATTCTACCGCGTCCTCGTCGCTCCGGTGACGGTTTAAGACGAGATAAGATAAGATATTTTAAGAACAACTTTATTTATCCCGAAGGAAGTTGTTGGGCCAGAGTTTCGAGTAAAACATAACAATCATAGATGATAGTAGGAAGGAGGGAGAATAAGAAATACAATAAAATATACTGCTCAAAAAAATAAAGGGAACACTTGAACAACACAATGTGACTCCAAGTCAATCCCACTTGTGTGAAATCATAGTGTCCACTCAGGAAGCAACACAGATTCATTTTCACTTGTTTTAAGGACATTACATCAATGTTGGATCAGCCTGGAGTTTGTTTTTACACTTTAATTTTGAGTGTGATTCCTAATCCAGACCTCCATGGGTTGATACAATTGATTTCCATTGATCATTTCTGTGTGATTTTGTTGTCAGCACATTCAACTGTGTAAAGAGCAAAGTATTTCATCAGAATATTTCATTCATTTAGATCTAGGATGTGTTTTTTAAGTGTTCCCTTTATTTTTTGGAGCAGTGTATAAAGTGTCAAAGTAAAGGCTATCAAGTGTTTTAAGGTCTTAAAATGTACAAAGATTTGAAGATTCCCTGCGGCTGAAGGAAGAGGAATTAAAAAGTCTGATAGCCTCAGGTAGGAAAGACCTCCTGTGGCGTTCAGTGGAGCTCCTTGGTGGTTTCAGTCTACGACTGAAAGAGCTCTGACAGGATGTCAGTGTCCATGCAGGGGGTGATGGACATTGTCCATGATGCTGTGGAGCTTCCTCAGCATCCTCCTCTCTGACATCTGCACAACAGACTCCAGCTCCACTCCCAGGACAGACCCAGCTCTCCTGATTTGCATCTGTTGTTCTGATTTTAAAAAACTAAATTAGGGACGCCTTCATTTTCTTGTTAACAAAATATTTTTTTATTTTTTTTTGCCTTCTTGCCCATACATACATCTTTTTAATGTATTTTTAATTAATTTATTATTAATTTCATGTATTTATTTAATTTATTTTTAATTAATTTATTTATATTTTTGGGCAAGAAGGCAAAAAAAACACAAAATTCAATGAAAAAACGCTTCGGATCAAATTTTATTTTTTTCCATCGGTTTTACAAGTATATAATTTTAGACTTTGAAAAAAAAATCTCCCTACAGTTTCATTTTCTATCTGTTGTTCTAATTTAAAAGCAAATTTAAGGACCCTACCGGAGACGACTTCATTTTCTTGTTGGCCAAAAAGTAAATAAAAAAGGTTTACGTGCACGTATACGTAAAATAGAAACACACAAAACAAAACAAAAAACACTACGGAGAAAAACTAACTTATTTTTTTCCCCACAAATGTATTATCTCAGACTTTTCATTTTAAGCGAATCTTTACATGATTTTGTTTCTAATGAATCCTATTCCTTTTTTGAAAGCGCAAGAGAAAAACAACAACATGAAGCACAAAATGATCCAAACATTAAGAAAAAAAACTAATTCCGCATCCCAAGCCAACTTTTTTACTACAAGTTGAGAGTTTGGTTTTGGTTTGGTTGAAAAATGTGACGGAGTTTCTACATAAGCAGCTGCTGGCCGCCGCTCTTCCCGCCACACGTCCAACACCGTGGATGAAAAGAAGTGATTGTAACTTTATTGTTTCATCATCATCGTTTTATAAAAATGATGTTGGGTTGAATACAAATTGACATCTGACGCTCTGATAAAATGACGAGTTTGACAGAGTTAAATTAGGTTAATATTAAAATCTTTATTTAGTTTAAGTGTGCTGCTAACTTATGTTAGCAACATTTCTGAGACCTCATTCTGTGCTAAAAGGTGCTTTGGACGTGGATAAACCTGTTTCCAGTTTGTCATTTTTTGTCTTTCATTTCAGCTTAATATAGATTATCTTCATTCTTCTTTTGAAAATGATAAAAGAAGACCTAAAAAGAAAATACTTGTTCAGTCTCTTACTTAATGGATTGGAAGTCATCAATTGTTACTCATTTCAGGAGCAGCAGCAGCAGCACCTCCCCCCCTCACACACACATACACACACACACACACACACACACACACACACACAGGATAGATTGCATCTTGTGCAGCAGTGTCTTAGCTGTACTTCCGGATCATATTGCAGACACTTCTAATTAAAGTGCCTTGATGTTTCAAAGTGCATTAACAGAGTTCCTCTCCAGGCTGCTACAAGATCAATGCCCAGACCGTGGTGCTGTGTGTGGGGTGCTCTGTGGTGCTCCATGGTGCTGTGTGTGTGTGGGGTGCTCTGTGGTGCTCCATGGTGCTGTGTGTGTGTGTGGTGCTCCATGGTGCTGTGTGTGTGTGGTGCTCCGTGGAGCTCCGTGGTGCTGTTCCAGCCCAAAGGGGGAAAGGTACGATTGACAGGGGGTAGCATTCTGCAAGGTTAAATACTGGTGGCGCTTGTCCCAGTATTATCAATTGTGGCTGGGTTTGCAACTGTATAAAGCTATTTAAAAGCCCTTTGCAGGATGCTCTGTCACAGAGAAGCCATGTTATAGCGATTCTGTTCTTCAATATTGCCCATGATGTTAGAATTCTATATTATTGCTCTATGGGCCATCACTGTATTTCCCTCTAGAGTCCATGTGTCTTTTGAGTTCACATGTAATAAAAGGGGGGGTCTGGTAAGATAGATTATCTTTGATATGCTAAATATCAAATTGGAGGCAGCGTAGGCAGGAGGTCGAGCGATCGTCTTTGGTTCTGAACATTCCCGGTTGGATTCCCGGCTCCTAGTGAGTTGCTGAAGCCCTCGCCGCTCCAAGGCAGCATACCGCTCATGGTGATCCACGATGGGATCATTGCAGAGAATCAATTTCCCCACAGGGATTAATATAGGATATATTATTATTAAAGATACCTTGAGCTTGACGGAGACACTTTGACCGCACATTTCAGCTGTGGGTAGGAATTGTAGACTTCTCATAATGTGGCCGTTTGTAATTACACATCGTGTATTGTCAAACAATGGCCTGTTTCATATTCCTCAGCACCACTTAAGACCAACTAAGTGATGAGTTATTTCTAAGCAGGTGTGTGCTTGCACTGTATTTATCGCACTATAAGGGGCATCGGGTTATAAGGCGCACCTTCAATGAATGGCCTATTTTAAAACTTAATATATAAGGTCCACCACATTATAAAGGGCATAGAGTAGAACTGTAGAGTAGAACACGAGTGGCTGGGGTTGCGTTATGTATCCACTAAATGAAGCTGCGCTAAAGGGAATGTCAACTAAACAGTCAGATAAGTTGGTTAAACTTCATTAATAGAATACAAACCAACGTTCTGACAACACCGTTCACTCCCAGAACAAGTTAGTCCATTCACCATTCCATTGCACCGCCTTTGTTGAAAACAATGTTTTTCCAACTCCATTTGTCGCAGTTCAAAGCTTTTCATAAATGAAAGCAAGAAGGGTCGCTTCTGAATTCATTGATGTTTATGTCGCTAGCTAGCGCTGTTGCCTTCATTCTGCTTGCCGCTCTGTTCAACAGCCCGCTATTCATGTTAGTCCTCTAACTGTGGCCGTCTCGTATTGTTTCCTCAGAAACTGTTTAGTCTTCTTTACTTGGCACGGTCATCTTGTTGCTTCCTCTACTTCCGCACCATTAATGTTGAATTCTCTGACTGCTGCTCTATTCCTGTGTTCTACTGCGTGACTGATTGCCCTGAGTTCGAACTCTGCGTCTTAAGTGTGTTTCTTGAAAGGTGCCATTTTGGGTCTTTAAACACACACACACACACGTGGTGGGACTGGAATTCCCCTTTATCGCTGCTACTTCAGCGACACCCCTTGACTGCGGTAGCCATAATTAACAAATACTGATCCATACATAAGGCACATCGTATTATAAGGCACACTGTCAGTTTTTGAGAAAATTAAAGGCTTTTAGATAGGCCTAGTAGTGCGGAAAATACGGTAAATTGCCTCTGAATATCATTTTGATGTATTTTCCCACCCCATGGAGAATATTCAAAGTCAATAGAAAAATCAAAAATTAGGCACCTTGGGACTTTTATTGAAGGGAAAGAAGAAAATATCAGAGCTGTCATGACAGATTACCTTCACAGAAAGCATACAAGTAGTCCTTTTCGCTTCTGAGTATCTTAGGTTTCATGGGAACGAAAACATATAAAAAGGACAAGAATCTTAAATAGACTGTATGGACGATGACATCGAAAAATAGTTTTGAGAATTTGGAGAACATAAATATCGTGCATATTTATGTTTAACAAAAAGTCACGTTAAATGGCATTAATTTAAAGTCAGTCGTGTATGTGGAGCACACTGCTTTTAATTAACTTAGTGGTGGGATAAAACTGACCAGTGTTTTAATAAATCACTGTGTCTGGCACTGGACCCCTCCCCTTGGTCCTTCATCATCTTCATCATATGCTTCTCCGTTGTAGTTCCTCTGTTTCGTGCGCTCATCGATCTCAGAGAGTTCCACCTCCTCCATATCATCGGTTACTATTATGTCCTCCCTAGGAGGAAGCAGCCTTTCGAGCTGGAACATGAGATGCTCAGGGAGCCAGTTTTTCTCTGGAAATTCCACCTGTGGGATAAATCACGTAAAAACGTCTGAAATTCTTTGGGGGGAGGGGGGAGACACCTCCCAGTAGAGACAATATTTGTAGAGTATTGACTTACCTGGAACTGAATGATTAGTTGTCCCCTTTCACAAGGATTCCTGTATATCGGCATGCCCTCGTTCTGAACCAGCTTCGCGTCGCTGTTCTTGATGACTTCCCCTGAGGTCAAGAAAGACAGCTGACATTTAAAGACAACCGCCTGACCCAAATGCATTAGTACTTCTGTAAATGTGATCGGGTCTAACGTACCTGGATGGGAGGTGATGATCAGCGTTCTGTTGTCAAGTGTCTGGATCACCTTTTTGAAACCACACAGGGCCTCAACAAGTTTAATGTTCATCTTCATAATCAAGTTATCATCTTGCCTCTGGAACAGTAGATGATCTGTCTGATCCAGTATGATTATAACATCGCCGGGTTCCAGTCCAGGTTCCTGGTCACCTTCTCCATGGAATGTGATTTTTTGACCATCTTTCATACCTGTGGAACGCATTCAACAATTGAGTTGGGACTACGGCGCAGATATAAAGCAGCCGGTCCTGATCGAGAAAGGAAAATACCTTTGTCGATATGAACTTCAAGAATTTTCTTCTTGCGCTCTACTTTCTGCCCATTGCAGTTCTTGCAGCGGTCCTTGGAGCTGAAGGACTCTCCGTGGCCCTGGCAGTCCGAACAAATGCTTTGGATCTGCTGAATCATGCCTGGTCCAATCTGTTGCACTCTAATCTGTAACCCTCTCCCTTTACAAGTCGCACACTTCTCCAAGGATCCTTTCTTGCCGCCGTAGCCTGCAGCCAACAGTGAAAATGTAAGTGAACTTGAGCCTGATTTAAAATGACTTTATAGAAACCCAAACTAAGACTACTCACCGTCACACTTTTCACAGATAACATTCTTTTGAAGCGCAAGCTTCCTCGTTGTGCCGTTGTACATCTCTTCCAATGTAACACTGAGCTGATGAACAACATTCTTTCCTGGAAGGAGAAATAGTCTTGTACAGCGTAGTTTTCGGACTATCGTGCATTAACGTATATGGTTTTATTTAGCGATGGTTGCAATTGTGACGGTGGACTTATGGGGGAGGAAATGTGTACCTCGTCTCTCTCTCTGCATTCTCCCGCCGCCTCCAAAGAACATGTTGAAGATGTCCATAGGCGACGTTCCTCCGCCGACGCCGCCCTCCTTGATCGCTTGCTCCCCTCCTTGGTCATACAGGTCCCTCTTTTTGGGATCCGACAGCACTTCGTACGCCTGAGATATGAGCTTAAACTGGCGCCAGAAGAAGGGAGGGAGAGAAACATATTTTTAAAACCAATTCAAAAAGGTATTGATAATGAACCAACAGAGAGCAATGCTCTGAGGCGTTCATATCTGACAGGGTCTTTCTAGGGACGGGGCCATTGCAAGTTCTTGTTGGCGTGCTTTTAAAGCTGAAACCTCGATTTAAGGTCGCCTGGCGTGTTATGTAACAAGTGAGTCAGCAAAGAATGTAAATGTTTTCGTTCTATCGAGTAAAGATAATTGGAGGATTTTTAATATTTTCCATAAGTCACGGTGTTTTCCCCCCTCGAAAGGCCATCTGCGCTCGGTGTGGCAGAACTTAATCCTCCGCCCGCACCTCGGGAGCGAGGCTGGCTTCTAGATCTTTCCACAAAGTTCTACTCTTGTAACTCCGGCGACGTTTAAAATTAGACATTGCGGGCATTTCCGTCGGCCCATACGCGGCGGTAAGTGGCTATTTCGAGCGTCAACTCACCTTCTCCCCTTCGTTGGGATTCTTGTCGGGGTGATATTTCAGGGCGAGTTTTCGGTAGGCTCTCTTGATTTCGTCCGCGGTGGCTTTGGGGCTGACACCCAGGAGGTCGTAGAAGCCGGTTTCGTGCACCATGGCGACGCGCTGCTACGACAACACAGATCACAAACCAAATGAGCTCACCAGTCGACCTTAGCAGTAGTTGTCATTAAAATGGGGGGTAGAATGAGCCGAGCGGCGAAACGTTAGCCCGTTCCCAGTCGCCCCGGGGCGTCCGGTGTTAGCCAACGGCTACTGAGTTGACGCCGGCGGCGGGTAAAAAAAAAAAAACCGGATGGAGCTAGCGAGAGCCCGTTAGCTGCGCTCGCGCCGGCTAACTGTCGTCACCAAACGCCATCGCGGCCAGCACGTGCGCTCGTCAACGGTAACTGAGGCTCGTGCGCCGCGAGGCTTCTCGCACATTCTACGCTTCTTTTCTACTTACTTATCCGCTGCTCGGCGTTTCCTTCTTCCCCCTCGGAGCGCTTCCACGCGTGTAATTTCCCCGTGATCCGGTGTCCAAAAGATGGCTGGTGCTTTTCTTATACAGCTGCGACTCGGCGTGGAACTTTCCAGAGCTCTTTGCGGCAGCGACCGGATGTTTCGTTGGCTGAGAGACGACGGGAGTCTCGTAAAGACCTGGGGGAGGGAGGAAGGCGAGGGGGAGGAGTGGATGCGGTAAGAGGGCCGGCGAGATCCCGACACTACCTGCTTTTAAACGTTGATATTTACATTTTAGAAGGATTAGAAGTAAAAGGCTAATGTTTTCTACCCGGCGACCTCCGCAGTCACTTCCCCACTACTCGAAGACCCGGATGCGTTGGCTAGCAAGATGACAACAGCCGCTAGCGAGCTAGCTAGTGTTCACAGGAAGGAGAAGCTTTCGAGTCACTGGGACTCTTATTTATTATTCATAACGTAAAGGCAGTATGCAGTCAAGGATACAATTATTCGATTAAATCCACTCCACTCATTCTCGTTTTCAAGTACGATATGGTCTTTGTAAATTCCTCTTTCCAGCATTTTGGTCTTACTGGATAAGACTTGAATAAAGATAATGCTATGGATAACCATGGAGGAAATTCATTTGTCACAGCAGTGCAACAATGACATTCTCAATAATGAGTTTAAAAATAAATAACAGAGACTTTAACGGAGAAGTAAAAGATAGCTAAAGACATCTGCAAAAAATGGACAGTAAAATGTACAACAGCAAGGATAAAAATAGACAGCGGAATGGGGGGAAATATTACGATCCATACTGTTGGAATTTTGAAAAACAAACTGAATGAAAGGCCAGTCGAGATATTTTTTTCCTTCCCGGATGTCTGGAGATAAAAGTATCTGGATTTTCAGTTGGTAAATGGTAAATGGCAATTTGTAATTGCCTTCGGGGGACCAATAAAGTTTTTTGAATTGAATTGGATGATGGCTATGTAGCCATAACACAACTGTTTACATTTCAATTTGCGTTCTTTCTTTTAACTTGCACAGCCTGTCAATACTGTTTACCTGTCATTGCGCTGTTTACATCTGGCTGCAACTATTTATTGCTATAGCATAATAAGATTTTCATTGTTCAGGGAAATACATATCCAGACTGTACATATGACAATAAACACATTGAATCTTGAACGTACAATCACCTTTGGCCTCAGGAGCAATTCGATTACAGGTTTTAAAGCCTACAAACATTCAAGTTATGCAAGTACACGTGCAAATGAATAATTGACCCACCTTTGTTTGTGAAACACTCAAAGCGGACCTCTCCTACTGCCAGCCTTAAGACCTCCAGAACATGACTTGGAACAATGAAGCGTCAACATTTAAATGCGTGATGCCGTGATGTCATATAGGGGAACATGCTGTCTGTGAAGACAAAAGGAAGGTTGCGCTGTTTGGACGCTGGTAAATGAAAAGATAAAAACAAATCTAGACAGAGCTGCAAAAATGTCAGTTAGAAGAAATAAAAAGGAAATCTGCATATGCAAGAAAACTTTGACAGAGGTTGATGGGGATTGGGGAACCTTAGGGTGGCAGGAGTGCCACTCATGGAAGCTAACTGTGCTAAAGACCCGACAGAAGAATAGGTTTTGTAAAACTGAGCAGTGCGCCGCTTCTAGTCCGTCAAAGTACAATAAACTTGAGGTGCGCAGTCGGCTGTATTACAGGTATTTACTAAATGCAAAGACAGACTGTGAAAACAAAAGGGATATCATGGCAAAACAAGATGTTAAATCTTAAAGAAATTAAAAATGTATTTGTACTGCTCAAATTACTTAACCAGCAGAAGCAGTGTCTGAGTTCTCATGAAGTTCCAGCGTTTGAATTTATGGTGGCTAACTAAGTTCTGCATTCCTGTGAGTGCGAGAAAGATGAACTAGGCTTTAACATGATCAGGCATTACCGCGTGAGAAGTCTGGGAAAGCTGTTAGCGCTCTGTCTCAAGGTGATGAAAGCCGGTGGCTTGATCAAGATTCTAGCAGGAACCGATCATCATTTCAGTGGGAAAGCCTGGAAAGTATGCATGCGGGCCTGAAACCTATAGGCCGACTATCCGCAAATGTGGACATCAGTTTAAATTTACATAGCATTAATCTAGTCAAGCACAGAAACTGACTCATGATGAATGGATCAGTAGGACAATCTCTGCTGGAAGTCCTGGAGATCATGCAAACTTGAGTTTTGAGAGGTGAAATACCACTGAATTTGTGACAAAAGCGGTCGGTAGGCAACCACTGGATCTGTTTATGAGGATGCAAAGCCACCCATACAGCTAAGACGGTACCACGGACACACCGGAGAGACAGAAGGCCGGGAGAACTCACTCTCGGCTGGACAGCGTGCCGACCGGGATCTGGGAGTGTACATTGAAGAGCTAGCTGTAATATTAGTGTTGCCTGTGGTCATTAATACATTAACAGTAATAGGGGTGTGTTTCTGCCGCACATGGAAAACACAGGGAGTGTGAGAACGCAGAGGGTAGAGACTATTACTGGTCATTCAGAGGATCCACAGTCTGTGACCACAGCGGGATTAGATGCCGTCTCGGAGGGATTTTATAATCACCCACCCCGAAGCATGGATGGATCTTTTCGGAATAGTTAAAAGGAGGAAATAATAAAAAGGAACCCGAAACACAAATCCCCCGACATGAACAAAGGACATGCCTTTGTCAGCTGGCTATTTAACTACACCTGCGTCATCTTCTGTTAGTTTTCTTCTGTTGCTTCCCTTGATGGGTTTTCTTCCCTCCGTATTATTCCACAGTGTGCAATTTCCTGGCTTGTTTACCGGATTATTCATTTAGTTCAGGATGACTTATAAAAGGGAGACAGAAATATGGCTGAAAGCAGATTTGACATGGACAAATGTTTGACAGACAATGTTTCAACTGAAGTGCGACTCAAAGATAAAGAATTGTCTGCGAATGTCAGTTCACATGCTGGACTGTGTTGACAATGATTTCATTATGGCTCAAATGGAAACCTATTTTGTTGAAGCCGATGCTCGAGAACCCCTCTTGTGCATCAGGATGAACAAAACCAAAGGCAAGTAAGGCCAGTATGATGGAGCTGCTTGCGTAAGGCTGCCTCCGCCGAGTGCACGTCACAGCGAGGACCGCTCTGATCCTGGTGAGTCACAAACAGAAATGTCAGGGTGCCGTCGCTCCGTCTGCACTGATGGGAAGAGAGCGTTCCCACAGATGCAGTTGAAGTGGTGCCCGAAGAACGAGCGGTTGCAAAATATACTCATTTGTTTGTTAATTTTCACTGACTATTACAACACACACAGAGCTGAAATTCAACCAAGCTAGCAGTACTTCAGAGAAGAACTTAATCCCCGAAGATTTGCTGATAAAAAGGTAGCCGAGCAACCAAAGTCCCCAGTGGACGACCTGATGGTATCAACAATCAGGCTTCCATACAGAAATTAATTGAAATCTTTATAATAGGAAAAACAGCTGATTGTGTAAATCACCATGACAGACACTTAATGGGAAAGGAGCAAATTTTCTTGTCTTGGGCAAAATTTTAACAATATTTATGTTGCCTATTGCTGGAATTCCAGTTCCAGTTAAAAAGATACAATTTATGAGCCGAATGTAAGAGCATGTTTTATTTTGATTCAGTCTCATCCTGAAGTTGCATCGCTTAGCTGTGTAGGTGTGATAAGCTAAGGCAGGGGTCCTCAAACTTTTTCCTGCGTGGTCCAAATAACTTTTTCCTTCTCTGACGGGTGTCTGGGCCAGTTTGTAACAAAAAGTGTGACGATCGCAGAGGTGTCCAAATGTAAACATTTATTGTTTTCGAGAAAGGCACGCATAACCAAAAATGAACCCTTTCTGGGATCTTGACAGGAAAAAAATAAAAATAAATAATAACATTATTAATGAATAATGTCTTTGTCTCGTCTCTTGACGGATGAGACAAACTGCCTTTTCTTTGACTTGAACAAAAAACATAATCGTTTGCCCACTGCAGGTTAAATACCCTGCACTCTGAATCTATTTTTCTCTTCCTTAATCTTTTCGCCATCATTCCGTGTTATTTGACAGGGGTGTGTCCAGGATTTGTTTTTTTTTTTGAGGGAGGGTTTCAGATGGGGCACAGACTGCAGAAGGGTGGAATAGAATGTTACGTTCTATGCATGTACAAGTCAGGATTACGTGGCCAGAATGAAAATAAAATTATAATGCATCTCTGTTATTGTTCAGGGGCCGGGCAAAATGTGGAGGCGGCCGTATCCGGCCCCCGGGCTGCAGTTTGGGGAGCGCTGTGCTAAGAAATCAGTGTCTGTGTCGACATCAGCTGTGAGACACTCTTCACGCATGTCATGAGGGGGTGTGGTCCAGCAGCAGGGATGGAATGATTGGGCATTAACTTCACCTGTCTACCACAGCAGTTGCATGGATGAGAGTGTGCTTTTTGTTGAGCCTGAACTTTAACTATGAGCCGCATGTTTGGAACAACAAGCTGTGCCCGGCCGTGTTTTGCTTGGTTGTTCGGAAATAAGTACAGACACTAAGTCTCTTGGTGACTTTGTTTTTTTAGTTTTGGTGTCACAACAACTCTGTCAGCAAAAAAACTACACCCAAACGGAATACGTGGACACAAGTATCACACTGTACAGTGCATAACTGCAACGCCAGAAGCTCGGTGCGACGTGGACTTCAGACCGGTAGGCCTGTATCGCTCACATCGACTCATGCTGTGTTTGTTGAATTGAATGCAGTTTGACTGGCAACACGTCTATTGGGGAGCATGCCTTGTATGTGCTGGTTTAAAGGCTATTTGTGATGTTTTCCAATATTTACGGCTGTGAAACAAACTCTGGGGAAAATTACAAACACTTTGCTGGGATATTAGTTCATGGTGTGAATCAGTGAGTTGCTGAGCTTCAAAAGGCAATATGAGTGAAATTAATGTTTTCGGTCCTTTTGAAAATAATTTGGTTGCGTCGAATAAGGATGTATCACTTTCATATGGATGACGCAGCACAGGGCACAGGCCCCATCACGCTTCGTGTAGGCGTGCAGGATGATGTGAAGCCTAGTGATAGCATACCAAATGGCGATCTACCCGAAGTGCTGCAAGTGAAAAAGTGGTAAGAGGTCCTCTGTATCAGGCACCTCCGGCTCGCATTACAGCAGACGCTGATAGCGTGGCAAAACCGTCCACAGGGTACAATGCGCTGGAGGAAGAAGAGCAGAAAATACAGAAACGCAAGGAAAGGCTCAAATGGGACAGAGATATTGCTGCACACTTGGCTAAAGTGAGAGTGCAAAGGGCTGCTAGCACATCTGGCTTTAAAAACACTGTAATGGGACAATTTTGTAAAGACAGACTGGCTTTGCTGACTGACAGTATGACATGGGTGGCTCAAGAACTTTGAACTTCTAGACTTGGATTCCTGGGAGAAGAGCACATCGATGGACCGTAAACAAGGGCACTGTGGGTTTTGTGATGCCATGTTGCTTGTTTATTTGCTGTGATAATTTCAGGCTGGGTTGTAAGTGCCATAAGCCAAGGTGTGATGCTTGAGGTACTGATGTTTGTGTGGACATCAGCTGTCAGACACCTTGAGGCGTGTCATGGCTGAGGTGTGGTCAAGGACCAGCGATGGAAGGATTGATTGGGCATTATATTCACCATGGTGAGTAGGGATAGCAAATATTTTCTTAGATGCAACGTAACTCCAAACTGAATATTTGGAACAGCCAGCTGTGTCTTGCCTTGTTTTGCTTGGTTGTTCGGCCTAGAAAATAAATCCGGACACAGAAGTGGATTTGACATTTGTGCAGCGAGTCAGCGATGCTCCCTCACTGAGCCTCTCGTGACTTAGTTTCTGGTTTGCAGTCACTACAGGCTGTCTTCGTAAGAGTGACTCATAAAGTAGCATCTCTGACTCTGTGACTTCCCAACAGATGTCTTTATTTCTTGTTCTTACATGCATTAACTTTGCTTGTCTGAGTCTCCTCACATGCAGAAATTTTTCTTTTGCAATACTTTGGAGAAAAAAAAAAACACTTTACAAGTAGTGAGTAACATGTATGTCCATATAATACCAATAACTTGTTTAACAACACACCTTTTTCGGCGATTTTTATGTAAAATTATATTCTAAACATTTCTCTGCCCTTAAACTGGCTTTCTTGATTCACATCTTAAACTGTATTTATTTAATATTGTGCTGATTCAGAAGTGTGTCATTGACTTGTAACCGTTCCCCCTCATAGCAGCAGAATCCATTATTTGTGGTGTCGGCGTGATACTTGCTTTCTGTATACATTCACCGTGGATGTGGCTGAAAATTACACAGACAGAAGACTTCATGCATACGTCCGCTACCATGAATAAACCACGTCTGTATGTTGGGAATCACGCGTGTAAATATATCCACGCTAATGAGCTTACAGAAGCACAGTTTCTAAAAGCACTTTAAGTGTCCTGCCAGGTAATTTGGAGAAAAACACCCAGGCTTTGCCAAAGAATACATTTAGAGTAAAGTTTGTTTTAGCAGCACAGCAGACATTAATCACCAGAGCAAGATAAAATGTACATCTCTAGACAGTGCAACAGTGCTTTGGAGTGAAAGGGAAACAATAAAAAAACATAAATAAGACGCTGTGACTCAAAATAACCTGAGTGTTTTTTTTGTTGTTTTTTTTTTAAAGCGCTTCTTTTGGTTAAAATCGTGGAGATACAATACGAAATGGTAAAAGTTCCGGTCGGTGACATGAAACGACGAAACCTGGATGCTTCTTTCAGTCCATATCCCGCACCCGTTGACATATTGCTTCTGTGAATTCTGAGCACTTTGAGTTTCCGCCCAGGTCTTTTGTGAGAACCTCAAGGGGGAACAGCAAACACATGGCAGTTAGAACGGGAACAGCAAACTAAAAATCCATGCCGTAATTCAATAGGGAATTCCATTACCTTCTTGTCTCGAATGGTGTCAAAACAGGCCGCTTCGATCTTCTTGCCGTGGTCGTGCAGGCCCATGTGCCGCAGCATCATGACGGCGCTCAGCAGCAGGGCGGTGGGGTTGGCCATGTCCTTTCCCGCTATATCCGGGGCCGTTCCATGAACCTGGTGAACAGAACGAAGCCCACGTTTCACAGAGACCCAAAAACTGGAAAACAAAGTCTGAGTCCTCTTAGAGACCAGCCCTTTTTAAATTGTCAGAGGAGTGATTGGATAAATAAACTAATAAAAATAAAATGAACAAACCGACTCAAATATGGCAACACCGTTGGCGCCGATGTTTCCGCTCGGAGTCACTCCGAGACCGCCGATGAGCCCGGCACAAAGATCGCTGCGAGGGTGTCAAACACAAAAGTGTGCATGAAGACAGGAATGTAGTGATTGTTCAAATTAGCTGCAGAAGGAGATCACTTGAATGAGACAGCGCCCGTCAGAGGAACGTCTTGAATTTTCACTCAAGATTTGCACCTAATCCAAAGTTTTTCTTGCCTTTTCTGTCTAAAAATCTAGACCTCAGACCATCTTTAATGTCTTCCTGTATTGTATTCTTGTTACCCTCCTCTGCAATCGATGTATGTTATCAGCCGATTCATGTGACAGTGAGTATGTTGCAAAACGGAATATTTGTCTCTCCGCTCAAAATGTATGACAGAGTGAAATAAAGGCCGGTGGATTATTCGACATGACTTGCCTCAATATATCGCCGTACAAATTTGGCATCACCAAAACATCAAACTGGGTGGGATCCTGTACCATCTGTACAAACAGGTATTAAGAGCCACACATCACTTGGGATTTTAGGTGTAAAAATGCCTTTAGAAAAAGAGAAAAACATTTACATTGAGGCAAACAGTGTCCAAGTACATCTCTGTGAATTTCACATCTTTGTGCTTCTCAGCAGCCTCCCGGCACTTTCTTAGGAAGAGACCATCTGACATACGCCTTAGGGAAAAAAAAAAAAAAAAAAAGGTTAAAGAGAAGGACATCTGCAGTTTCTACAGTAAAAAGTATATATCTCTAAAATGTATCACGGCTTACATAATATTGGCTTTGTGGACGGCGGTGACGCTGGTCCTCTGATTATTCCTGGCGTATTCGAACGCATACTCCGCTATGCGCTGACTGGCTTGTTCTGTGATGAGCTTAATGCTCTGCACCACCCCGTCGACAATCTGGAAACATACAGGTCAGAAAAATCCCGGCTCGGGTGAGACACAAACAGCGAACACGGCTGGGATGATATTAATATCGGCCACGAGAAGGATGCAGAATAACTAAACATTTGCCTCTTAAAATAGATAAACGGGGGGAAGTGCACTGTCTACCCAAAGAAAATATAAATAGAATTTTGTTTTGACTCAATGTAGGAATAAGTCAAATATTTATGTTAGGGAAAGGGGTTAAGAGTGTTTACCACGTGTTCAATCCCGCTGTATTCTCCCTCTGTGTTCTCCCTGATGGTGACAAGGTTCACGTCGGTAAAGGGCGTCTTGTAGCCCTCGATGGACACACAGGGGCGCACATTGGCGTAGAGGTCAAATGTTTTCCTCAGCAGCAGGTTCATGGAGGGATGGCCGGCAGCTATGGGCGTCTTTAAGGGACCTGCGGATTGTTCACGTAATTCAAAATCACTAGCGTGTGCGGTAGATCGTGTCCATCTGGAATGCGTCAAACATTTGCGCGGCTCACCTTTCAAGCCGATTTTGTTTCTGTCCATTGATTCTTTGGCATCTGGAGGGATCATCCACTTGCCACCAGGCCCTTGAATGGCAGTAACAATTCTCTCTTCCCACTGGATGGGGGCCTGGATCAAAAATCATTTGGTAGAAGGCAAAGATATATTTGTTATCAAATGCAATTCCAAGCGATCCAATTTTTCTCAATGGCTTTTCTAGAGTTGATCTGATCCTCGTGCCTCCCAAGCTACTAACTTTGGCCGCTTCAAAAATCTTCATGACAGCAGAAGAAATCTCTGGACCGATTCCGTCGCCGGGGATTAAGGTGACCGTTTGCATCTGCGAAACAGAAAACAAAAACGCAAACATCAATTTCAGACTGCGCCTCGATAAACTACGTGTTTAATTTAAAAAGTTGTTGTTTAGGGAAAGCTTTGATTGTGATCACAAATGGAAGCTCCTACCCCACGGATGAACGTCCTCGGCGGCTGAGCTTCTTTCCTCAAAGCTCCGACCACCCGCGGCACCTGACGATCAAAAAGACACAGATTTTTACAAGAACATCTGTATCTATTTCACAGTTCATTCATGAGATAATGAATTATAACAGATGGAACGTTCATGACTTGGATTACTATGAAGGGAGTCTCCCGATATTAGTGTACTCTGTGTCGTAAGACTTATCTGGAAGGGTTTGGATTTCATTTTTCTTTTGATCAAACCACTTGTGGGAAACTGCAAAGGCTCTTCTGGAACCAGCAAACCCATTTCACCGCAGGGTTAGTCCTGTTTGACAGCACGTAGTTGCTGTCAACAAGCAAAGAGTCTGTCACCTCTGCGCAGATGAATATTTTTTTTTGAAAAGGTCCAAACCAGCCTAGGATGAAAAGTGTGTAGCGTTCAGGCGCATAAAACCCTGCAGGCTTGCAGCAACATGGACAGCAGCACGAGCTCAATATTACTCTCGCAACAACAGGGGAAGGTTTTAGATTTGAGATCAAAACAGACATTTAACAAGCTGTTTTGATTTGGAAAGCATTGCAAAGCGAATATGCCCATTCAAGATAAGGATGCTGTCACTACTGGGGGAGATTTCTACCAACATCAGCTCTTTTCTCCAGGCAGGAAGAAGATGGTCAAGGTCTTGTTATGGAACTATGCTGAACTTACTTCCTGAGCCTTGATCTCATCCTTGCCACTGATCGATAAACGCCACTTTCTGAGTAGATTAACAATCTGTAAGTTAGATGAGGGACATTCACAGACATGTGGTGCCAAAATATGACCTTATCATTAACGATCATTTCGAGCTACTAGTCGTGAAGCTAATCCTTTATGAGAAACCATTCATTCATACATAAATACATATTTCCCGTCAGGTTTTAAGAACATAAGCATCCTAGCTTAGGTTAGCTAGTCCAAAACAAGCATGCGCCAGAGTCAGGTCGCTATAGTAACTACGCGGAAGTAGCAGGTGTGCTAACGCATAGCAAGCGGCAGGTTAGGGCTCCAATATTTAGCCGAATATGGAATCTTGTACGGACCACACATCCGCCGACGAAATGCAAGTTACTCTGACCTCTTAGAAATAAGCGTAAATAACATTTGGGTGATTTTTCCACACTTACCGCTGACCTCCAGACATTCCCTGCCATCCCGAGATTAGCACCAAGGTCGATGCTGCGGCAGAGGCTAGTAAAGCTGGCGCTAATGCAAAGCGGATTTCCGCTCTGTTGGAATTTTTCAAAATAAACTCGCTTTGAACGCGTCACCCGCCGGAGCAGTTTTAACGTTTTTGGAAGTATATTTTGATCATGAACTCTAAGTCTATTTTTAATTTGGATAAGATTTACAGTCTTCGTGTTCCAGGCAAAGGTTTTATGACAGTTAGCATAGCTACTCTTTAGCAATGTTTCGTGTTGTTCCGTCCATTCACAGGTGTTTAAATAAATACTAACTCAAATACAAAATTGTCATCATACGCAACAATGTTTTAAGCGTGTGCAGATGGATCTTTGAGACATTAAGCATTAAATTTAGGTCGGAATGAGATTTGACCAGATGAGCAGCAGGTGGCGCTATAGTGGCACTTTTGTGTCATCAGAGGCTGGATTTGCCTCATGAGTTCAAATGAGATGCAGACAATATTCATGTTCATCTTTATTAGGGCTGTCTTTGACACACAGGGACTGTAATGTATACATAGTAAAATTTATGGTATAAAACAAGTAGAAACAGCTGGAACAATCATTCAATCACAATTTGCAAAGGCTCATCTTACAAAGAAATGCATACAGCGTGGGCAATTCCCGAAAAGATCCAGCAATGCAAAATGGAAAAGGTCTTAGTTACAGAAAACCTATACAAATTTTAAGCAGCATTAATGCAGGCTACAACATGGCACGAAATGCACACTGTGCAAGTTAAGACGTCTTTGAAACCAAACTGAGGGGCGTCAGCATGGATAAAGTTTTTCAAACCACTTATGTGTATCCTCCGATACACGGTGCATAGGACGTAATAAGATTTAAACAAATGCTGCACACAGCATGAGTCTGACAATATTTGTCACGCATTTGGAAACAGCTTGGTAATTTGAAAAACCTACAGAACATTAAGTATGGTGTTTTTTTTTTTTGTTTTAAATTAAATAATACATCGTCAAGCTAATTCGAAAAGTTTCCTAAATAGCCATGCTCAGATGGCGTACTGCTTTGGCTGCTTCTTCAGGCTCATGGATCTTTCAGTTTGAGAAATTAAATGAGTCGCTCTGTTGTTGAGGAGTCTGCATTCGTGAAGAACGTCTGCAGAACAAGGAAAACGCGGTAGAAATGCGATGAGTGATACTGCGATCAGACACCATGGTGGGACGGCATACCTTCACCTTCTGACGACCTCTTACCGTTAAACTGTTTGTAAGCCTCTTCGATAATGGCGTTGTTTGATCTTTTTATTTCCCAGTAAGTTTCCTCCACCCACGGCTTACAATCTTGGTGTTCGATAAGTTGCCCATTCTTGTACAAACCAGCTGACGTTCAGAGAGACAAACCGTTGACAAAGTGTTATAAATGGAGAGAAAATATTGACTTGGAGGTGCATTTGATTCAAGGGATTGACAGATCAATGTACCAAATGGAGCGGTCAGCACCTTTGATGGTGTCGTCGATGTCTTTACATAACTGGTACAAGTCACTTCCACGTCCAACGACTCTTTCGCCTTCAGTTATAGCAGAACAAACAAACGGGGAAAAAAAAAAAAAGGCTAATCAATGCCTGTACTTTCTGATTTCGTGTTCTAGCAAAGAATGGAAGAGAATCAATCTCACCGTCGAGCACTTTAATGTTTGGGAACATCTCAAGAACTAGAGTTCTGTAAGACGGGTTTCTGCACACTGAAAGAGAAGTCACTTTACTGGGAGAGAATTTCAATTTTGCCTTACGAAATGCTGCCGAGATTACCTGGATTGGAATAATTGTGAGTGTTGTCTTTAAGACGAATGCTCTCGAGCTTTCTTAAAGACTGAAGGCAGTGGAGGTTCTCAATACTGTTCACAAATAAAACAATCACTTCAGTACTACTTTACCACAGCTTGACATCTACAGTATGACTGGTGCCTGACCTCAAGGGTGACAGTCTGACAAAAAATAATTAGCATTCAGAATATCTGGATTCTTCAAGGTAATTCTTACGGTTTTACCTGGATATGACATTTCCAGCCACATTTAAATTCTGCAAATTATCACAACTGTGCAGCGGCTCTGTGAAAACAAGACCGGAAACACGGAATAAAGCACGACGACTGTCTCCCGAGACGAGCACGAAAAGCTCCTGTAACCTCACCTAAATTGGAGATCCTGTTAGCTGACAAATTTAGGACAGCCAGAAGGCGGAGGGATGAAAGTGGTGACAAATTTCCTATGTTATTTCCCGAGAGGTCCAGTCGCTCCAGATTCATACACTCCCCTATACATCCGAGGTCGTGGATTCCTAAAGGAGATAATAAATGAATAACAGGGATGCTGTTTTTTTTCCCAAACGCGCAAATGGCATCGCTAGAATCTGATCTTACCGAGCCCTCTGAATTTCAGAAACAGTATCGATTCCAAGTCGAATTCACCGGTGTGTGACTTGAGCAGCACCGCAGTTATCTTCTCAAAGTCCGCATCTGGGGAGGGGGGAACAAGACAAGGACCCCACATCCTGACAAAGCACATCATCTCACATACAATCCAACCACTGACCCCGTAATGCGTGAGTCAGCAACTGCAAGAGCGGCGCTGCAAGCCTCTTGTCTGTTCCAGTTGCAAATAGCTCATCTCTAAACAGCACATTTCTGCATTACTCTGCAAAGCGTCCGTACATGTGACAGCACCAGGATAAGATTATCTCTCCGTTGTTTGTGATGGGATTAGCCCACCACGATGAGTAATAACTAAGCACGATATTTGGATTATTTCCCGAGGCCGAATCAGACCTACTTTTTTGTCCCTTTTTCTTCATGAGGCTTCACATTTTGCATATTCCCTCACAGAACAGGGCATGTCTGCTCTCTATGCAGCTCAATAAGGCATCAGCGATGAGAGTTACCGGGATATGATCAAAAAGTTGAATAATAATGATAGAAAAAAAGATGTACATCGGACTGATATTTAGTAAGTTACTCAACTAAGTAAATTATGCGCAGGCGTTCTTTTGTTTTTGTTTTGTTTTTTCGAGGGGAACCACACAAAATGACACCAGCAGGTACCAGAGGTTTAGCATCACTCAGCTTGACAGGCACATATTACACGTCGTTAGCTACTAGTGGCAGCTAACGCTAACCCGGGTTTCACGACGACTCATTCCGAGGGAAGCGGCTGGGTTACTTCTTTAAAAAAATAAGGATTTGTGATCTGGTCCCCACGGCGACGCACAGGCATTGTTGCCGGCCAACCGGGAGAGAGGGGGCGGCGTTAGACCCCCAATCCGCGTAGCCTGTAGCATCAGCTAGCAAAAGGTGTACTAAATCCCGCTAGCATGGCCACGTAGCAACAAGCTATCCATCACAACTTACCGTGGTCTTTATCGCGCTTCGCGTCCATCGCGGGGCGGCTGAGCGGCCGCACGGCGACCTGTCGCGGCTGGAGGCTCACGGAGGGCCGGGGGCTCACGGAGGGCCGGGGGCTCACGGAGCGCGGCGGCGGGCGGGGAGCGCGGAGGACACACGCATCGGTGCCGGGGGTCGCAGACGGGCCGCCGCGTTGCAGGGGGCCGGGAGGGAGAGAGAGCGGACCGGCGGCGCTCCGCCGGAGGGGCGGGAGGGGAAGGGGGAGGAGGACTGAGTCACGGCCGGGGGGTGAAGCCTGTCTAAGCGGGTGTGTTTGGTGTTTGGAACCGAGCAACAGGTGCGCAGGTCCGGGGTAGTTTCCAGCACAGACCCGGGGGTTCGGGTTTCCCCGGAGCCCCCGCTCTCAAGACACACCAACCAAAAAAA
The DNA here is from genome assembly GCF_037954325.1 of Fistularia commersonii. Lineage (NCBI taxonomy): Eukaryota > Metazoa > Chordata > Actinopteri > Syngnathiformes > Fistulariidae > Fistularia > Fistularia commersonii. Next base: position 17,795,671 of record NC_141300.1, read on the forward strand.
GACCTTTTTATTATTTCATCATTTTTACATCGATGTGTGTGTTTCTCCATCCTCGTCATAAACTAGTTATTAGTTTTCATTTAAAGACGTAATTGCCTTTATTAATTAAGATAAAGGGATAAAAAAGAGCTGGTGAATGGGAGGGGGGGGCATACTTGAAATTACATTTTGATGTGCGGACTAAAAGTTCATTATTATTATTAATAATAAAAATAATAATAACAATAGTAAAATCTGTTACATTTTATCTAAGGCGCCGTACTCGATTCTCAAGGACAACATCCAAACATATACACGAAATACGGATTAAAAAATAAATACTAAGAATAAAAACAATACAATTGTTATTGTATTGAGCTTATTTTGAATTCAATTCTGATCATTTACGGCAGAATTCGAGTGTCGTTTTATTCCGTGGGACCAGAAGCGCTGACGTTTGTTAGGTTGTTATTTTCCAGAGCTCCCATTGGTCAGTCTGCGGGGAAAGGGGCGGGGCTTGTCGTCCACGGGCTCCACGGTCTCGCCTCCGCCGGCTCCCCACGCAGCACCACCCTGCTCCATCCACCACCCCTTGTTTCCAGTCCACACCCGCCCCACGGCATCCACGGCTCATCTTCGGCGGTATCACGGTTCGGTCGGCCACCCCACTGCACCCCACGCCGATCCACGCCACATCCATGCCTCCAATCGAGAGCAGGCTGTGGACGCTCCGTGTCGTGAACGTTTTCACGCGGCAAATGACTTGATAAGACATGGGTAATAAGCAAACTATTTTTACCGACGAGCAACTTGACGCCTACCAGGTAAGATTGCTGTTCTTTTTATTTTTATTCAATTCTGCAACAAGATATTTCCGATGACATCAGGTTTTGTCACTCATTTGTGTCAAAGCTTCCAAAAGTAAAAGAAGATGAAGTTAAAAATGAGCTGGACTGCAGTTTTACAAGTGTTCTACCATTGATATGATTGTTCCTAAAGCCAGGGGAACTCTCCTGTAGATGCTGCAAGATACATGAAGTGCCAGTGTAAACATATCTTATGGCCATACATGTGACATGATGTAGGTCCGCTGAAGGAGTGCGGCCCTATATATTATTTAACCCCTGCTAATCATTTCCCAGAGCCGTTGCTGCAGTCACCGATGTCCGATGACTCTGATTTCACAGCCAACTGGACCTTTCTTTTATCGCGTCGGCCGAGGTGCCGCGCAACCGTGCCCGTTCTGCCGCCTGTTAAAACCACATTTTCATCCAAACACCTTCATCGTATTCAGCGCAAATAAATAATTGATGCCGAGCCGGCGCGATATGCTGTGAAACTCAACTCTCGGGAGACAGTTTGGTTCTCTAAGAGCCTCTCTGGTTACTCCTGCTTCTCTTTAAAAGCCCGTATTATGGAAACGCCGCGTTATCTTTGTCCAGTAACGTTATTGATCTGGACGAAACGCTCACAACGTCAGAACCCTCAAAGGGGATGATTTCCTGGATAGCTGACCGATCAATTCGATGGCGTTCTGACTTAAACCGCAGCTTGTAATGACAGTCAAACCTTACAAACAGCTTTACTGACACATCTTGCTAATCCAGTATATCACGGTACATCGTTTATTTTTCCTGGGATTTCAACAGCTCGTAGGAGTGTCATGGATGAATAATTCAACCTATAGGGAAGTTATGGTTTCTCCTCATCGCACCAGCTGCCTCACACACTCACGGCGCACACAGGAGGTTAAACAAGGGAACCTCGGTTCCTCCCTGTGGTGTCGTCGGAGAGCATCCTTTGCCAGGACACTGGTCGTGGAAGTGTAGACAGACCGAAGTGGACGCCAGATCACGTTCCCCTGCCACGCTGTTCCGATTGCAGGTGGCAGGTGACAACAAAACCGGCGTCGCTCTTTCGGAGAAACCAGAGACTAGAAGCTGGGGTTGTTCATGTGTCTTCTGAGGGTTTGTCATGATACTCTATGTGAAACACACACACACACACACACCAGGCCAGGTCAGGTATGTGATGTCACCGTGGGTCTTGTAATAATCCCACACTGCTGCATTTTGACTGATGTTTCCTTCACGTTGCAGGATTGCACCTTTTTTACTCGCAAAGAGATCCTGAGGTAAGTGGAGTCGGAGCTGCCTCGTGTCCATTTCCATGCATGACACGTGCACGTGACGTGGATCAGTTACTGACCAGAGCCAAGCCTACGTTGGATTTTTGGAGTGGATAGTTATACCTATATTTGGATACAAGTAGATGAATAAATATGCCACGATCTGTCCAACATTTGCATGTTTTCACACTGGAGTTAGCTTTAACTATCCCAGCATGCTGGATGGGCTTGCTACCAAGAACCATCTGGGGGGAGCTTGTAGAAGCACAGCAAGGACTTTCAAAGAAAATCCTTGGCTGAGCCACGAGTCCGTGGGGAAGACGGCGAAAACATCTCATCCAAAAGAAGCTATAAAAGTCATGCCGTGCAGAGATTGTCTGCAAGATGTTGGGATTAAACCAAACACCAGGTTATTGGGATCCACCTGGGATTTCATGCACGATAAACTCGTCAGCTGTTTTACCAAATCGGCCCCCGGTTGATTTGTGAACAGCGAAAAAAAAACCCTTACAAAGTCACCTGATTGATGATGTCAGTTGGACCCGGTTATAAATTATACAAGACGGAGCGCTGGCCGTGTCCTCAAAGCACCTTTTCGCTCGGGGAGAAGCAGCCACTTCCAACTACAGCTTGAATCGCTGCACTTCTTTACACGCCGACGCCGGTTTGTGTCATTTGCCATCTCAGACGAGTTCACGACGTGGAACCCGCAGTATTAAGACGGTGTTTATGCAGCTGTTGCTTGCGAAGGAACGTGAACGTAGCATGTGGATAGATAATAGCGAGGGTTCTGAGATCAGCCGGTGAATGCATCATTCCTGCTGAAATGATAGAGCAAAGAATAACTTCTGATGATGCAAATATGTAGATTATTTATTTCTTTACTTTTCATTGTTATTATCCTTTTAAATCATATACTTTTATTGTCAGTGTGCATTATATTGCTATTTGGTGGCCTGTGACCCCGAATGAAAGTGACCAGAAATTGTTTTGTGAGGTCCGCATACAGAGAATTTAGTTAATTTCATGTCAGTGTGGGATTGTGAGAAACGTCTGCTGGATCCCTCTGTATGTCCAGTTCACGTGGAACAATTGAAATAAAGCTGACTTTGAATTTGAAGCGTTGCATGCGTGATAATACACAGCGCTCACTTAGAACGCCTGACCTGAGCTCGTCTGTCAAATTCTGCCTTTTCATCCGTGAGTCACTCATGGTTTTACCTAAATCCCTGGATTCCCCGCTGGCTGCTTTAATTATTCTTTTTTGCAACCACCTCACATTTCCGCTTCTTTCTGCGTTTTGCAGCCTCAGCGATCAAGGACATGTGATCTGATGTATAACTATATGCACGCGGTGATTGCGGCGTGTATTCCCATGCTTTGTGGGCATCGCTCCTCCTGGCTGTCACTCTCAGCCGCTGATGACGAGCACATAAATTCAACAAACGGCCGCTTTCCTCCTGATGAGCAGGACTCGCGCCGTTTACTTTTCACTCCAAGGTTATCGATGTTTGGACGCTCTGTGATGGAAAAGTTGCAGCGTGAATGAATGTTTGTTGATCCAAATCCTGTCAGTTTTTGAAATGATTACCTGAAATACACAGGGAAACACTTTCAGAAATATCAGATGACCTCGTATTGTGATATTGATGTAGTTTATTTTTCCAATGTTGCATAATAGGAATATAAATTTAAACCTTGGATGGAAAAAAAGACCGTTTTTTTTTTTTTGGTCACTTTCGGTCGAGATGTTCTGTGCCCATTATTTTCACACTCGTGTAAATAATAAATCTAAGTTTAAGATGTCTGCACTTCACTAATCAGGGGACAGTTTAGATTTGAGATCACGTTGCATTTCATTTCATTAAAAGCGCTGCAGTACAAGACATGCTATCCATGCAAACAGCGTGCACAGTGACCCCCCGAGGGAATCCAGCCTTCTTGCTGTGTGTGTGTGTGTGGGGGGTGTGTGTGTGTGTGCTAAACATTGCTCCATCTTGCCGCCCGGTCTATTTTTTTGCTTTTTAAATTTTTTCCGTCCATCTTCTTCTTACCCTGCACTCAGGGTGGCGGGGGATGCAGGAGTCCATCCCAGCTGGCCTCAGGCGAGAGGCGGCCACGTATAAGGACCAACATCCATTCACTCGCTCACTCATTCGGGGCAATTTTTCCCATTTTTTTCCAATGAACCTGCTGCATGTTTCTGTCCGTGGGAGGAAACCCACGCAGACAGAGAGAACATGCAACCTCCACGCAGAAAGGTCCTCTTTTGGGAATCAAAGCAGGTCCCTCATGCTGTGAGGCTGAAGCGCTAACCACTGCACCGCCGCGGCGCCTTTTTCACATTTTATTTTTTAAATGATCATTTTTTAATAAATCCACCTCAGATCCTGCTAATTTTCCGAGCATGCGCCCCCTCCGCCTCCAACGATGAACAGATCGTGTCACGGTCTTTCCTTCCCGGTGATATTGACTTGACTTTGACCGGGAGAGCAGCGCTGCCCCGGGGGCAGTCAGTAGAGGGTGTAATAGAGTCCCCCACTTTACGACTTTCATAAAACACTCCTCGTTTCCGTTGTTGCGAATGTTACAGCCGAGCCACGAAGCGTCAGACAGTAGGGCGCCGGTGGTTACAAGGTCACCGATTTCCGCCCTTTGGCCTTATGTCATATCAAGTGTTTGACATACATCATCTTCATGTTTTGGTTTCATGAAATGAGCGTTCGGCCGCGGAAATCCCAGGACAGAGCGGGACGTTTGCCGCGCGCTGCGGTCAAGAGTAATTGTTTTTGTGTCGACCATCACGATTAGAATGGTGGTTGCAGTTATTGGTCTCTCGAAGCACTTCTGGTCCAAACACTTTAAAGGGTCACGGTGCATTGAACCCGCAAAAATAGTGTTTTCCTGCTGCGCACCAATGAATCTCCATCATTTTGATGGGTTTATACAATTTAATTGAAGCAAATTTGTCCTCTAAGACCAGTGTCCCCGCTGACGAATGGCGTCGCCGGGGTTTTCAAGGTACAGTGTCTCGGGAGTTTTAACGGGCCAGAGTTCAAGACGGGCTGTAGATCAGCGCCGCCTGCCTCGACCCGAGGCTCGGCCTCCTCTCAGGAGTGCCACGAGCCACAGAACACAACATGGCTAGAGCTTCCACCTCACAGCAAGACGGTCCCTGAATAAATTTCATTAAACATAGGAATAATTTATCCTTTATTAATCCCTCTTGGTGAAATTGGTTCTCTGCCATGAAGCCATCATGGACGAACCGTGAGCGTTGTGCTGCCAGGGAGCAGTGAGGGCTTCAGTGTGCTGCTCAACAACAGTCTGAGGAGCCGGGAATCCAACCAGGAATGTTTGCTTCCAAAGACGATCGCTCGAACCGTCCTGCGCCGCCCCTTGATGGATGATGAACTTTCCATTTCATCATTCATCTCGGGCAGGACAGAAATTTCCACAACTTTTTCAACGCGTGAGTTGGAGGCAAACGTTCCAGACGTGGGAACGACCGAGTGAACTGTGACTATCGGCGGTCTTCGGGTCGCCACCGGTCCGAAAAGAAAATCTTTCCTGGTATGAATGATTGTTTTTTTTTTTTTTTCATTGGACCTTCTGGATCTTATTCTGAAAAACAACTGTTTCCTCCTTCTCCTTACTGCTGCTAATATTGTAGTTGCCTAATACGAAGTGTAATGGCTTTGTTCAGATTAAATACTTTAGTATATGAACCCCTGTACCTCTAACCGGTCCGTGGAAACATTGTCATCCATAAAACTGGTCCCTGGTACAAAACAACCAGGGGTCGCTGCTGTTTATGACGTGAATGACAGCATGAGTGTTGTATGTCTGTATATGAGGCCCATAAACAGCTCCGGCTCCCCCCGACCATCACTGCAGGAGTAGCAGAATGGAAAATGAATGAATGAAATTCAGTCGCAAATATTGCCATTGCTGACAGGCATGTTGTCAGCCTCTTGTCAATGTATGTCTATGCGTGATTTCTGTGTGTTTATGTTTTAAATGTCTTTTAATTTTCCAAAGACGGTCAAAAAGGCAGGCTAAAGTTTATTTTTTTATCGCAGGTTGCACGGCAGGTACCATGAGCTGGCTCCGCACCTGGTGCCCATGGACTACACCAACGAGCCGGACTGTAAACTGCCCTTAGCCTTGATAGTCAACATGCCGGAGCTGAAGGTAACAAAGATTTTTGTTGTCGTCGATTCCACCCTGGCTTCCTGTTGCGTTTCAAATAGCTCGCCCTGCCGCGCTCCACATTTTTTAGCCATTTTAACAGTATTACCCACGTGCCGCCCGCTGCTCATGTACACCGACACACAATCGATTCACGCTCGCCTCCGGAGGACGGAATTGATTTTTAACCGCCGTCATAACCGCTGATGTGACAAGCAGCGCTCGGCGGCCTTATAAAAAAGTTAATGTGCCGCGAAACGCTCTGCAGCGGCAAGCGATGTGACCCTTCCTATGTTTGAGTGCCTGTCGTTTGTATAGAAACGCCCGGAGCTCGGAGAAACAGACGCTTATATAACACCTTCTGCGCGGTTGCAATAACTACGCTTTCTGACGCTTTTATAGAATTCAGCTCCTCTTGCTGATACTCAGCACATTATAGCTGCTGTGGGAGATAAATATTTACCGTCATCTCCGTTCTATTCAGCGCACCTGAATAGAAGCCGAACCGACTAAAAATGAACAAATAAATCTATGTGTACATATAAAGGCCGCACTTGTCTACAAGACGCAGCTTTCGACGCTGTAACATGAGATATTTAGACACATTTTTTTAAACTTTTAATTAAATCCATACCAGTCAGATCCACGAATACGTGCTGGAAATGCTTTTTTTTTTCAAACACTGGCCGTAACACAGCTGATGAAAAAGACGAATAATAAATAAGACAAGGAAAAGTCCAGCTATGAATCCGTTTTTCCTTCGTCCTCCTCCAGCCGACGTCTATCTCGTTCTTCCTCCCGCGCACTAAATCTGTTCAAGTCGTCTTCTTCGCCGTCGGAATTGAACGGCTTCAAAATTACACTCATTTCATGGGTCCGATGTGACGAGGTTAAATGTTTTGGCGGCGTGAAGCTCGTCAGTCCAAAAAAAAAATTCCACAACTTAGCAGCATGGCTTTTGAAGCCGCAGCATCACAACGTGTGGATAAAGTAGCGGCTTCTCGTCCGGGAATGACGGTACTTACTGTTTCTTTCAGATGATCAGAACAGGCTTTAGTGCATGTGGACTATGCTGGTCTCTCGCCCCAAAAACAAGATGTGGTTTTCTCTGCGGCCGTTTAAAGTGAACGCGGTCGCCTTACATTGGCCTAAATGTTCTCTGTCCCGGCCCTTTTTAAGGAGAATCCATTCCGCAACAGGATAGTCGAGTCTTTCTCGGAGGATGGGATGGGGAATCTCAGCTTCAATGAATTTGTGGATATGTTCTCCGTCCTCAGTGAAATGGCGCCTCGGGAACTGAAGGCCATTTATGCCTTCAAAATATACGGTAGTGTGTCATTTCTAACACCTTTGTTTTTGTTTTTGTATATAAATCCTATAAAAGTCAAACAATCTTTGCCGTTACTCACAGATTTCAATGTGGACAATTACCTTTGTAAAGAGGACCTGGAGAAAACTCTGAATAAGCTGACGAAGGAGGAGTTGACTCCCGAGGAGGTGGATCTGGTATGCGAGAAGACCATCGAGGAGGCCGACCTGGACGGCGACAACAAGCTCTCCTTTGCCGATTTCGAAAATATGATCTCGAGGGCGCCCGATTTTTTAAGGTAATTTAGTTTTGCTTCGCAGAACAGCGACTGCATCATAACGTCTGTCGGGAAAGGACTGGACAGAAGCTTCAGGTGTGAAGAGTGAAGGCAAAAGGGAGGAAGCGCCGTGAGCCGGTAGAGTCTCTGAAGAGGCACCGCAGAGATCTGATCCAGGCAGAAACGAGTTACTCGATTCCAGACAGCTGCACGGAAAGAGCGGGGGTGCGGGAGCCGGCGCCCATCGGGCACGAGGGGGTTCACCCTGGACCCTCGCATGAAGACATGACAATTTAGAGCCGGGGTGTCAAACGTACGGCAGGCGGGCCGGAACCGGCCCGCCAGGGGGTCCAATCAGGGCCGTGGAATAAAACTACCATTTGAAAAAATACACGAAACTTAGTTCTCATATTATCTGCTAGTGATGCACTGTTTTAGTGAGTGTTGGAAACACTGCACAACACTGTGTGACTCACAACTTACAGCAGATGGCAGGAATGCGGGTTCTGTAAATAGCATTTTGTCTTGTTAGAAATGGACCCGATTTTCCGTCGGCCCGACGCCCTCATCGGCAAGATGTCGTCGTCAGGAAAGAGAAAAGTGGACCTGGAGCTTAGGGTTTTCCACCTCTTATTTGTTGGTTGAGGTTAATAAGAAACCCGTACGCTCGGTGTGGATGCGGCGAGTTTCGGTGCCACGATGAGACTCGCCGTGGCGGAAAATACAACAAAATGCACGGAGAACTGAGAAGACACGACGGAGGCGTCGTGTCCTTGAAATGGCACTGCCTTTTCTTCATCAATCTCAGGTTGTTGGTCGTGCATTTTTTAAAGGAACGGTTCGTTACATTTAAAGATTTGCATCATTAACCTGTTTGCCTTTTTACTAAGACAAAGGAAACATTTGAACTTCGTGTTACTTCCAGGTAATTTGGCCTTGACATCAAATTAGGCGGTACGTGGCCCAAAAGGAGTTTGACACCCTGCTTTAGAGTCTCCAGTGAATCTCCTGCATGTTTTTGGACATCATTAATGAGGAGGTGAATTGAACCTGGTGCAAAATCAAAATGATGGCTAGTAACTTCTGGTTTCTCTCTCTCTCCTCTTGTTTGACCGAAGCACCTTCCATATCAGAATCTGAGGGCAGCCGGCGGTGGCGGCGTCCAGCTCGGCGCAGTACAAAAAGAACCCGTCTCCGTCTCCAGACGACCTCGCCGCTGAAGTTCATTCAGCCAGAGAGCAAAAAAACCCAACCCAAAACGGTAGCGTTTAAATCTCAGGATCCTGGAATGCTTTGATTTCGATGTTTCGGCTTTTCTTGGCCGGCTACAAAAGGGCTCGGCCTCCTCAAGTGTTTTCCTTTTCCAACGCCGGCCGACTGGAACCAGCCTGACGGATGGATGGTTGCATTTTGAGCGCATCAAAACCGAGTCTACCTACGTTGCTCATGAGATGCTGGACCGGTCTTCCTCCGGTCACACTCGCCACACGACTGCTTGTTTGAAAGAAAGGAAAACGGACGCCTTCCACGATGAGCTATGCAATATTTGTACACGTGGTCGAATCTTCCTGCTTCCGCGCTGCGTCGCTTTGAGTCCCCGGAGTCTTTTTGTTTTGTTTTGCTCATGAAACTGGGATGTTTCGACAATCACGACGTCATCCTCCAGCTAATGAAGGGCTGAACCGTCCGGACTCATCGCGCTCGCCTCTGACCCCTCGCCGCCTCACGCCCGTCCTTTGGATAAACATTTTGCAGGTTTATATGTCTTGTTCAGAATAAATGTTTTTGTTTTTTTTCCCCAGTGTGTGTTCTGAGTGAATCAATAGCGGCGGTCAGGGACGACTGAAGGAGACTCAGCTCTCCAAACAATCATTTCAAGTGGCTTGACCTGCCGTAATCATGGATCCGGTAATATTCACCCCACTTGTGCACGCTCACGCTGATTGTGAAATGTGTGTGTGTGTGTGTGTGTGTGTGTGTGTGTGTGTGTGTGTGTGTGTGTGTGTGTGTGTGTGTGTGTGTGTGTGTGTGTGTGTGTGTGTGTGTGTGTGTGTGTGTGTGTGTGTGTGTTCTCCACATGAGGCGTAAATGATTTGTGAAGCAGGGAGTGATGGTTTGGATTGCGCTGCCTCAGCAGGCTCCACCGGCATGATTGCATCCCGTATTCTTCCTCAGCTTTGGCCCGGCTGTGTTTCCGGAGCTGCGAGATCTGCATCGGCTGCACGCTGTGCGTTCTGCCCGGATCAGATACATGCAAACCGGGCCACGTGTGCAGAACGTGCGCGGGCTGTAGAATGGAACAGCATATTTATCCCGAAGGAAACTGCTTTGCCGGACGGCTCCAACATGACGTCGATCACTTGAAGCCTGTTGTGTCGCTGTCAGGTTTCCTTCTTGCAGAAAGGGGATGATTGTGTAGTTTGATGGCCTCGGGTGAGACAGACCTTCTGCTGAGCTCCTCTGGGCTCTCGGTCTACAGCTGAAGGCTCTCCGGTAGGACTTGGGTCCGGAAGCGAGCGGCTACTTCAGCGTCCTCCTCTCAGATCGGTCCGATTCACCTCCCGGGACGGAGCCGGCCTTCTGGATGTGATGGCTTATAGAGCCTGTCAGCGCGGCCGCCTTCAGCTCAGCGCAGCGAAGAAGATGACGCCAGAGCCAACGACCAATCAAACCTCTGCAGAACGTTGAAAGTCCTGAGTCTCCTGAGAAAAAACATCTGTCTTTTACAGAACGGCATCTGTGTGTTTAGTCTCCTGTCTGCAGAAGAAATCTGACTCTAAAACCCGGAGCAGGTTTGCAAACACTGGGAAGAAGAAGAAATGGGGACGCCGGTCTGATTGGAATGAACAGGATTACGTTATCTGAACATCTGCAAACTACATTGAAGCTACATTATCGTTGCATTGAAGCATTCACATGCATGACAGTGAGTGAGAGAGCGGACCCCTCGCCACACACACACACACACACGGGGTCAATTTGCAGTCATGGTCGGTTCTTCAATCCTCTTATCTCCAGTTCCTCTTTACGACGTCCGTATCAAATATTGAGGGCAAGGCAGCGCTGCTTCCAGGACATCTGTGAATTATGGCCTCGGGCCGGCGGCGTCTGGCGGAGTGTGATACCGAGGCCGTAAAGGTGCAGGCGAGAGCGCACGGCTCGCACGCTGGAACCGGCTCTAATTCAAAGTTAGACTCGAGTGTGTGAACACGCGAGGGGGTGACAGGCCGGGCAAAGGTTAACATCTTTTTTTTAAAGGTGCATTTACTGAATCAGTACAACGGCGTGTTTGTTCGCAGGTCGAGTTTGGCCGTAAGACCGCTGACGTGCGCTTGAACAAAATACCGGGCCGGTCAGCGTCTCCGGGAGAAGGAGCTCGATGTCACTGAGATAGAAACATTTTTATCCAAGAGAAGCTCGTGAACCGTCGTGCCGTTTCATTTAATCCACAAAAGACTCCTCCAGAGAACAACCGGTGACGGAGTCTCCGCCGGCGAGAACCTTCGATGGTGCGCTTGTTTAAGCTTTTAGCAAGTGACACCACAAGGTTATATTATGTCGGGATAATTGTTTTATAGTCAACATTTTCCAAATCTATGCTGAGCTATGACAGTTGCTGCATTATAAACAATTCACAGTCTTAAGTTTTTACTGTCTATGAATTTAACAAAAGTAAAGGAACAAACAAGAATCCTAATAACACAATGAACAATAGTAATAATGTAAACCCATAAATACAAAGATCTATAAAAAAATATAAATACTAATTACAAACACAAAAGAGTGATGTCTGCTGGGACGAAGTCCTCGTCGCACCAGGTGATCTTGGGCCTCAGAAGGTCGACGGCCGAATGAAAAATCAGGAAGTGGTCGAATGAAAACTGCTGTCACCTCCTGCAAAGCAAAGCGGGAACGTCGTTAACTTGTCGTGGTTCATTGTTCATCATTTTTTATACTTTTGTACTGCAGTATTGACAAAGATTGACAAAGATTGACAGAGAAGTTGACTATTTGCATAGCAGCGCTTTGGCGCCCTCGTGTGGCAGAACTTGTAACTGCAGCGTGATGCCACGCATCCGTCGGTCCCGCCGACATGCGGGGCTTCTTTGCACGGAGGCGCTTGTCCCGCAGGTGAAGGGAACAGAAACCGCAAAATACTCTGTTTTTTATTGGTAATTATTCCGCCGTACCTGCTGAGTTTGAGATTGATGGTTCGTTTGACAGAGGTCACTGGCGTCATGGAGCTGGGCGTCCAATCAGAGAGCTCGATGGGAGACTCCTGGGAAGAGACAACAGATTATTATTATTATTATTATTAGTATTATCATCATCTCTTTTTTATTCTTATTATTTATCTCAGAAGGCACAGACTCTGGCCTCTCCGACACTGCGCAAATATTATTGAATCTTCTTCTTCTTTGGTCTTTTCCCTTCAGGGTCTCCACAGCCAATCCACCTTCTCCATCTCACCCTGTTCTCTGGATCCTCCTCTCTCACACCAACCACCTTCATCTCCTCTCTCACCACGTCCATCCATCTTCTCTCTGGTCTTCCTCTAGACCTCCAACTCCAGCGTCCGTCTACCAATATCTTCCCTCTCTCTGGTCTGTCCATGACCCAACCATCTCTGACCTTCTCTCCAGAACATCTACCATGTGTCGTCCCTCTGATGGACTCATTCCTGATCTTCTCCATCCTGGTCACTCCTAAAGAGAGCCTCAACATCTTCATCTCTGCCACCTCCAGCTCTGCCTCCTCTCCTTTGGGTCTTTACATCTGTCTCTTGTAAAAGTCCTCTCCCTCCCTGACGTGCCCGGACAGTTGAGGGTCTCAGATGAACCTCCCAGATGTTTGTGGACGGTTGGCAGAAGGACACACAGACACGGGGAAAACATGGAGACTCCACACAGACAAGCCTCCTGTCGAGGACCTTCTTGATGTGAGGCGGAAGTGTGGACCACTGCAGCCCCGTGAACACGCCACATCAACATTGTTTGCGAATACGACGGCTTATTTTTGTACTTTAATGCACAGATGAATGTGTTTGGTTGGTTAAATTAAGTCCGAGCGATGGATCGCCGCCTCATCTGGCGTCGATTTATAGTTCAGACGGTTGGATTCTCACCAGATCACACCTGGACCTCTTCCCTGGCGTCCTCTCGGGGGTCGCCGGCCTCTTCGGACTCACCGGGTTCACGTCTGGTGAGGGTCGGGCGGCGGCGGGTGTGTTTGCGTTGCTTTCAGCGGAGCAGGAGGGCTGGTTCGGGACGGAGGCCGACCTCACAGACTGCTGCGCAGAACCAGACATGTTTTCTGACCCTGGTGCGAGGACGCTTTACTGCCAGCGCCGGAAGCCGTGCTCTTTGTCAAACTGAAGGAAAAGGGGAATATCATTGAGTTACCTCAACAGGCCTCGGTTCCTTCTTCTTCTTCTTCTTCTTCTTCTTGGCCGCCTTCCTGCCCTTCCTCTGCTTGTCCGGTTGGTCCGAGCCGACCGCCGCCGCCGCCGCCGGAGTAGCCGTCTCTCTTGCGCCGCCTTCCTCGGGCCTCGGCTCGGGGACGTACACCCTTTTCTTCTGACCGTTGGGGTTGACAAAGCACAGGTCCTCCCTCTTCATCAGATTGGCAGACAGCAGAATGCCCTCTTTGTTGATCTTGCAGCACTCCGCTTGACTGTAGACTGCAAGAAGGAAGGATTTGTTGTCTTTAGCGACATTCCCCCATGTGTACCCCCCTGGACCCCAAAACAACAAAATACCCACCTATATCGACAAAAGACTGGATGTAGGGTGGCAGGTCTTTCATGAGGTTTATGGGATTTAACTTGGGAAGAAGCCCAATCAGCCATTTGGTTCTCATCTCGCTGCAACACATAGACGTGCGGGTCGGTAGGTCGGTGCAGTGAAAGATTACCGATATTTACATTTTCATTACAAATACTGGAAAGTGAATGACTTTATCTTTTGCTATCGGCTGGTTCAGACATTAAAACCAGGCTTTGCATCCAAACACACACATGTACGCTGACAGTTTTCAACCAGAAGCCGCCACTTTTTCCACACGCTTTGAACGCTGCCGTTTAAACAACGATGCGGCAAATTTATGGATTTTTTTGGAGCTGATGAGCTTCACGCCGCCTAAACATTTAACCTCGTCACATCGGACCCAGGAAATGAGCGTGAAAAAGACGGCAAAGACGACGACTTTAACGGTTTTAGTGCGCAGGAGGAAGATCGAGGAAGACGTCGGCCGGAGGAGGACAAAGAAAATGGATGAACTTTTCTTTGTCTTATTTATTATTCATTGTTTTTGCCGACACTGTTTGTAAAAAAGCATTTCCAGTACGTAAAGTGGATGTGACCGCTATGGATCTCATGTTACAACGTGCACACCTGCGGCTTCTAGCGCGGCCTTCATATGTACACATTTTATTTATCTTTAGCCAGCAGCTTATATTCAGGTGTGCTCAATAGTCCGGAAATTGCAATATGATTTTTGTTTTGTTTTAATTTACGCGCACACACACACACACACACACACACACACAAACACACATGCCATAAATTGAAAATATATATACTTATATATTGTCACTGAAAGACTGTAATATATATGTATATTGTATATTGAGTGGCGTACATAGACACACACAAATTTAAATTCCATTTACAGTATTTATGATACAGATAAATTATATTTATAATACGTAATATTTGTAACTGTCACTTGCCATATCAACACAGCATAAATACATCAAATACAACTCAACTTTGCTACAAGAGAAAAACCACCCAGACCAAACTCCATTCAGAAAATAAGCATTTTAAAAGCTGCTTCCTTGTTGTCTCAACTCTTGTTGGAATTTATATCAGTGTGAGCTGAGTTTGGCATCAGTTTCCACTCATACATAGTTCAGATTTCTCCAAAAAGGCCCAAAAGAGGCTCCCGGCGGCGCCGGCCTTACTTGCTGTTGGCCCTCTGCGGGGCGGAGAAGGACTGCGTGTTGGGATGGGCCAGGGCGATGGACGGGTTCGTCTCCAAGCTCCGCACCAAGATCCTGATCTTTGACTCCACCAGGCCGACCCTGACGCGGAGAATCACGAAAAAAGGCAGATTTACAAGCGTCCGGACTTCCGGAGCCTCCATTCAAACGTTGCTCGTTTGAGAGACGGGGCTTCTTGCTTCTTGCTTGACTCACCACTCCAGGTGCTGCTCCTCAGTGGCTGCACTTGCTTCCAGCAGAATGTAATGTCTGAAACAGGTTCAAACCACTTATTCATTCATTATCTCTTCCATGTATCCTGCCGTCGGTGCCACCAGAGCTACACTATATGGCCAAAAGCATTGACTCCACCTCCTAAACGATGGGAGTCAGGTGTTCCAGTCCCTTCGGATTAGCGGGAGGACACTTCTCCATCTGGAGATCTGATGGAGGAGTCTGGTTTTGGCGGTCGCCGGCGGAACACAACTCGTCCGACCGCATTGTTCCGAGTGTGAAGTTTGTCGGCGGGATCGTGGTGCAGGCTTGTGTCGTTCCGGTGAAAGGAACTCTGAAAGCTTCAGCTCACCAAGACATTTCGGACAATTCCACGGGAACAGTTTGGAGCCGCCCCTCCTTTTCCAACATGACCGTGCACCCGTGCACGAAGCGGGTCCATCGAGACATGGAGGACAGAATCTGCTGCGGATGAAGTTGAGTCCTGACCTCGACCCCGTAGATGCCTTTGGGATGAATGGCTGAAAGCCGGGCCTTCTGGTCCAACATCGCCAATGCGCTTGTGGAAGAACGCTCAGAAACTGCCATCAACACACTCCTGAAGCTCCTGGACGGCCTTCCAACAAGAGCTGAAGCCGTTCTAGCTGCAAATCCGCGTCATATTGACCCCTTCGGATCAGCGACGGGACTTGGCTTCATCTGCGAGGTGAGCAACTACTTTTGGCCATATATTGTGTACATCGAGTGGCGAAGACGCGGCACGGATGACACTGTGTGCGATGAGCTCAACATACTGGTACTTCTCGAAAAAATTTGGAGGCTCGAAGAGCTTGGACCAGTCCGCCTTGTCCTGCCGGATCTCCCGGGCGATGTCATTCGCTGTGGAAGCGGGAAGGAGAGGTTTTGCATTTGGCCCGGCGGTGAAGCGCGGCATCCTGCCGGATACGGGGAAGCAAACCTTGCGCGATCTCATCCGACATGACGGCGAGCGTGAAGCGCGTCACGTTGACGGCGGAGTTCTGCTGCGGGTACGCCGGCGTGATGATGGGCATCACGTGCCAGCGGTCGCCCACGTTGACCTGGTAGACGAGAAGGACGGGGGGAACCTTCAGGTCCCGCTTGCACGTGAGCTTAAAAACCATTTGCGGCCGGCGGCGAAGGTAAAGGCTTACTCTGGGGTCCCAGACGGGGCAGCCCAGGCTGAGGTCCTCCACTCTCTGCAGGGTGACCGGAACCGGCCACTCCCTGCAAATAAAAACCTCGGGTATTCACACCGATGATCTGGGACGTCAGACGGCGTCGCCGCCCCTCCGATGCGGTGCGTTCGCATGACCGGGAAAACATTGGCGTGCCCCTTTTCTACTCACCACATGTTGAAGACCAAGAAGAACTTGGCCATCAGGGTGGATGCCGTGGCGTTGGGGTAGACCTGGCACACTCGGGCCACCAGTATGGCCCAGGATATACCGCCCAGGAAGCCCATTTTATTGGAGTAGATGTTTCGGCCTGGAGGACAAAGCCACGGACGGAGGATCGTGAGCTCGACGCACGGCGTCCTTCAAGCCTCATGTCGTAGACGGCAAAATATCATCGCAAAAACAGTGTTGTTGATTTATCTGTTTGACTTCATTCGTCCGAAAAGCAGTTTGCAATGTTTGTAAAGTTAACTACATGCACATCCATTCATGTTGTCCATCATTAGTTGCAATTGTTCTTGTTAGATATTTAAACCAGGATTAGAAGACGGTTGAAATAATTTGGTGTGACTTTCACGCTCTTCTCGGTGTGAGCTCTCCCACTTCTGATTGGTCGGTTCGTGGTCACGTGGTCGCTAAGGAGGAAGCGGATTGGTTGTGAAGCCGTTGCAGCGTGCACGTTGAAGCGAAGCCCTCCTGCAGGATTGGCAACCGAAGTTCCAAGCTCCGCATATGGAAATTTTAAGGTCCGTTTTCTCCCGTTTGATGACGGCGGGATCACAACATGGAAGCCGGTCGTGGCTCGTTTCACTCACGTTTAGCCCACAGCTTGACGGCTCTCAAGGCCAGCTGGAAGTTCTCGACGTTGGGCACAGAACTGAGGATCTCCTCCGTCACCAGGTAACCTGCGAGGAATAATGTAGCAGCCAAAGCAGAAGGATGTTTGGTATCACAGAAAACTGCATTTTGCCTGCAGATAATAGGAAACCGGTTCAAGGGACGTTTGCGGCGCCGCTTCCCGTCCCAACCGGGATCAGGCGAGAGACCGGGTTCATCCTGGACCGCCTGCCAGTCCATCCCAGGGCCACATATGGAGACATGCGACTGTGGTTCCCTCCTCATATCCGCATTCACATATCCGGACAATTTAGCATCTCCGCTGAACCTCCTGCGTGATTTTGGACTGTGAGAGGAAAGCGGAGAACCCGGAGGAGGCCACTGGCAGGAACTATCATCTCACATCTAAAGACTAGTTTGCAGAGTTTCCAGGCTGAGAGTGTCGCTCTCACATCTAACCAACATCTCAACAACAACTAGATTTGTCCGTGGCGGTTCTCAGTCCTTCAGATCTCGGTCAACTCTTGTGGTGGCACCTGGACTTGAGTTTGGGCCGTCATCCCGGAAGCTTCTTCAGTTCCAATGACCTGTGGGGAGTTCCCTGAAGAACTGGCTTTTTATATGAATGTAAGAGCTGATGGGCAGAAAGCAGGTCTAAGTGGGTTGTTGTTGGAACAAAAGAGCAACTTTTCCTGGATCACCTAGATCGGAATGTAAAAAGGTAAGACCTTGGCAGTTCAATTGGGAAGCTCCCTACAGGTCATTGGAACCACAGAAGCCTCTGGGACGAGGGACGAAACGTCTTCAAGTGAAGAAATTCAAGTTCAGTCGACGCGACCAGAAGATTTCAACGAAAACTAGATTCTTACAGCAATTTTTCCCACCGTGCAACGTTTTCGCCGCATATCTGCAGAGCCTCTGCTCCTTCGGTCCACTGCGTTCCTTCTCCGCTCTCTGCTGTCGGAGAGCTGACATGGTACAAGCCGGGCTGCTCTTCCTGCAGCTCCTCTTTCTGGACGGTCCTTACTGATTCGCTTTTATTGTTCATCGCAAAGAAAAACGAATTCCACTCTGGCCTACCAGGTTTCCTTTGTTCGGTTTTGTCGGAGCTCATCTATTGGTTAAGTGCGTTGTGTCACCGCAAAGACTTGCAAACATATGAAACACGATTTGAAATGGTGGTAAGCTGAAGATCAGGAAAAGACTGAGCTACAACTGCACTGAGACTGTAAGACTGTATGATTACCACTGTAAGATTACCACCTCACGTAACGACGAGATGACGGCGTGCGCCGCGACTCCGCAGGACTCCGGTAAAGCTCTTCAGATTTCTTTCCGACTCTCAGTTTTTAGTCGCGACTGCGAACGTCGTGAAGCGTGCGCCCAGTTTGCGGGATTCGCGGCGGGTCGTCCGACTCACCGCTGAGACTCCTCATGCAGCGTTTGTCCATGCCCTTCAACAGCTCCTTGTTCTTCAGGTTGAATTTGCCGTGGATGCTCTTCCTCTCCACTCGGGCGTACACCAGGTCCACCTGGGAGGTTCAGAGGCAAAATTAATGACCGTGAAGCGGCGGGTCGTTGAGGGCGGCCGGTTTTGAAAGGTCATTTATGAGGCGAAACAACCTCGAGTCCATCCAAGGCGAGCTTGATGACGGGCACCGACGCTTCCTCCACGACCCGGAGATCTTCGATTTGCTCCTGAGCCCTCAGCCTCTCTGAGAATCGGTTGAAGAACTCCTCTCTCTGGATGAAGCCGGGGCCGACGCAGAGGGCGTCGATATCGGAGCCTGCGGACGAAGAGGAGCGTCACGTTTCCACCCGGTCGGCCTCGTGATCTTTTGATTTGAAGAAGCTGCTCACCTTTGCTGTGAACGCCCAGGTGATAGGAGCCAAATGGGAAGATCTTTCCTCCCACTTTCTCCTTCACATAGTCGGGAATGTACTAAAATGGCAAAAAAGACATCCGAGAAACGAATGAGGACTTCGTATTTGACCGTACGGACAAATTCACTCCCGTGTTCCGAGTTAACGCCCTCGCACGAAAAGGGAGACTGACGGCGAAGAAACCGCCTGGTCGTTTGTGAATTTCCAGTCATCAGAGTTCTCATCACAAATTCATGAAGAACCAGAGACTCCTGCAGTTGTTGCAGTTGCATCAGGAAGGTCATTAGAAAGTGAAGACCGGGGGGTCCAGATTTGAGCCTCGATGCACTTTGACGTTGTCACTTATGTTCAGCAAAGTTTCCGAGGCCTACATGAACATGTATGTGTGAAAGGGACGATTCGATCTTCTTCTTTTCCTTTGGGCCGCCGCCTGACTCCGCTACATCTTCTCCCAAGCCAGATAACTTCCTGTCCTCTTTCCCTCCGTCCATGAATCTCCAGTATTCCTCTTGGCCTCCTGCCTGCCAGTTCCAGCCTCAGTCCTTCACCCGGATCTTCACGAAACCTCCTCCGTCCGTATCCCAACCGTCTCGGTCTGACCGTTGGACATCCGCTTCCCCTCTGATGGACTCGTTCCTGATCCTCGCCAGCCTCCAGACGCCCGAAGAAAACCCCAACATCTTCATCTCTGTCGCGTTGCCTCGATGCCAATGATCAGATCGGGTGAAAGTTTGACGTCAGCCATGATTTCTTACCAATTCTTCACACATTTGCTGCAGCCACTCCTGATAGAGACACTCCAGCTTTTCCAGGACTTTTTCTCTGCCGAAACAACACCAACGTTTTCAGTATTTCCTGGAACTAATATCTGGACGTCGGCATCGAGGACGCTGCCTTTTCTCACTGCTGCTCCGGCGACGGAAACGAGAAACAACATCGAACCTCCTGCGCAGCTCGGACTGGTCCTCGAACACGGCGTTGGACCGGAGGGTCTCCGTCAGCTTCTCCGTCAGGACGCGGTCGATCTCCTCGGGCAAGTCTTCGCTGATGGGAGGCGTAATTCCACAGCACTTGGTCGCCTCCGCCGGCGCCGTCGGTGTCGGTGGTGGTGTTGGAGCCGGAGTGTCTGTCAAACTAAAGAAAAGGGGCGGATGCTCCTTTTGTTATTTGATTTCCGTTCAGCCGACGACACGGCAAACCTTCGCCGCGCCAGAACGGACGGCGATCCGAAAGTCCGAAACGGTATCATTTCGACCCGAGAGCCGCGGGGGTTCGAGGAGGGAAACCTCCGGAGGAAACCGACGGACTCCGGGCAACGTCTTTGGATTCAAGCGCAGGTGTAACTGCAGCTGGATTACCTACCAGAAACACACGGCCATCATGGATATCGTGAACCATCGGCCTGTAAAACATGTCAAACACTTAAGGACCAAGTCGTGCTGAGTTCCTCCGGAGGAGCTTCAATGTCACACAGACGTTTCCCGGCCACTATCATGGATGTAAAGTTGTGTGCGAGCGCCATGTGAAGGGCTGATAACAGTGGCTGTCGCCGCACAGACGTGCACATTATAGTCCCTCCTCGGTTAAATGGAGGTAACTGTGCACGTGTGCGTGCGCGCGTGTCCACCGCTGCCGTGCTGTGAAAGGGCTGTGAATGGACCCGCGGGGGAAGCACGCCGTCTATGATGTCACCGCGGATCCCGCCCAGCCCCGCTATTGGTCCACGATCGTCCTCGGCGCGTGATGTCACGGCGAGGTCGCAGCTCCGGGCGCGTCCTTCGCCAAGGCGGGTACAGAAACCGACTCCGGGAGAAGGAAGAGCGCGAACGGCCCGAATCGCACGAGCGGACGCGGGTCAGAGGTCAGCGTGAACGCGGATGCTCGGTTTCAAAAAGATAAAACAATCGTCAGTGACCTCATAAATATTGCAAACTGGAAGGAGGCGTCAGGCGAGCGAGCGGCTACTCACTGAGACATCAGACGGTCGGCAGCAGGTCGGAAACAAGCGGCGAGAAGCTCCAAGTCCACCGGAGGAGGACGCTAGTGTGACCTGAGCTGCATGATGGCAAAACAATCCTTTTACTATTTTTGATTTATTTCTATCCTATTTTCAGTCATCGTTTTATTTGACACTTTCATTGTCGGTCACATCTGAGAGAAAAGTTGCATAAATCTTTCCAGGTTGTTTTCCGGGTAGCGCCCGTTCACAGTGACATCACAGATAGCATGCGCGCCCTGTGTAACATTACAGCTTCCCCTTTCACAGTGTGTGTGTGTGTGTGTGTGTGTGTGTGCGTGGGAGGGGTACGTCTTGGCTGCCCTTTGACATTGGAAGAGTTGCACCATCGCAGTTTCCCCCTGTGCCGGGGCAGGTAGCGCTTCATTTTGGGCGACGTCTCAGCTTCCTGGACCGCAGGCCACCTCGGAGGCCGAACGCGTCCTGACTGGATTTTTCACACGAGGACGAAACATACAAGGTATTCGGGGAGGGAGTTCGCCGTTTGTTTTGTTTTATTCATGACAGTCTTTTAAATAAATAAACATAAATATGAATTTGTGAGTGTACGAGTCACCAAAGAACCGCATAAGCCTTTCTTATTTTTCTAAATATGACCTTTACATACAATGTGATGCTGAACGTGGAAGAAACATGAAGAAGTTATTTCCGGCTGATAATCCATGTGGTTAAACAGTATATTCACGGGATTAGCCCACAAAATATCAACTGGAATCTGAAAATCACACGTTACGCCCGGACAGATGTTGAGATCACATCCATATTATAAATATCTTTGGTTATATTGATATTCCAGTGTCTTGAGGTCTGTTCAGAGACAGCTGCTGCCGAGTGTGTTCACTGTGTTTAGTGTCGGAGATTCAAAGTGTCCGGCATTTTCCTCGGTGTCTCACGGTTTCTTCTTAATCTGCTGAAATGGCCATTTCCATTTGTAATCCTGCGGGAGAGGGAGAAGGTCAGCGATTGGCCGACCCGGCCGGCAAGATCGCCGGGAGAGCTTTTAATCTTAATTCCTCACCTTTAATCCCCAGAATGCGTGGCTGCTTTTAGGCCTGATTGGCTCCAGAGGCTCGGCGCGCTTGGCGGCGTCCTGCGTCTGGCGAAGCCGCCCTCCATGCTGACGGCCGAGGGAAGCCTCAGAGCGAACCTCTGCGGGCGCCGCCCGGGATCTGGTTTCTGAAGTAATGTGGGTCCTGGTCGGGTGAGCGACGGCGCGGTGGCTCAGGCGTTCCAGGCCGGGGACGCTGGCCGGTCTGCCGCCGCACCGGTCCGACGCGGCGCCGGAGATGGCGTCCCTCCAGGCGGGCTTCGGACGGCGTCTGGGTGGCGTGTTCGGGAAGACGCCGGCTCTGTAAATCTGTTCTCCGTCAGATGGCTGGTCCAGCAGCGGCAGAGACCTGCTCTTGGCGTCCAACGGGCCGGGCTCCGAGTACACCGACCCCGAAAGAGGACGCCGCCAGGCTCGCCGCTCTTCAGGTCGGGTCTCCTGAGATCCGTCGTGGTGGAGCGACTCGGAGGGACTCGTGTGCAGGGGTCTCAGCGCCGGCCTGGACGGCTGCTTTCTGAGCTGAGCGTATAAAACCCTGCCTCGCTCGTCCAGGAGGACAGTTTCCCCGTGACCGCCGCTCCTCGCCAGCGGTACTTCCTGCTTTCCAAAACAAATGGAGTGTTTAAAGAGCGCCGCGGGAGACGTGAGCAAACCGCACTGAGCGTTCGCCGTGACTCGGAGTCGCACTCGCCTTCGGTGCGTCGACGCTCCTACGTCTCCTCGGCGCGTCCAATGCGGGCGCCGTCGCGAGGCCAACCCAGATTACGTCGTACACCTCGTCGTTCTGTACCTGAAGAAACATAAGGTACTGTTTAGGATCCAGGATTATTTAGGTCGTCTGCGCTCATCCATCGAAGAGTTCTGCCCGACCTCGGAGCAAGATGTCAGATACTCTCCGAACGGCTCGATGGGACTCGTCTTGTAGTGTTCGATCAGCTGGCAGATGCCGAGGTGTCCTTTGGTATCTCCAGAGACGACCAGCTGCCCCCATTCATTCTGGATGATCACAAAGTGGCGACAGCGTTCTTTGCCTCTGCACAGAAAGGGAGGGACCTTGTTTAGAATTGGCTCTAGCTTGGAAGGAAGGAAGGAAGGAAGGAAGGAAGGAAGGAAGGAAGGAAGGAAGGAAGGAGGGGAGGGAGGGAGGAAGGAAGGAAGGAAGGAAGGAAGGAAGGAAGGAGTCGTCAGACCGCAGAGGCCTATTTATTTACACTGTCTAAGCTTGTCAGCAGCTGCTGTGCGTCCAGCAGTCCAGCAGACGCGGTCAGGATCGTCCAAACTACGTATAAAAATGTACATTTCAATGGCAGCTGACGTCGGGCCGCATGTCAGTCGCGTGTCAGTCGCACGCCGACTCATCCGACCTTCTCATTCGCACCGACGGATGCCGCCGAGTCCTCGTGAACCTGCCGACCGCTTTTGAACGGTTGGAGGAAGAAATCGCAGAAAAGCCACATGGAAACGCAGAATAGGACCTGGTAACCTTCTTGCTGTGAGTCTCCTCCATGTAACGTCCAGGTGTTTACAGGAACGCTCACACACAGAAGTACCTTTACTCACTTATAAGACAGGATGAATCCCACGGCCTTGTCGCTGAGGCGGATGAGGAAGCAGCCCAGGCCTTTCTCTCGCAGGATCTCCTCAGCGGCGCTGCGGGACGAACAATCCGGTTTGAAAACAATGAAAACGTTTTCGCTCCAAGAAAAGGGGGCCTTTTTTATCAGATGTAGCATCTTGTAAGTTGCTTTGTTTAAAAGCGTCTGCCAAATGACTAATGTAATGTAATGTTAAGATTTTAGACATTAGCGCGATACATTACATTACATGAATGAATATCTGGCACGGCACACATATATTTCCTGTCTTCTCCAAAAGTTGAAAAGATCAAACTGCACCTCTTTTGAAAAATGCGCCGCACCCTTGTAAGCGTTCATTTAGTGAAAAAGTGAAACCCTGTTTGCTGAAACAATCCATAGTAATCTCAATGAAATCCTGATTAAACCCTATATTTATATGCATCAATTTAAGTTGCCATTTTAAGGCCCTCAAAATGAGGCCAAATGTCTGGTAGAAGACTTCTGGTGTCTTCAGCGAGTACTCACGCCCTGGAGATGAAGCCGAAGAACCAGCTGGGGAAAACTCCGTTCAGAGCCAGGAGCGACGCCTGGGTCTCTATGAACCATCTCAAGCACATCTCCTTGGGATTCCAGTCCGGGAGCGAGTCGGGCGTCGGCTCCATCTCCACCGGGTCCTGATCCAAACCAACCAGAACCAATAAAATTAGACCCGGTTGGAACCGCAGAAGCGGCAGGATGTTCTCATCTTCACAACCTTTTTATTTTCAATTTGAGTAAAACCACTTCCACTCCGCTGAGTCGACATCTGTGATCTAAGAGTGTATAAAAGTGCCGGCACTGAATTGGTCTCCGACCCTTAAACGTCTCTTCATCATCATCCAAGGAGACTTTCTATCACTTTACGTCTACGACCTTCTCCTCAGGCGGTCCTGCAGGCATCTGAAAACGTTGGCTCACCCTGAAGCCAGTCTTCTGGCCGTCGCTGCCGCAGGAGGACTTGACGAGTCTCTGAAACTTGTTCTTTGACCCAGAAAAGTGGCAGGTCTTCTCAAACCTGGGTTTCGGCGTCTTCTGGGGCGCACGGCGGCTCCCTCCTGTCCCCGGAAAATGAGTCTAATTCAGCGGCAGGCCGACATGTGGAGGCTGAGAGGCCTGTCGTGCACGAGCCGCACAACTTTTACGTCAACGATGGTCGGAGAAACATACCTTTCCTCAAGACCGCCGCTTCGTAGTGCGGGCCTGATGTCATGTCAAATGAGACGAAAACAACTCAAGAGAACACTCCGCTTGTCTTCTGAACCCGCAAGGGTGTTCTCAGAGTGTGTGTGTGGGTGTGTGTGAGACGGCGGCATACACACTTTACAGCCACAGATTTTCCCAGCGCCCTGCGAGGCGTCCTGGCCCCGCCTCGCTCGCCTGAGAGTCACCGGCTGCCGGGCAAAGTCAGCGCAAAGGGAGGTGGAAACTAGTGCGTGTGGTTTGCGTGCACACGGATGCTCGGGTTGTGCACGAGCGTGCCCGTGGCGAGGAGGTGTGTGTGTGTGTGTGTGTGTGGAGTTGTGTCGCATCACCGCACCCCACCAACGTAATGGCACGTTTTCCCCCGTCACAGCTGGGTGTATTATCATCATGGCTGGGTGTGTTATCATCATGGCTGGGTGTGTTATCATCATGGCTGGGTATATTATCATCATGGCTGACCCAAACAAACACACACTCAGGATAGAACCGGGTTAAAGCTGCGATCGGCGCATCTGAGAAGAAAAACCCATCGGTTTTGGAAAAACATGATCGTCACATTCCCGTGCTTACTGGCGTGCACGCATACGACTAAGTTCCACGCAGGATTTTGACATCACCGCCGCACTTCTAAAGGTGGTGGGACATGATGCGCTTCCTCTGAGGTGGGCAGAGGTTTTAGGTCGAATCTAATCACCGGCATCATCTCATGATGGATGACGGTTGGTACACGGCGCATAATTGACGCGTGTGGAGGGTTTTGTTTCATTTGGATGAAGCTGAAGGAACAAAATGAGGGGGGATCGGCAGATTGTATCTCTGCGCTGCACCTCTGCATGGAGGATGTGGGTTTTCAAAGGTCACGAGAAGGTTTTCGCAATGTTTTCGATGCAGCGAACCAGACGAGAAAACCACAACAAAGCATCTGCACGACAAACCCAGCGTTTAAAATATACCGTTGTGAAGCGACGACTTCGGAAAACAAGGGTGTCGAACTCATTTTCGCCGAGAGGCCGTGGAATAAATGTAAGTACATGTAACCAAATGTAATGTCAAATAGATGGAACGACTCCCTCATGGCAAATAAACAAGTTATGACTCATGCAAATCCATAATCTTACATTATGCATTTGCTTAAATCAGGGGTCGGCAACCCTTATCTCCCAAAAACACCTGCCTCTGTGCTTCATGTCATTATACACTGTCCTAATAAACCGATAAATGAAATGAAAAGAAACGGTCACTGACAGGAAAGGATGCCAAATAGATGAAATTGAAGTTGAATTTACCTCCCAGAAGGCTCAACATGAAAGTCTTCATTTTTTTATAATATCTTAAATAAGAGAACATCTCAAAATATAATTTTTAATTGTAATTTGAAAAAGACAGATTTATTCCAGCCGTGATTGGACGAGGGTCAGGGCTCGACCACGGCGCCGCGTGGGGACGCACGAGCATTCGACCGCTCATTCACACGTCGTGACAATTCATTGTGTCCTCCATGTTTTGGACCCGAGATGCCGGAGGGGAAAAGCCATGCAGACACGGGGAAAACTTTGACCCTCCCGACAGAAAGGCCCCCTGGTGGAAACCGAACAAAAACCCAGGACCTCAGACTGGAGTCATAGCGTTTCACTTCATTACATTTCTTACAATCCAGTCATTTAGCGGACGCTTCTATCCAAAGCCACTTACAAATATTGCAATTCAATGACCGAAAGATCCAAAGTACCGGTAGTTGTTATTCAGAAGTCACCACTCTACCAAATGGCCATCTCAAGACCACATACAGACATACATTTATTTTTTTTATTTTTATTTTTAGGGGGGGTGTAAGTGCGATGAACGGGCTTCCTTGGAAGGTGAAATGTAATTTGATAAACGAGCAAATCGAGTTGCGAGCTCGCAAGTCAAGGTGTTACACGGTATCTGCGTATCAGCGGGTGTCCGTCCGGTGAAACAGCGGCTCCCGGCGGCCGCCGCGCCTCCTGTCAGGCGCTTGCGCGGCGGCAGGAAGCGACTACAACTCCCGTGATCCCCCGGCGCGCAGCGGCCAGTCATGCGGGTGGAGGCGGGAGTGGGCATCCGCCGCGCTTCACGTCGACGGAGAGGAGGAAGAAGAAGAAGAAGAGGAGGAGAAGGAGGAAGAGGAGGAGGAGGAGAGTCCGAGGGAAGATGCACGACGACGAGGACGGCGGCGGCGAGACGGGCCCCTGCGCGGCCCCGCGGACGGTGTTCCCCCGGGCGGGGGACGCGGGGGACCCGGGGGACGCCGCGGACGGCCCCCGGGAGCAGGCCTCCAAGCTGTGCGGGTACTTGAACAAGCTGTCCGGCAAGGGGCCCCTGCGGGGGTACAAGCCCCGCTGGTTCGTGTACGACCCCCGGAAGTGCTATCTGTACTACTTCAAGACGCCCGCGGACGCGCTGCCGCTCGGGCACGTCGAGATCGGCGACGCGTGTTTCAGCTACGACGTGGAGGGAGAGGAGGGACACTTCGAGATCCGCACGGCCGGGAAGGAGTTCCTGCTGAAGGTGAACACAAAACACACCGCTTTCGCTTTGTCGTCGTAGAAAGGCGCTGCTTTTGCCCGCGCCCGTTCCCGCTCCTGACGCACACTTTTACCGAAAACCCAAGCGTGTCGGGCGGCGTCATGTGACCCGCCGGTCTTCTCATTGTGTTCCCCCTCGTCACGTGATGTTGACCTTTAACCCCTGAAAGTGGCCTTCTGGCTCCAGGGCGAGAAGGTCCCGGGTTCGACCCCGCGGGTCTTTCCGCGCCGGGTCTCCATGTTGTCCCGGCGCCCGGTCGGGTTCCTCCAACAGGCCCGAAGCGTGCGGCGGGACGCCTAAAATCACCCGGACGTGCAGACGAGAGTGTGAATGTTGGTGCACCCCTGGGGTACGTGCCAACCAGAGGGTGAACGGGTCAGGTGTTCTGTATGAGTGGCCCCGTGATGGAGCGGCCCCGGGCGCCCCGGCCTCTCGCCCAATGACAGCAGGGACAGCCCGCGACCCGGGCGGCGCCGAGGCAGTAGATGATGAATGATCGGAGGAATTAATAACCGGGCCGGCGCGCGGCTTCAGGCGGGAACCGAGACCGAAACCCCGGCTCCTTCACGTGACCGACGGGCGCTTCGGAGCCGTCTCAGAACGCCGCGCCGGAGACTCTGCTGATCCGGCTCTACCTCCCGGACCCGATCGTAACAGGGCGCGTTCCTCTCGGTCTTGTTTGTCCTCCAGGCGCCCAACAAGCAGATCATGCACTGCTGGCTGCAGCAGCTGCAGCAGAAACGCTGGGAGTTCAGCAACACCCGCGGCTCCGGGCAGAGAGACAGCTGGAGCTCCCCCACGCTGGCCTTCCCCCTCACCGGCCTCGTGGGCAAAGACAATGGTAGGCACACACACACACACACACACACACACACACACACACACACACACACACACACACACTCACAAATGATGAAAAATTAGATTTGCCTGGACATAACTCTCCAATTTACTCCTCGTGCCGTTTGCTCATCGGGCAAAATTCCTCAGATGTTCCTTTTTGGATATAAATTTAGCAGCGGATGAAAAACACATTCGGCGCTGCAAAATAAATGTTCAGGTAGAATATTTGAAGGTAAAAAAGAGGTTTGAAGCGCCGGCTTCCACGACTGATTATGTTCTAGTTCCGCTTTTCGGCCTCTCCTGTGCTTCACTCTGGGTTGTCAAGAAAAAAAAAGGCCAAAAAGTTCTGTTGATGTTTCTTAGAAAATGCAAAATAAATAGTGTTAGGACTGATCAAACCAAATCAATACTTATCAAACTGAATATCTGTCAACGCCTTACTTCAACACACATATATGTGTGTGTGTGTGTGTGTGTGTGTGTGTGTGTGTGTGTGTGTGTGTTCAAACACAGTTGCGAGGACACATTTTTCAGCCTTGTCTTGCCTTTTATAGTTGTGTTTCTAAACATTGAGCATTGGGTTTCTCCAACTCTCACACACACACCCGCACACACACACACACACACACACACTCAAACACTCCCCCACGCACGCACACACACTCAGATAAGGCAGAACAGTTTGCGTGTGCAGTGTAAACACTGGTGTGTAACACTTTGGTATCTAATAGGCTTGTATTAATGCAACGCTGCACACAAGCCATGTTTAGCAGGTTGTCAGATGCAGGTTCCTGCAGGTTCCTGCAGGTTCCTACTGGCTCCTGTGGGTTCCTACGAGTTCCTGCATGTTCCTCCAGGTCTCTGCATGATCACGGGTTCCTGAAGGTTCCTACAGTTCCTGCAAGTTCCTGCGTGTTCCTACAGGTTCCTACAGGTTCCTGAATGTTGCTATGGGTTCCTGCAGGCTTCTCCAGGTTCCTGCATGGAAAGGACCTGGCGAGGCAGGCAGGATGACCTGGACCACTGATTTAAAGAGCAGCCGCTGCATGTGTTTGTGTCAGGGAGAGAAAAAACAAGGAATTCTGTCTGCTTTTAAGGTTTGAGCCTGCAGAGCTTCCTGTCTGGGCTTCCAGAATAAAAGCACCTGTTAATGATATGGAGGAGAAAAACCCTGTGCTTCTTAATGAAGGCACAAGCAAAGTCCTCCAGTGCTGGGGAGCTTCAGTCAGTCGCCTCTTTTCCCGCTGGAAACAAACAGATAATGAAACCGAGGCGCTGTGAGATTTACCATGATGTGTTTGATCCGTCATCTTCAGTCTTTACGACCAGCATGTGATCGTCACAGCAGATACACAGGAGGGATTTTTCCCTCTTCAGCCCCCCGTCATAGGTTGTATGTTTAGGGAAATCATAGGTTGTATGTTAAGGGAAATCATAGGTTGTATGTTAAGGGAAATGAATTCAAGTTATTAAGCTCTCGTCACACGTCTCCCAATCTGGATCAGATTGAAAAATGGAAGAGTGGGTCGTCCAGCCGGGGATTCTCCTCCGCCAGCACCGAGGCTTCGTTCTTCCCCGTCGGCCCTGCTTTCATTTCCTGGGTGATCCTGTAGTTTTCAGGGTCTCGCAGACGTGACCTTTGACCTTGTGAAACGGACGTATGGATGCATGAGATCTGTTGGTCTGTTGTTCTGCCAGCGGCCTTCAAATCCCCTGTGGGGAGGCGGCAGGTATTCATAGATAGCATGCGCTTTGTGCGTTTGGTTTTTCAATTTCAGAGTTCTAACATTTCTTTTTTTACTTCAGCCCTTAACCAATCACAACTCAGCTCTTCAAAAATATCTGCAAAACTTCTGTAGAAAAGAGAAGGAAGTTTTGACTCGCTCTTAAGCGCCATGCAAGTCCTTTTACTCACAATTGCCTAATGATGTGTACCAGTTGCTAAACGTGAGCCCTGAGCTGGCGTTGGTTGCCGGGGGCAACAGTGGGCGGGGTCGGGGGGAAACACATCGCCAACCCCGCGGCGCTTCGCGGTGAAGTAAAGTTCCCGAGCCAGAATTTAAAGCGAGCGTTAGTGTGTGGATGCAGGGGTGCCATTTGATCGGATTGTTTGACTTTTCAGACGCCTTCATCTTTGAGAAGCCGAGCGACAGCATGGAGAAGGTCCGCAGCGATTTCGCCATGGAGACGGAGGCGGAGTGCGGCGGGATGGCGGCGGCGGCGGCGGGGCTGCACACCATCAGGTCGCCCTCAGCCGGTCCTGCAAACATCAACTTCTCTCTGAAAAACTTAGGGACGGAGCTCAGGTAAGAATCGGAGGCAGGGAAACCCAAGTTACCCGGAGTTTAAAAGAGACGCCAAATCTGTTTTTTACTTCCTGCCCTGCGGGTAAAACTAGTTTCCCCAGTTTTGCCCCAAAGGCGCCTCAGTGAGAACAGACCCCGGCCTCCCGGCTCTCGCCGTGTCGTCGACTGAAACGGAGGAAGTTCCCGCGGCAGCGCTGGTGTTGAGCAGCTGCCGGCGGTTCCTCTTTCACGCCTCGCCACGCAGTTTATAGCTCGAAAACGAAAAAAAACGTGGGCTGGAAAGGAAATGAATGAGATACAGCGACTCACAGCGCACCTGTGAGGTGCAGCATATAAGGGAAATGATTTTCTTTTTAACTGTTGGATTCGGTTCCGTCCCGACGAGGGATTCTGTCATCTTTCATTTCAGCTGCTTCCAGACAGAAATGTTCAAAGAAGTTTCCAGCTCGGTTTTCGTTCTAGAAACGAGTCACCCGACCGCGGCAAAGCCTTTTAGCTGAGCGTTTCCGCAGGCGGTGAGGGACGGCGGTAGGGTCCGGCGGGAGGCAGGCTTCAGCGGCTGAAGTTAGCTAACATCGGTAGACGTTCCTCTGCGAGCCCCTGAAGAACCTCCGGAGGCGCAGCAGGCCAGAAGAACTCGGGCCTTTTCGCGGCTCCGTTTCTCGCCGCTTCTGTCCAGAGAAAACATCTGACCGATGACCACCAAAGGTTTTAAAACTAGCGCTCTGCGAGAAGTGTCTGCTAATACGTGTGGCTAATCAGCTCCACCAACCACCAAGTAGCTATGAGTTCCCATGGAACCGTGAGGAGATCCTGCCTCGAAGGGGGAACAAGACGGGTTCAGGAACTGAAGCCCTCGTTCCTTAAAATGTTTAAGGAACCGTAAATCGTTGGGCGTCTGACCTCAAACGACCAGGCGACCCGGCCGAGCTCGGACAAGGAACCCCAGAACCCTGCTGCTAGCTAGCCCCGCTCATTTAGGCCAAAATGTTGCTGATCCTCCGCGAGCCCGGGAAACATCTCTGAGTTATAGATGGACAGAAGAGCTCGGACCTCGTCGTCCGTCCATTTCTCACCAGATATGTTCATTTTCTGGGAGAAGATAGCTGACCGGTGACCATCACTTCCAGACGATTGAGCGCTCCGGCTACGAGCCGCACCCAAAGGGATTTACATAAAGAGGCCGCTGCGTTTCTTTTTTTAACAGTATATTTTTTTGAATTTTTAAGTTAACAACACAAATTAAGGACTAAAGAAAAGAAAAAAATAAATTCTAAACAGGACCAAACAAATGGACATATTTAAAGTATTAAAGGAAATACACTGCTAAACAACCATATTTTCCAAACTATTGCGCGCACCTGAATAGAAGCTGCATCGGCTAAAAATAACCAAATAAATGTATGTGCACATATAAATGCTGCACTCGTCTAGAAGCCGCAGGTGTGCACGTTGTAACGTGACAGATTCCCCTCCGCCAGCTGATGTCTATCTGGGTCTTCCTGCCGCCCACTTATGTCGTGTTCTGCAGAAATTCCTCAGAATTTCACGCTCATTTCACGGGTCCCATGTGACCAGGATAAATGTTTTAGGCGCGCGGAGCTCCTTAGAACAGAAAAATACATAAATTAAGATAAACTGCATTGATCCCCATTGGGGAAATTCTTTTGTCACAGCAGCGTGAAAGTTATTAGTGTGAATAAATGTAAACAGAGAGAATTAGAAGACAATTACAAAATGGCAAAAGAAAAAATAAACAGATAGACGGCAGAGAAAACAACAGCAGCAACATCGAGGATAAGAAAGGACAACACAACAATGGGGGGAATAAAAGTAGCCGCATCGTTGTTTAAGCCTCAAAGCGTAGCGGCTTCTAGTCTGGGAATCAC
The DNA here is from genome assembly GCF_037954325.1 of Fistularia commersonii. Classification (NCBI taxonomy): domain Eukaryota; kingdom Metazoa; phylum Chordata; class Actinopteri; order Syngnathiformes; family Fistulariidae; genus Fistularia; species Fistularia commersonii. The sequence continues at coordinate 17,828,157 of NC_141300.1, forward strand.
GATGTATAACTTTTTAGAAGTTTCTTCTCGTGGTTGTGGCCTCGAGTTCCGGCGGAACCGTAAAAAGTTCTGCCTCGGAGCTCAGAGCTTCCGGGTGACTCAGGGTTCCTCTGCTGCTGCATTTGAGTCTCCGGTGAATTACCAGACCGGTTTGCACCCGTGGGAGGAAGACGGAACCCGACGGAGAACCGGGGGAGAAGGTTTAGAGAAGGCGCTCTTTCTGATGCAGCTCCCTCTGACTCATCCAGGAACTCCATGTCGTACCTCCGGCCCGGGCGAGGAGGCGAGAACAGACGCAGCGTGTTCTACACGGGCGGCAGCCTGGAGGAGTGGGAGCTGGTGGAGGCTCCGCCCAAGGACTTCGCCGAGCAGAAACCTCAGCCGGACACACACAGGCGTACGTTTGCTCGCCGCCGCCAAACCTCCGCTTCGGGCGTCGGAGCCGCGGTGGCTCAAAAGCGTTGTTTCTTCAGATTCTTTGGGATCGGCGTTGGAGTTTGTGCGCAGCGGCTCCCGGCCCCGGCGGCCCCTGCTGCGCGACATGATGGGCTCCGGGAGGTTCGGCCGCCTCGGCGAGACGCGCGGCGGCGAGAGCTCTTCGCCGGAGATGAACGGCGCCAAGCCTCCGGAGACCGGGCTCCGCCTGCAGGCCCAGCAGGAGGAGCTGAGCCGCCTGCAGCAGGAGCAGAACAAGCTGCGGGAGGAGCTGGCCGCCCAGAAGGTGAGCGGGCCAGGTGGCCGGCCAGAAGGTGAGCCGGCCGGCCGGCCGGCGGGTCGCCGCGGCTCGGCTCGGAAACGCCGCATTTCGGCCGGCTGTGATTCACACGGCGGCGCCGGACGACAGCAGACCGTTAGTCACGGTCTGGCGGGGAAGTTGCAGCCGTCACGGACGCACCGACATCCTTTATTTAAGATAGGATTGACTTTATTATTTTTGTCACAGCGGCGTAACGGTTTCAGGATCAATAAACGTGGGTATAAATATAAACAGACAATTAAAAGATAACAAAAGACATCCACAAATAGACAGCAGAGAGAACAAGCATAAGAATAGACAACAGAAGGAAAAGAATAAATATATATAAGTGTAAAATATTTATTATTCTTAGGAGAGCGCAGTTAAAAGGATTACCTTTTCCACGTCACACGGTTCAATTTTGCTTTATGATGCGAGGCGAGATCTGAGTTTCAAACGATTCTGTTTTTTTTTTAAATGACCAACATTTCTGGACATAAAAGCTGCTCTTTTTTTCCACACACTTTGAAAACTGCTGCGTAAGCAATGATACGGCTCAATTATGGATTTTCGGGGGCGAACCAGCTTCATGCCGCTAAAACACATTATTATTCATCTTCTCCAGTCATGTTACAGGCACCGTTCTGAAAAAAGCACTTCCAGGTATTCGTGGATGTATTTAATTAAAAGTAAAAAAAATGTTTGTGTGTAAATCTCATATATACATATATATATATATATATATATATATATATATGCATGCGCAACCCGTGTTGAGACAAGGTACTCTATTCATAATACTAAATACTAAAATATAATAATAATTCAGTAATACCTTGACTTAGAAGTTGAATTTGTTAGATGACCAAGCTTTTTTCTCATTCTGCTCATTCATCACAATTTAATTTCCCCTTTGCATTGAGTTGAGATGCTGTTTCAACATATACTGGGACGACGTCAGGAAAAGCGGTAGAGTTGGTTGCCAGGTCGTAGAGAAGGACGGTGGATATGCTGTGTGTCCAGGGGAGCTGGTGAAGAGGTAACAAGGCTGGAAGCTCAGGAGAAGGTTTGAGGGAGTGTTGTGTGGTTTCCAGGGAGGAGTCTAAAGAAGCTTCTGGTATTCGGGAGAGCTTCCAGATGATTGGACAACTGCAGATAATGTGATCAGGGAGACGGGGAGGACAGAACTTGGTGTGTCGCCCGGAAAGAGAGTAGATAAGGAGACCTGCTGGTGGAATGAGAAGGTGCAGGAGTGATTTGTGGAACACAATGGAGCAGAGATTAGCAAAGGTGAAGCGAGGAGGCCAATGAAGAGCATGAAGACTGGAAAGGCAGTTGGTCCGATGACATACCTGTGGAGGTGTGGAAGTGTCTCGGAGAGGCAGCCGTAGAGTTTCTGACTAGATTATTCAACAGGATCTTAGAATAAGAAGATGCCTGAAGAATGGAGAAGAAGTGTGATGGTGCCCCTTTTTCAAGAACAAGGGTGATGTACAGAATTGCGGCAACTCTAGAGGGATAAAGTTGATGAGCCATAGGATGTCGTAAAGGGAAAGAGTAGTGGAAACTAGACAGAGAGCAGAAGTCAGCATTTGTGAACAGCAGTATGGCTTCATGCCTAGGAAGAGTACTACAGATGCAGTATTTGCGTCTGTAGTACTTGCTTTGAGAATGCTGGTAGAGAAGGTCAGAGAAGGTCAGAGGGAGCTGCATTGTATCTTCGTAGATCTAGTAAAGAATAGGATAGTGTACCAGGAGATGAACTCGGGTATTGTATGAGGACGTGTGGAGTGGTGGAGAAGTCTGTTAGACTGGTGCAGGACTTGTATGCTCGCTGCGAGCCAGTGTTGAGCTGTGCTGGAGCTATGACAGAGAAGTTCAAAGTGCATGTGGGACTACCTTTTCAGGCTCTGTCGCTTAACTTACTGGCTACACACTTAATGCTACCATGTGTTGCTAAAGGTAACTTGCACACTTTGCTACACTTAATGGCTGAACTCCATTTCGCAACGGAGTGAATATCGTTCTTCTTTTTAACGGATCAAACTGTTCCCGCGGTCTGCGGCACCAGATCCCCGTATACATCTCCTGCCTTCTTACAGATGATGCTCTCCGTCACCGTATCTCACCGATAGCAACTTCTCCATCTCTTGATGGACAAAACTCATACCTCACTCATATTTTCCATGATTTTCTCAAGGCTGCCCTAGTGCCGGCCCCAATGTCGGACTGTTTTTATACACCTCCTCACGGACAGCTGTGGCCACGTCGGTGTTAAACGCTCATCCCGCTTGTCTTAACTCAGATCTCGGCTTGTATCAACAAAGCAAAAAAATCCACAGTGTCGCGGCTCATATTTTGGAAAACTGTCGATGTACTCGCAAATCCAGGTTCCGCTGTAATACTCGTAATCTTCTCTGGTCAACCAGGAGCTGGTGCGGCTTCTCCAGCAGACCCTGAGGACCACCCAGAGCGAGTGGCCGGCGGTTCACCGTCCGGCCGTTCCTTCGGATCCCTCGGCCGAGCCGGATCGGACCCCGGACTCGGCGGCGGCCCAGGAGCAGGAGCCCCAGCTGGACGCCCTGCTCCGGGAACGGGACGGCCAGATCGAGGGGCTGTGCGGCCACATGGAGCGCCTGGCTCTGGAGAAGGAGAGCCTCCAGCAGGAGCTCAAGGGCCTGAAGGTGAAGGTGGGGGAGATCAACGACCAGTTGAGCATGCTGATGGAGACCATCCAGGCCAAAGACGAGGTCATCATTAAGCTGTCGCAGCAGACCTCCGAGCAGAGCGCCGGTCCCGGCGACGCCGCTTCAGCTCCGCTGTCCAGCAAAGAGCAGCAGGAGCTGGACATCCTCAAGGTACGGGCCGGGGCCAAACCTGGACGATCATGTCCGCGGTCCACCGCGGGTCCGTTGGACCGGCGGACCTGCTCTGACGTCTCTCCCGCTTCCAGGACAGTCTGCAAGGCTACAAATCCCAAAACAAGTTCCTGAACAAGGAAATCCTGGAGCTGACCGTTTTGCGCAGAAACGCAGAGACTCGGGAGAAGACTCTGGAAGCCAAGGTAGGTCTCGGGTAGTCCGGGTGGAAGGAGCGCCACCTCGGCCCTTCGGTTCTCCGGACCACTAAGCTTTTCCCCCGCAGTACACCTCCCTGGAGGCCAAGCTGTGCCAGGTGGAGAGCAAGTACCTCGTCCTGCTGCAGGAGGTGAAGACGCCGGTGTGCTCCTCCTCGGACCAGAGCGCCGCCCGGGAGGTCATCTCCAGGCTCCTGGAGGACGCGCTGCAGGCGGAGAGCCCCGACCCGCCGGAGCACCCCGTCTTCAAACCCAACACCGTCAGGTACGGCAATTTCAAAGTAGGGTGAACTCGTGCATCTGCTCAGAGGCCTTTCGTTTCCACGTTTTGGAAACAGAACGCCGCCATATTTAGAAATCAGATGACACCAATAGAACCAAAACACAAAGGGAAGTGTGAAGTTAAATGAGGCCCGTCTCTTTGTTTCAAGTCAGCAAAAATAGCTCAGACCTCTTACTGTTCCCAAATCTTGGATGCGTGCCGACCGCAGGGGTGCACCGGTGACCCGGGAGTGGTGGCGGCACGGCGGCTCGGCTAACGCCAAACAAACCATCCAAAGTCCAGGGAACACTTTGTACGGGACACGACCAAGACCTGTTTATTTAACCCCCGTGTCCGACGACTCTCCATCGGTTCGTCCATGCCAAGCCTGCGTGCAGGCGCTCAATTTACTTCTGTGACAGAAGCTTGTTTGGGAAAAAAAAATCATAAATTTGCCGCATATTTAAGTAGGGTGTGAAAAAAGTAGCAGCTTATTGTCTGGAAAATACGGTATCGTGGAGAGACTTTGGTATTTTTGGGTACATGTCGTATCCGCCCGGTCGACTGGTCCTTCCTCTAGTCCAGGGTTCGGCAACCTTTAACACCCAAAGAGCCATTTGGACCCGGTTTCCTCAGAAAAGAAAACACTGGGAGCCGCAATTACTTTTTGACGTCTAAAATAAAGGCACCACTGTATATATTGCTTTTTATTACCTTTACACTTTGTATAAACAAGTGTGTTGTGTGTTGCTTCTGAAATTCACAAAGTATTACAGAGAAAATTACATTTTATTTATGTAATGAAGTCATTTTGAGCTTTGGGCTTTCAGAGCGTGTAGCGGAGCCTTGACCTGAATTTTAAAAATAAATCGGGGAAAAAACACCAGTAAACAATAAAAAATAAATATTTGCTAAATATCTTCATAAATATTTATTTTACCAGGTTTATGGGACTTCTGCTCCTGAACTTCTGCGCACAGCATCTGCACATCGGGACTTTACCGGCTGGCGGGTATACCGGCTTATCTTGAGCGGCGAAAAATAATAAATATAATTTTATTTAATATTTCAAGATCACAATAATTTTCCAACTTAGAACTAAAAGTTAAAAAAAGGAATGAACACAAATTAAATACACTTCAATTAAATATTTATCATTTATTTTAAGCCACTCGGAGCCGCGGTGGAAAGATGGAAGAGCCGCGGGTTGCCGACCTCTGGACTAGTCAATGACAAGTTGATGGCCAAGTGCTGGCCATCAACTTGGCCATCAACTTCCGAGGTGTTTCCTCGGAAGTTCCATCACGCGATTTCACCTTTGGCTTCTTTTTCCTCCGCCCCGCCCAGCGAGTACGACGTGTTCGGCTTCAAGACGGTGCCGGAGGAGGAGGAGGAGGAGGAGAAGCTGGTGGCCAAGGTGAGGGCCCTGGAGCTGAAGTCCCTGTCCATGACGGACCAGGAGGTGTCCGTGGGGGTGAAGTGGGAGAACTACCTGACGAGCACCATGAACAGGGACTTGGTTCGCTCGCCGGAGCTGAAGGCGCTGATCCGCTGCGGCGTCCCCCACGAGCACCGCTCCCAGCTGTGGCGCTGGTGCGTCTCCACCCACGTCAAGAAGTTCCGCGACAACCTGGCGCCCGACTATTACGAGACCCTGCTGAACGTGGCCCGGGGGAAGCCCAACCCGGCCTCCAAGCAGATCGAGCTGGACCTGCTGCGCACGTTGCCCAACAACAAGCACTACTCGTCCCCCGGCGCCGGCGGCATCCAGAAGCTCAGGAACGTCCTGATGGCCTTCTCCTGGAGGAACCCGGATATCGGATACTGCCAAGGACTCAACCGGTGCGGCGGCCCTTCCACCCGGGTTTCTCTCTTCCCAGACCGGCCGCTAATTCCTCGCATTCCTTGTTTTGCAGGCTAGCAGCCATCGCGCTGCTCTACCTGGAACAGGAGGACGCCTTTTGGACTCTCATCGCCATCGTGGAGGTGTTCATGCCCAGGGACTACTACACCAAGACGCTCCTCGGCTCGCAGGTAACCGGCCGATCCGGGACCGTCCGATCACGCGCAAAAAGCGGCGTCCGAATTTCCCCGCGCCTTTCCTGTGCAGGTGGACCAGCGCGTCTTCAGGGACCTGATGAGCGAGAAGCTGCCGCGGCTGCACGCCCACTTCGAGCTGCACAAGGTGGACTTCTCCCTCATCACCTTCAACTGGTTCCTGGTGGTGTTCGTGGACAGCGTGGTGAGCGACATCCTCTTCAAGATCTGGGACGCCTTCCTGTACGAAGGCCCGAAGGTAAGAGACCCGTTCTTCTCCCGGGTTCCTCCCCAAGTCCACGACCAGCCATCGGGCCCATGGAAGGCTGGAAGGCTGGAAGGCCGCTGGATTTGTGAAGCTCCCTGGAGATCATTTCATTTTCCTCCGCAGATCATATTCCGCTGCGCCCTCGCTCTCTTCAAGTACAAAGAGGAGGAGTTCCTGAAGTTGCAGGACTCCACCGCCATCTTCAAGTACCTGAGATACTTCACGCGCACCATCCTGGATTCAAGGTGAAGGCTTGGCTTTATTTTTTGTCTTCGTCTAAAACTGCGGAACCGGTCGGTCGATACGAACCTGCTCCCGCCGTCTTCCAGTAGTAATTCAAGGTAGATGCGGTGGAACCTCTGGAGTGCATCCACTGCAGATTCTCCTGATAGTAATGGAGAAACAGGAGCGTGTTGTGGACGCGTCCACGCAGAGATGAAGATCCGGAGACGGAGAGCATCATCTGTGAGAAGGCCGGAGACGTTCACGGGGATTTCATGCGGCTGCCGGACGGAAACGGCTGTGGACGGTTTGCTCAGTTTAAAAAGAGGAGCGGCTTCATTCTGTCCGTAAAAGTTTGTTGGTAAACTGAAGCAAAATGTGCGCGTTACATTTAGCGAGGCTTCGTGGCATCAAGTGTGTATCCAGGAAGTTGAGTTAAACAAAAGAGCGCCAGATGGAAAAATCCCCTCGACCTCCTCCGCCATCTTTGTCCGATCTTCCAGGCAAATACACTCCATAAAACCAGTTCATGTCTTTAGGTTATTTTTTTATTGTTTTTTATACGTTAATCGTCCTTTTCAAAGTACATTTTTCTTATTTGAAAAACACGCAAAAAAGGGGACGCTGGAACGGGTTAATAGCGTCTCAATTCATTTCAATGGAGGAATGTTATTTTACATCGAGTTAGGAGCTCGTTCACGCAACTAGTTACGGTTTTAATTGGTTTAACCCGTTTTATTCACGATTCCATCCACCAAGTCCTCGACAGGTAAAGATCCATTCGTCACCTATTGTGGATATCCTGCGCTCTGGACGATTCGGGGTCTCCAATGAACCTCCTGCATCAGTGTTTGGTCTGTAGGAGGAACCTGGAGAACATGGAGACTCCACGCAGGAAGCTCCTCTGCCGGCATCCAATCAGGGACCTTCTTGCCGTGAAGTGAAACCACGGGCCGGTCGGGTCCCGCTCGCCGCTGCCGGTTCGCTCACCGGTTTCTTGTTCCCTTGCAGGAAGCTGATGAACATCGCCTTCGTGGACATGAACCCGTTCCCCATGAGGCAGATCCAAAACCGGCGCTCCTTCCACCTGGAGAAGGTCCGCCTGGAGCTGACGGAGCTGGAGGCCATCAGGCAGACCTTCCTGCGGGAGAGGGAGACGTCTCAGGACGGACGCGCCTTCGTCAGCGACGACGAGGAGGATAATTGAACCGGTCGACGAGGCGGCCGGACCTCCTGCGGGGTCGGCCTTCGCCTCGGAGCCACGACAAATCGACTTTGCACACATTCTGGCCGGAGCTGCATTTCGAGGAGCGACAGCAGGCGGTCGGAAGGGCTTCCTATCAGTATTCCTGCCTTCTTCTTTTTAATACGCTCCTTCCGTACGCTTTCTTTGTCCATGTGACGGAAAGCACGCACTTCCGCCGCTCGCAGTCCAAATCAGTGTTTTGTTTTTTAAATTTTGATCTGTCTTTTTTTTACAACGGTTTTATGCCTTTTTGAAGGAACAGTTAAGCGATTTGATTTTTTTTTTTATCATCTTATTTTAATCCCCCCCAGGTCCGGCGTCTGCAAACAATCAGACCAGGGCCGTCCTCGCCCATAATTGCACATTGTTGTACTTTCGAGCAGACGAGGCGCATCGGTCAGCAGGTGTTTTGACAAAACTGTCATCAAATGTTTACAGTTTCATCCCTCTTTCTGGTCCATCGGGTTCAGCTTCTTTTATATAAAACTTACTCTATGTTTCATCTGAAAATCAAATGCTGGGCTGGTCGATCGGAGCTTCCCGGCTCCCCGGTGCACCGACGCCCCCGGCCTCGGGGGGGCGGCGTTGCGTTTGTGTGCCCGGCGCTCAGGACCGACAGGGCCGTCGCTGATCTTCTGACCAAACTTCCCGGCAGCGACTGTCTGGGATTATCTGAAGAGTTCTAATCTATGAGTGAGACCAAAGGAAGAAGAATCTCTTTCAGGGAAGTGAAATAAGATGAACTGGCTCGTCCTGCTCAGCAGGCTGTCACTGACCGGGGCGACACGCAAGTCCTATTAATCACCACCTGGAAGAGAAAGATAATCAATATGCAACGTTGCCGTTGGCAACTGACATCCAAAAGGGGATTTAATATCCTTTACCCACCCCCCCCCCCCCCACACACACACACACCTTACCATATTTACTGCTCTTATTTCAATCATTAAAAGTTTACAATTTTGTTTTCAAAAATGATCATTTCATGTTTTGTTTTTTTTACATATTTTAGCAACTGAACTTCGGGACACGTCACATTTTTTTATTAATTGTTAGTGAGGAAATTTATAAATGGGGACAAAATTGCCAATGAAATGAGAGCTGGCCTCTCAAGGGATATTTTTTTTCTACCTTCCCCCTCTTTGCCTTTCAGTCAGTTCATTCCACATTGAATAAGCTACCTTGACACACATTATTTTTTTTGTTATTTTGCTTCTCCCAGCAGTGTATTGCACAAGTATACCACCAAGCCTTCCGAACATTGTATGCACTTCTCTCTCCGATAGGTAAAATCTGTCTATTGATTTCTTTGTTGTCAATCAGCATTATGTATGAAAAAAATGGTAAAAGGTACATTAATTGTTTTTTTTGTAATACTTGTTTAAAAAAAGTCAAATAAAGATATAAATGGATGAATGTGTCCAGCAGGTGTGTCTGGGTTAGTAGTTCTGCCATCTTCCCCCTAGAGGGCGCCGCCCCGGGACGCTCAAAAAGCCTGCGTTGGCGAGCGGCGAGGTCAGAGAGCTGCAGGCGAGCGGCAGGAGCGCTGCTGCGACAACGGGACCGCAACCGAGACCGGACCCAAACCAGGACCGGTGCAGCCGTGGGAGACCAGCATTTACTTGCGAGGAGGTGAGACCGGGCTTGTGTTCTGGGGCAACATTAAATCCAGCAGAGAGGAAGTTGGTGTCGGTGCAGAAGTTACTTTTTGATCCTATTTCAAAGTGTACGTGCCTTTTTTTTCCACAATAATGAAAAGTAACAATAGCCATAGTCAGAACGGCTGTTTCTCACACATTCGCACTGTTGGTTTCCACTAATATGTGCTGCTCGCTGGAGGATTTTTTAAGCGCATCTACCAGCTGCTGCGGCCTAAAGATGCACCTAAAAGTTAGTTTCTAACCACGGAACACAGCAGTTTGCAGGAAATGGCAATTACCAGCTCCCATGCAGCAGCAGCTGCTGACATGCCCTCTCTTCCTCCCTCTCAACCTCATGAAAGTCTTTAACTTTTGAATCATTTCTCAATCCGCCCCCTTGAGACCTCAAGGTGAAAGTTAGTGGGATTCCTCACGGCGAGCCGGGACACGCGGGGGAACACCTTCGCCGTCTCGTCTGACGATCGCTGAAAACAACCTCTCCATCTGCAGGGGCTGAACTTGCGCAGAAGAAGAAGAAGTAGACGCGGTCGGATCCGGGAGGGAGATAAGCCACATCGATGAAGACACCCGGCATGGCGGCTTTCAAGCAAGAGGCGGTGGAGGACTTCTATGAGATCGGAGAGGAGCTGGGGAGGTGAGATGTTTTCGCAGCTGCCTTCTATGCATAACATGATCCATCCTATTCCGCGTGAGTCAGTGTGATTCACCCGCCGCCCTGCGTGCCTCCTGACACAATGGACATACATTCGTAAACAGCTGGCCTGTGTAGGCTTGAACTTGGGGAGTGTCGCCCTGTTGAAGAGGCCTGACGGAAAGTAATTTAGCTGCGGGGGGGGTTATGTAAATCGTCCCGCGGGGAAACGAATGCAAGGAAGCGGGCAAAGTGCAGGCAGGGCGTGGATGGCGGCGCAGGTCGGTCCGTCACGGGAGGACGACGTGGGCGCGTCCACCTGTCAGACGGACGTGAAGGTTATGAGGGGAGGAAGGAAAAATAAGCGGTGTGTCGTCAGCGACTATCAGAATACGGCGTTCCCATCGGCGCGCGTAAGGAAAGGGTTTGGTGAGCGGGTATCAGTTCCCATTGTCACCTGCTGTTTGCGTTCTGGGCTTTTCCATCTTGATTCTGTATTTGGGCTGAAAATAACTGAAAATAAAGCCCGACTCACAGCGGACGTCAGGAGCAGCTTTACCGCAGAACATCGTCTTATGAATCGAATTCATTCTTTAACTACGTTCGCGAACCAAATCCATGTTTTCCATTGAAATCGATGCATCCGTTGATCTGAAAACCCACTGCACTGGATTGAAACTTTGTTATGAGTTTATTTGTGGCAAAAATACAGAACAGAAAGGGATTTAAGATAACTTTAATTATTGCTGTGTTTCTGCTGTTCTTTCTCTTCTTGTCAGAACTTGTACTCTGCTTTTCCTTCGCTAAATCAGCAAAAGTAAAGCCTTCTTGCACGAGACTCTCGCTAACGCTAACGCAAACCGCAGCAAGCTGTCTTTCATTAATCCCAACCAACAATAACTTCTCTACTTCTTCAGACTCGAGACCTTTGCGTCATTAACGCGGTCGCCCTTTAGCCACATGAGCCGTCTTTAGCGCGTCTTCGTTCTTCAGGATCGTACAGATGGTCGACTTAGCCGTGTCGTCGTGTCTGAAGACGTCCGTAACAACAATGCTGTTCTCACATTTAGGTATCGTTTTCTTCCTATAATCAACTGTAATTCCTCTTAACAATATTCAATTGAGAGTAATCAATATTACTCTCACTTTGAGCTGTGTTGGGAGCCATAATGAGGGCTAGCGTACATAAAAAAGCACAAAAAAGGAGAACAGGATGTAAACAGTGTGAAGTAGCACACACCACTATGCTACGTTACAACACCGCAACACGGAAAACCCGCAAGTTGTTTTTTTGTGTTTCTCTACAAGGCTCGATTGAAAATTCAACCAAGATCTCTGTCCGTCGCCCGATTTGTTTGTGATTTGAGGCGATTCGTCAGCCCAGGTCCCACTGTAGTTGTTCTCCCATGTGCAAACATCGACATGGACATGGAGGTGTGCGACGATGAATCCGCTCACAATGGATGATTTTCATTAATCCTAATGGTTTATTCACGATATTGTGACCACGGGCCTTGTTGCCATCTTGATACCCAAGAAGTAAAAACAGACATTTCAAACGTGAATGGAGAAAAAACAGAGAGAAATTCTGCTTTTGCCGTTTCCTCATGGACTGGAAGCGACAGCCTCAGCCGTTGGCGCCGCTTGGGGTCAAATCTGGAAAGATCTGTAGGATCTGTAGGTCATGTTAGTTGGGTAAAAAACACAACCCCCCCCACCGATCGGACGGTTGGCGGTTCGATTCCCCAAATCTTCCGTCCCGTACGGCAAAGTGTCGACCCGAATGACCCGGATGGCGCCTCGCACAGCAGCCCTGCCGCTGCCAGCGTGCGAATGCTTTTCAGGGGTAATTTAGTGGCGTACGATAGGAAAAGGTGCTTAATGTCGTTGTCGCGGCGGCTTCATTGTCACACCATGACCGTCGTGCGGCTCGTCCCAAAGGACGCCGTCGCCCCGGCGTGTCCGTCCTCTCCAAAGTGCAGATGTCACTGGGGCGTCATCAGAAGGATGTCTGTCCTCTGTTGGACGTGCAGCTCTTCGTTATGGAAAAGCTTCTATGACCATCATGAATGCTGGTTGGCTGCAGTGCTCAATCCTGATGTGCCAGTTATGAACGAATCGTTCAAAACCGCAGTCATTTTACTGAGTCATGAGTCTCTGGCCCCTATTGACTTGTTCACAAGTTTGTCCCCAACTTCTTTCCACTGAAAAGACTAGACAACATGTCACTATAGCATGACTGCTATTCTAACTCCATCTGTATAAATATATCAAATTAATCCCTGGATTAGCCCTGGGGGAAGAGCAACAGCTCCGGTTTCTTGTTCCAGTTCATGTCCCCCTTTTCCGTCCCTGCTATGAGCTGTAAAGAAGATTAACAGCCGGTCACAATAGCCTTCCCTCCTCACACATTGAACGACTCAACAAAGGAATCACACAGTAGCCCGGGCTAGCTTTCCCCGCTCACAAAACCAACGACTCACACATTAACCCAAAGAATGAATCACACAGTAGCTCACTGTAGCCCTGTGCACTCACAAAACCAACGACTCATTAGCTCGACGAATAAAACGCTCAGCGCGGTCGCCCTCCACGCTCACAAAACGAAGGACTCCCCCAGTAGGCAGGACGACCTCCGCAGTCACGGAGCAAACTACTGGCCCAGCGACTCAAAACCCCGATTCCTTTAGGCGAGTGACTTCTATAAACTCGGTTATGAAGTCGGTTGAAATAATTATCTTTCCCATCACTTGGGTAACCTTGATCGTCAGTACCAAACCAAAAAAAACCACCCTTCGGTTGATGTTCGAGGCGTTTACTGACAGCCGGTGCTTTTCCCGCTGCTTGATGGCGTGATGGAAGCGTGAGCTGGCAGCTGCCACCAGCCTTTCCATTAGACAGAGGAGACTTAGCTGTTTCCGCGGCTGTTATGCAAGAGACCATGGAGGCGAAGGCCGATAAAGAGGCAGATGGTCGGTGTGAACGCCGCCTGTCATCAGCATTCCTTTTTCCCACTGTGTTTCGTCGCAACACCCGAGGCCGGCTTTGGCCCGGGCGCCCTTCTGGGTCTTTGCCGAACCGAGCGGCGATGTTTGGGCCGCGCGGTCGCGATTCAAATTACAAGTCTCGAAAGGCCCCCCGATGGAAAATCGGTGACGCCGACTCCGGAAGAAGCCTCATTGTGCCGGCTAGCGTTACCCGACGCTAACGCCCTGCTAGTTATCTGACAGACACGCTAACGGCTCAGCACGAGATGTTTCCACGTGCGCCCGAGGAGCGTTCGTGCCATTTCGGTTGGATTTTAGCAAAAATAGCAAAAGACGGCTGTTAGCAGCCCTCTTTGGGGTTGAAGATCCCAAAACAAATCCAAGCTTTCATTTTTTCTATTTTGAATTTTAGTTCACAGAAAAGAAGGGATCGATAAACGCAAGAAACAAAGAAATGGTGTTTAAAAACGCAACATGTAGCAACAAGCTACTGTGACTGCTAAAGTACTACGCTAAAGTATTTACAAGCTGAAATTAATTTGAATTGGCAAGTCATTTATTCTCCATGGAAGTTTTAGAGATTATCAGAGTCTTACTCAACTTAGCGATTACAAGCTAATAGCTAAGTAGCTGTTAGCTTCCTGGTTGCAGCCTGAGAAATGAGGCGTGCAGAAGGCCAGATATACATCGGTGTCTGGTGCAAGTTCCCGCCGCCTGGCGATCGGGAGCGCAGCCTCTCCTCCGCCAACCACCCGAAAATGATTAAAATGCTATTTTCCGCCCCCCGGGGCCGTGGGCCCTGCCGAGCGAGGGCTTGGAGGATCGCGCCGTTGAAAGCGCCGAAGGCGCAGAGGCAGGTGCCGAATGTCAACCCCGGAAAAAGGGCTAGAATTTCTCCAAAGGGATTTACATAACGAGGCCTAACTATAGCAGCCGCTGCGTTTCTTTTTTTAACAATATGTTTTTTGAATTCTTAACATTACAACATAAATTAAGGACTTGTACAGAAAACAAACAGGCTATTTAAAGAAGAAAAGGAATTACACTGCTTAACATCTTCCGCATTATCCGAACTATTGAGCGCATCTGAGTAGAAGGCGCTAACAATAAAGAAATAAATCTATGTGTACATATAAGGGCCACACTTGTCTAGAAGCCGCAGGTGTCCACTTCGTAACGGGAGATATTTACACACAAACATTTTTTTAACTTTTAATAAAATCCAGACTGGTAACATCCATAAATACGTACTGGAAAGGCCTTTGTTTCCCGAACGTTGGCTGTAACACGGCTGATGAAAAAGATGAATCATTTCTTTGTCCTCCTCCAGCCGACGTCTATCTGGGTTTTCCTCCTGCGCACTAAATCCATTCAAGTCGTCTTCTTCGCCGTCGGAATAGAACGGCCTCACAATTTCACGCTCCTTTCACGGGTCCGATGTGACCGGCCTAAATGTTTTGGCGGCGTGAAGCTCGTCAGTCCCAAAAAATCCATTCATAAATAAATACAATGAGCCAAATCGTTGTTTAAGCCGCAGTGTTTGCAAACGCTAATACTCACGATGGAGGTGGATGGAACACTGTGAATGTTATTGCCCGACAGGATCGACGCCGTGCTGAGCAAGATGATCCATAAACACCTGCTAATTTCTCAAGACTGCCCATCAAACCGTAGAAGCTCAGCTAACGGAGGTTCATTGAGGAGCAGCATCCGACGTCCAGTCTGAATAATACTGTCTTTGCTATCCCCGAATCGTACATATCGTACGTAGCGGTGCATCTGTGCAGCCGGGGAAAGAAACCCCAGACAGTGCAGTCGGGTTCAAACCGCCATACGTGTCAGCAATCATGTGAATGTGTCACACCTGAAAATATGGCGTGTTGGGCGAGTCCAGAGAAGGTGGGTCGGTGAGCCTCCTGCGGATTTATATCCATCACACGAAGGGGAAACGTCAGGAAAAGTCAGTGTAATCTCAAATCCTGAATCCTGTGGGAAAAGAAGACTTGATGGCTGGCACTGATCCAGCAGGACGGGCCCTTCGGACGCCGTCTTCCAGCGATCCGCGTGCCCAGTTCCTCTTCCCGGGCCGTTCTCAACGTGCACGAGCTTGTAAATAGATCTGAAAATCTATCGAGGAAGGTTGAAACATGTTTCTTTTTGCTAGATTCAGGCCCGGCAGAAAGGCAGCGGCTGTCAGGACGAGCAGGGCGAGATCCTGTCCGCTGAATTAAAAACACATTTGACGGATGAAACCGGGCGCTGACCTGCAGGCGCCCCGTCCAGGAGAGCAGTCTGGGAGGGATTGGATGATTTATGTGTTTTCTTCATTTGTTCTGGATACGGATCTATTTTTCTTTCTAGTTCCAGAACCCGGCCCCGGTCCGCTCCGCGCGGGTCAAAGTACAGGGCGTCGGTCGCTCCTTAAAATCGGGGCCGCGTCCCGGAGGTGGCGGGGCGGCGCTCGGACCCCGGGCTCGGCGCCACTCGCCGGAGCATTCCTGCAACCTCGGCCGCGGATAACGACCTTCAGCTGTTAAGAGGCGGAAGGTGCGCGGGGAGATAGCGCTCCCGGCCCCGCCGGCGGCTAACGGCCGACACGCCCGGCCCGTTGTGGGACTCCCCTCCCCGCGACACGCGATAACACCCAGGCGCTCTTTCTCGCCAGGGCCTTTGTGCCGACCCCGCTTTCTGGTTTGCGCTCGACCTCCGTGGGCGGAAACGTCCCGTAAATAGATTCGCGCGTCGGGAGGATATCGCCCTCCACCCGGCTTTGCCTCACCACCCCCTCCGATCCCAACGGAGAAGCCGTTGTTTTGAGGGACGGCCCTGCGGAGCGAGCAGTGTCAACGGGGACAAACATACATCACCGCATGAATTACACCGCACGCATCAGACCCTGGAAGAGCCGCGCCCATTTTGGCCTTTTTGTTTCCTTTTCTACCGTCTATAAGCCGCTACCTTTTCACACGCTTCGAACGCTGCGGCTTAAATGACCAGTCGGCTAATTCATGGGCTTTTTGGGCCGACGAGCTGAACCGCCACGACGTTTAGCCTCGTCACATCAACCCATGAGATGAGGGTGAAATTCAGACGCTGTTTGGATAAAAAGCCCTTCCAGTGCGTATTTGGATGTGACCGCTATGGATTTATTTAAACGTAAAAATAATGTTTGTGTGTAAATATCTCATGTTACATCGTGGACACCTGCGGCCTTTATATGTACACATAGATTTATTTGGTTTGTATTGTTAGCCGGCGCAGCTTCTGTTCAGGTGCGCTCCATATTCTGGAAATGACAGTATTTGAATCTCAGGTCAACTTTGCACGCCTGCAACTGACGCGCTGACTTGACAACCAGAGCTTTGGACCTCATCAAGATCCCATAATAGCACGTGTGTGCGAGTGTGTGTTTGTGTACGTGTGTGTGTGTTTGAGCTGATATAAGGAATAATTAAAGGTGCGTCAGGAGCTGTGACAAGCAAACGGTCAGCTGATGCAGACGTTGCAGAAAGGGCGGAGGCCCTGATGAAAGGTTAGCCGTCATCGGGTCCCGGGGCCTGTCAGGTGACCTCTGCGACCTTTCACCGCGTTTGCTAGTTTTCATCCGCGGTTCGACAGATTCACGCCGCCTCAGTGCGATCCTCCTTCTACATGCAGGGCCGGTTTTCGGTTCGTTGACGCGCTCAAAGGTGAACGAGGTGAACAAAAAAAACCCAGCGGCGTGTTAGTTCAACGCTGGGACGGCGGCGGGGGAAAGGGTGTGCCTGCCAAAGAGCAAACTGACTGAAACATCCCTGAGAATGACGGAGGAGGTCGAGAGCCGCTATTTACCTTCGGACTTTTGTGAGATTAAGCATATTTAGCTGTCGGATGGTGGCGGAACTGCTCCCTTTAAAAACTTGTTCCCGTGTCTGTTTTGAGACGTCCTTCGTCGTGCCGCCGCTCCGCCCGCAACGCTCTTTTTACCCTCCCGGCCATCAGGATAAAATGGACGCTGCCTCGGACGTGTTCTCGTTCCCCTTCCAGCGCCACCCTGGAATGTCCGTGTAAACAGAAACGTTTAAACTGCCCGTCGGTTATCATCGCCGAGCGTTTTAAAATACAAGCTGCTTTCAGTTCCCTGGATTTACGGCGGCCCGCGGCTTCCCTGAATGTTCCCTGAATGTTTCCCGCTTAAGATGAACTTGTTACTTCAACCTATAAACTCGACGTCCATTCCCTTCGACCCACAGACTTCATTTGAAGCAGGTTCATTGAAAACTCAAACTGCTTTGGTCCGAGGGCCACACGATGCCGAGGGGGCCGGACCGGTACAATCTGAGCGTAATTACCAAGAAGTTGCACAAAGTTCAACTGTTTCCTCTGTTTTAGCACAAAGCAGAACAGGGAAATGATACAAATCTTTCTATGTAATGAGCCGTTCCTTTAAGAAAGTGGTGTGTTCTCTCTGTTCTCAGTTCTCTGTGCATTTTGTTGTATTTTCCACCACGGCGAGTCTCATCATGGCACCAAAACTCGCTGCATCCACCCGGTCATTTTGGAACTTTATACTGTGAATGTATACAGCGTGTATTTGAAATGTGAATGAGTGAGTGAAATGTGTTTCGGGGCTGCGTGGCCGAAGTGATGTTGAGACGCCGAACCCCGAACCGCTCCCGTGGCATCGTGGCATCCATGACGGCTGAAAAGCAGAGTGGGAGCTTCCCTGCAGGGATTCATAAAGCATGAATGATTTTGTCTCTATGCTGTGTGAATGAGAGTGTGAACGGCCGTCTGTCTCTGTCGTCCCGGGTCGGCAGCCTTGAGCTCTCAAAGTTTCCCCACGGTAAAGAAAACAGGAGGAGCCACACGCTGAAATTCACCCGACTGGAATTTAAAATGAATTAACACGGCACACAACATTATTTTTTTTGCCTTTATGCTCTGTATAAACAAAATACGTTGCATTCTTTTAGATCAATGAACAACTGCAGAGAAAATGACATTACTGCATGCAAAAAAACATTTTGAGTCGAAGGTTGCCTTAAGCAAAATACTTAATGTCTATTTGAGTC
The DNA here is from genome assembly GCF_037954325.1 of Fistularia commersonii. Taxonomy (NCBI): domain Eukaryota; kingdom Metazoa; phylum Chordata; class Actinopteri; order Syngnathiformes; family Fistulariidae; genus Fistularia; species Fistularia commersonii. The sequence continues at coordinate 17,846,337 of NC_141300.1, forward strand.
CTTCTTGTATTTATGGAAAAAAAAAAGCTGAACCACATGATCCGCCGGCAGCAAACCAAAACCCTGGTCCTCTTTTTGTGCGCTCAGACTTTCACTGGTTAAAATGATCTCAACACTCTTTGTTTAGATGTTACAAGATCGCCATCATCTTCAAATTTAAAATGACATTTTAAAACTGAATGAACTGTAATAAATAGATACTCGCTAATAATTTTCAAAAGCCACAAGGAGGTGGCTTTTGAGCGTATTCAGCATATTCAAATATATGCTGTATCCTCGGGTTGGCGACCGCTTGCTGTCGGACGCGTGAAAGAGCCGGGGAATCTTTCCACGCCTGTATGAGATGAGAACGGTTGTACCGCTCGGGGGGAACCCCACTCCTCGCCCAGCAGCAGCTGGGGTACACTCCAGCAACGCTCACCAGCCCGACTGCAGGATGAGCGAAGAAATAAGAGGAAATAGACTTCATTCATCCCACAAGGGGAAGTTCTTTTACCATAGCAGCGTAACAAGTATCAGTAGATAAGGGAATAAATATAGAGAGAGAGACAATGAAAGGATCGCAAAAGATGTCCACAAATAAACAGACAGCAGAGAGAACAAGGAAAAGAATAGACAACCAAATGGTCAAAAAGAAAAAAGCCAGCGAGGGGGAGAATAGATGACGACAAGTATAAGAACAATAGCGACAATAGCGATGACAAAAAATAAACAGGATTGGAACGGACTGAGACCGAAGGGGACAAAAAAACACGTTATACATCGTACGTCGTTTCCTAGCGAATCAATTCTCTTCCGCCGTTCCAATTTCAGATAAAATGTGAGGGCTCCAGACTCGGGGTCACCCTGTGCCTTTCAGTCTCAGCTTCAGACGCAGCCAAACTTAAAGCCGCGTGAATGTAAAGAGCGGCGTGACGTCAAACAGAAGGAGCGGCGGCCGACCCAGGGTTTGGTATCACAAACACGAAAAAGGGAAAAAGAGGTGGAGGTCTTTTTGTGAAAGGACGAAACGCTTTGATACTTCTCACCGCGTCCCGGAGGTGCAACGAGAAGGAGATATGCGACTGGGCGTCGCGCGTGGGGAAGCGATCTCACCCTTCCAGGGAAATGTCAACATCCAGTCCCACCGACTCGTGAAGCCGCAACAATGATCCACTGAGACGGGATTCCCCGAGCCGCACCTCAGCGGGGAAATATGTGGATGCGTCTTCTCTTCTGTGAGCCGAGGATGCTAGAAACTTGGCAGGAAGGCCGCGATGCGTGGGAGGACGGCGGCTCTGTCCTCGCTGTGTGCGTTCGATTGTTCTTCTGTCTCGCCCGAGGGGAGAAACAGGAAGTGGTGGATTAAACCGCAAGATTTCAGCCACTTCTGACGTCCGACTTCCCTTGTTTATCTGCACGCCGAGCTGCATCCGATCGGCCGATCGCCATTAATCAGAATACTTTATCGATCCCCCTGCGGGGAAACTGCCTTTTCCTTGCAAGCGGCTCCTGCTACGGAGTCGAGAGGGGAAAATCCAACTAGAACGCGACATGAAAGTAAAAAATAAAATAGCAAATAGTAAAAATAAAATGAAAAAAGCAGTCAGGATCAAAAGAAATCAATAAAAATGAAGTTAAAGGTCTGTAAATATATATCACATATGCAACATATATACCTGTGTGTTTACATATGCATGTTTATGATTACATGTGTTAATTTGAGTATAAGTAAGGGTTGTTGTCAGTAAAACATTTATTGCACAGAAGACATGAAACTATTGCACATAAGGAGAATTATTGCACACAAAACACATTTCTAATTTTTAAAGTGCAAACTCATCACAGCAAAGATTTTATCATCAGTAACATCAGTGTCTCTCTTTTATTGATTTTTTGGGGGGATTTTTTCCGCAGCGGTCAGTTTGCTGTGGTGAAGCGCTGCGTGGAGAAGAGCAGCGGGCGGGAATACGCCGCCAAGTTCATCAAGAAGCGTCAGAGTCGCGGCAGCAGACGCGGCGTGAGGAGGGAGGAGATCGAGAGGGAGGTGGACATCCTGCAGCAGCTGCAGCACGCCAACATCGTGTCGCTGCACGACGTGTACGAGAACCGCACCGACGTGATGCTCATCCTGGAGCTGTGAGTCCGTTCGATAACGTGCCCGGATTTTGCCGGTACGAGTTATTTAACACAAAGGAGTCGTTTGACATGATATTTGGTTCAATGGAGTTACATTAATGCCCTCCACGCTGATGTGGCCGCCTGAGAAGGAGTTTGACCCTCTGGATTAAATGGTTTCTTTCCCTTTGGAGCAAAGTGATCAAAGTCTACTGAGGCGGCCAACTTTGTGTGTTTGCTAAGCCGCGTGTTTGCTGGCAAATCCCTGCCAGCGTTTTTTCTTTTAAGAGAGAACTGAATGTCCCGCTCCCAAATCAATGATGCCTGTTTTTTTTTTGGAAACGATGCCTCAAAGAGTCGCGGCACCGTAACGGACCCAATTAGGACCGGCTCCACGGCCAGCCTCGTCCAGGCGGGAGGAGGCCGAGCGAGCGAGCGAGCGAGCGAGCGGCCCCGGTCAGCGGCGGGGAGCTCGCGGGCCGCCGTCCCTTCAGCGCCGCATTGTACAAGAACAGCTTGTGCTTACGAGTTGGCAGCCGCTGAAAGAGTCTGGAGCTTTTCTAGAAATGTTCTAATCAGGAGCCGGGACGGACTCAGAAGTGGGGCAAACAGGCCGCGCTCGCCTGCCGCCGCGCACAACTGGCTGAAGCACACTGGAGGGCTGCGCACTTGTGTTGGTCTGCCTTATCTCAGTGTGTGTGTGTGTGTGTGTGTGTGTGTGTGTGTGTGTGTGTGTGTGTTGCAGGGTCTCTGGAGGAGAGCTGTTTGATTTCCTGGCCCGGAAGGAATCCCTGAGTGAAGAAGAGGCCACTCAGTTTATCAAGCAGATCCTGGATGGAGTCCAGTACCTCCACTCCAAGAGGATCGCACATTTTGACCTGAAGGTATAACATATAAGATAAATATAACGAATTAACTCTTGGACTAAATTCTCAGTCTGCTAAAGAGCGGGTGTTGAAACCGCACATCGCACATCCTTCCTGTTCTCTGCGGCTTCCGTCCGGCCCGTCCGGCTCCGTCAGGTTATCTCATCAGCTTCAGAGAGCAGAAGTGACGCGTCGTAGTGACGACAAAATGACTCTTGAGCTTGTAAAAGCTCAAACAAGACGTTGAGCCCGTTCTCTCTCTCTCTCTCTTCATTCTTCACCGTCCCTTCCGTCTCCAGACTCCCCCCATAATATATCAAAACATTGCCATTAGCTTTCTTTTGTGCACGACCGCTACTTTGCACTGAGAAATCCATGGTGCTGCTCTTGCACCAGAGAGCATCGCGGTACTTCACACTGACCTTCGCACCAAACTGCAAACAAATATCAGTCCGTGTCTACGTGCGCTTTCTACTTCAAACCGCATAGTTTAATGTTTACCGGTTCATGTAACAGTTCACTTTACTGCTATTATTATTTTCTGAATTTCATGTTACCGTGGGATTGTGAGAAAGGTCTTCCCCAGCACTCTGTATGTACGGTGCGTTCAAGGATTCAAGACTTTTATTGTCATTACAGAGTGCGACAAAATGCAGAGATAGCAGCTCTCAGTGGAAACAAAACAAAAAACACCTTAAAAAGGAGGACACAACACAACAATACAACAAGCAGTAACTCTGGGTTAGAGATAGAAGAAAAAATATAAGACCAAAATTATATTGAAAAAAAAAATTAATGAAAAAAAAAATGTTTACGAAATATCAAAACTAGAACTACAAACTAGAAGAACAAATAGATAAAAGTCAAGATGTGGAAAAGAAAATGTAAATTGCAGTGCAGTGTGTATGAGGTTGAAGTGCGCTGACCTTTCTGGAGTTAACACTGTGTTTCAATCTGTTTCTTTTGCCCCGATTGTCCTAAACTGCCCCTTTGACGGCATCAGTCTGGGGTGGGAGGTCTCCGGGGTGGGACGGATCTCTGAGGATGCTGTGGGCTCCGCTGAGCGTGGACTATTCTCTGCGTTTTGGGACCTGAAGGCGTCACGTCTCCACCCGACCCTTTAAAATATGCACAAATCATGAATAAGTGTCTGGGACTGGGTGGCGCGAATCTTGCGTGACAGCCGCTATCTGGCTCGCTAAATCCGGATATCTGCGAAAGATCTGCTTTGCTTTATTTTGCCTGTAAATTGTGTTCGACGTGAATTTAACCGCTGCATTCTTTTCCCCTAAATGCTTGCGCGAAAGGCCGATCCAAGCAGGTAACCGCCGTCACGACTCGCACACGACTCCGGTTATGGCTGGTCATAATGCGGCGGCGGCGGAGGGGCGGGCGAGGGTCAGGGCCGCGGTCGAAGCCGCCCGTCCGCCGGCTCTTCCTCCCGCCGTCCGAAAGCGGGTTCATCGAGCACTCGTTCGTCGTCGCGATCGAGAGAGACGGTTGGTTGTCAGCCGCCGGCCGGGTGGAGCCCCGGGTGGAGCCCCGGGTGGAGCCCCGGGTGGAGCCCCGCCTCTCGCCGCGTCTAAACCCCTCCATCCGTCTCAGTTTTCGGCATGTTATCGCCATATTTATCCCGCCGTATTTCTAACTGCGGAAGGCTCTGGAGCCGCGTGAAGCTTTGTCATGATTTTAACGTCTCCGTGTCCTTCTCTGCGCCTCAGCCTGAAAACATCATGCTGCTGGATCGGACGGCGCCTCTGCCCCGCATCAAACTCATCGACTTCGGACTGGCACACAAAATAGTGGCCGGGGCCGATTTCAAAAACATCTTTGGAACCCCGGAGTTTGTCGGTGAGTGTTTTTTTTTTTTTTTTTTACATTTTTTCCAAGTGGTCGTGAATGTCGAGTGTGTTGGGTAAGTCCCCCGGAGGAGGCGTGTGTTCTCCCCGGGACTGTTTAGTGATGCCGGAGTGTCTATTTTCAGCTCCGGAGATAGTCAACTATGAGCAACTGGGCCTGGAGGCAGACATGTGGTAAGACCTGTCGTTACCCCCGACCCGCAAAAGGCCGCAGAGCATAACTCTGGATTAACCTTGTGCTATTTTTCGTAGGAGCATCGGAGTCATCACCTATATACTGTAAGTGCACGGTGACTCGCCGTCACCGACGACGACCCCGAAACCGATCGGCGAGGGCCGTCTGAACGGGACTGCGCTCCTGTTTCAGTTTGAGCGGCGCCTCGCCCTTCCTGGGCGACACCAAGCAGGAGACCCTGGGGAACATCTCGGCCATGAGCTACGAGTTCGACGAGGATCTCTTCAGCAGCACCAGCGAACTGGCCAAGAGCTTCATCAGGCAGCTGCTGGTGAAGGACACCAGGTGAGCCGGCGCTCCCGCACAAAGCCGCCGAAGCGCTAGCTCGCCACGGAAGGGGAATCTTGAGCACATTAAATGTCCAGACGGTCGTTTCGGCAAGTCTGCGGGATTTAGACGGGATTTGCTCCGGTGACGCAATTTTAATACACAAAGTAAACCGACCGAATGGACGCGGTTTAATAACCGGCATAATTATAGTTGTGTTGTTTCATCTAGTTTGTGTTCCACAAGGTTCAGGTCCCGGCGGCTCACCGGAATCTTATTATTTCGGGCCGAGCTTTTACGATTAGTGTTGGTAATGTGAGGGAGCGGCGGCCCGTCCCGGCCGCCGTGGGCCGAGAGGCGCCGATCCTTCGCTCATTCACGCATCCGGGCGGTTTGGAGTCTCCAGTGAACCTCCTGCAGGGTTTGGACCGAGGGAACCGGAGTGGAACCCACGCAGGAACCAGGACTTCATGGAGGCTCCACACTCCCCCCGTGGGATTAGAACCGGGGCTCGCTAACCGCGCCGCTCTAAACGTCCAGATTAAATCCCAATATCTTTCTCTCCTCTTGGTGTTTCCGGTCCGAGTCGCCTCTGGGTTGCTATGGTTACAACGGTCTCTCCCTCTCTCCTGCAGAAAACGGATGACGATACAAGACGCCCTCAACCATCCATGGATTAAGGTACCTCTGCTCGCGACAGCATGTTTCTGTGTTGCCTGTTGTTGCCGTGAAACTCCGCAACGGCGGCGATCCGTTAACCGACGTGCGTTTCGGGTGCCGTGCGGCCCGTCCTCGCCGCCGAGGCACAAACCCCCCCGATTAATGACGCCGTGCATCTGGAACAGCCGTCAGAACATGAGCTGCTGCTTCAGAGGCCGATCTCCACCGCCGCGCTTTGTAAAGGCATGAGGTTTGAAGCAGCTGTTTAACTCCCAGGACCGCGGCTCCACGGCCGGCTGCCGGCGTGCACGTTCACGTTCACGCGGATGTTTTCCCTCTTCATCCTGTTTGGATGAAAGCATGAAGCCAGGAAACATACTTCACCCGTTGGAGTGCCCGTTGTGGTTTTTTTTTGGAGCTCTCACCCGCCGCAGGCTGGCAAACTAATCCCACAGCGCGACGCCTGCCGGGATGCTCGTCGGCGGCCCGTCACTCACTGTCCCTCCGTCCCTCTGTCCCAAGTCCCGGCGGCAAACGGGAGAGGCGGCCGGCGGGCGGCGGGCCGAGAAGAGAGCGGAGCCGCCGAAGACGAGGCGCCTGAAGGAGTACACCGTCCGGTCTCACTCCGCCGTCCCTCAGAACAACACCTACGCCGACTTTGAGCGCTTCGCCCGTGTGGCGGAGGACATGGATCTGATGGAGGCGGGGCTGTCAGACGTGGCGGAGGCTCGCCGCGCCATGCGGGGCGACGTCGACGCTCTGCTGTCCGTCTACAACCGCAAAGAAGCCCGGTGCAAGGAGCGGAGCGAGGACGCCGGGAAGCGCCTCTCCCAGCTCCGCTACGAGTACCGCGAGGCGGAGGCCGCCAGGAGGCTGCTGCAGGAGGACCTGGAGGACGCGGACGCCGGCCTGCGGACCGTCAGCGGGAAGCAGCTCCAACGGCAGAGCCGGCTGGAGGCCCTGAGGCTGGAGCTGAACGCTCAGCTGCGGTGGCTGCAGAAGGCGGCCGCCTCCGCCGGTCCCGAAGGAGACGACGACGGCGGCCTGAGCGCGGAGGTGAAGCGAGCCCTGAAGGAGCTGCTGCAGCAGTCCTGCGGGGGGGAGCTGCGCCCCGAGGCCCAGCCGCCGCTCACGGAGTCCGGTTGACCCCAGCGCACACCGGACTTTAACACAAGCAGCTTCACACCCGTACGCGTTCCCGATCCGGACCCGCCGGACCGATCCGGACCCGCCGTCTCCACGCGTCTGCGACCTGGAGCTTCGGCTTCAGCTCCCAGCCTGCAAAACCATCCATATCCACAAACGCGCATGTCTCCCCCTGTGAGACGAAATGAGGGCACGGTGATCCCAAACATGAAGTGACACCCGTCGAGGTGGCGCTAAAAAGACATAAAAAGATATATTTATCTTTTATTTTTTACCTTTTGAATGGAATGTATCTCAGCATCACAATTAATTTATTATTTCACTCATTCCATGACTTTGTCGCGTTTTGAAGCGCGTGCAGTGCGTTCATGTGTTCGCGGCGGCAAGGGGAAGCGGCGCCGCTGCAGCTTTATTCCTCATCTTTATTTCTTCCAAAGAGCACTTTCGTCAAAGACTGACTTGATTTACTTTGAATCCCTTTTTTTAGAAGAAGAGAAAAGGCCTTTATTGTCACTTTCATTTAATTTATTTCTTGAAAATGTTTCTCCGCTTGGAGACGCGTTTATTTTGTTGACGCGTTCATGTGTTGCACTTTTTAGCTTCTGTTCTGATGTGTGCGTTCACCTCCTCCCAAATAAATACATCAGACGTTCACGTTGTTTATTTTGAGATCTTACCAAATATGACATTTGAACTCGACTAACTCTGACTGACGCTGACGTGAGAGTTTCTTCGCCGTCTTCTTTCCGCAGCCCTCGAATCCCAGGCAGGCCATGGTGAAGAGGCTGTCGGTGGTCAACTTGGAGAACTTCAAGAGGCAGTACGCCCGGCGCAGGTGGAAGGTAAAACCAAAAATTCCACCGATGGTTTTCTTTTTCCCCTGGATAAGAACGCTCACCTCTCACCTGGCTCCCCTGCGGCCGCCCCAGCTGTCCTTCAGAATCGTGGCTCTGTGCAATCACCTGACCCGCATCATGAAGAAAGGCCACAAGCTGCCCGACCAGGACCAGGTGGGCACTCGCGAACCCCATGTTTTTTTAGTGATTTTATTTTATTCCTGCTGTTCATCATTTTGATGCTTCATGAAACCCCCCGATCGCCCCTCGCAGACAAATTTAGTTGTTCCGATTTCTGAAAAAAACGTCTGGTTTTGCCAGAGGGACTGCGAGAGCGACGTGGAGGAGGACGTTCAGAAGAAGAGGCCGAGGACCAGAAAGAGGAGCAGCACCTCCTGAAGGCGGCAGCCGGAGGCCGACGCGCCCGCGCTGCGACCTGCGATCCATCTGTTCCGGGGTCGAGACGGACCGCTGCGGGTCCAGCTCCCGCTCGGCGGACCGGAACACTCCTTCTGAGCGTGAGAGCGCCGCTCGCCAACTTCTTCTCCCCCCCGAGCCCCGCTTCCTGTTATCATCAGATAGAACGCGACTTGTCGACGGGAAACGACAAGCGCGTGTTACCACAAACACAAGAACGTAGGCGGCTTCCTCCGCGAGGGGCGCGGGGGTCGCGTGCGTAGATCCGACAGAAAAAGGAGGCGTTCCGTCCGACGTATTGACAGACCGGGGGGTTTTAGCGCCGAAGAACAATAAAACGGCATCCATAACCAAATGTTTACACGTTGCACGCCACCTCCAGCTCTGTATTTCAAGCGTAAAGAACATTTCGGAGCCATTCGCGTACTCTGTGGAACACGGGATCCTTTAGCTGGCTTGAAATAGCTTTCTACGTGAAACCCCGCAGTTTGTACTGAACCTCTGCGTTTTCATGTATTTATCATGTAAATATAAATATCTGCCAAATGTCTTACTTTCTACTAATCCTACTTTCATCACGGCACTTCACAGTTGCACATTGAGCACCTAATAAATTAACGACCGTGAATGTCATTGAGATGTTTCTCCCGTTTCATTCCGTTCTGACCGATCCTGCGTTATTGATCAGGGTGAGCAACTCATTTTCAATCTGCTCATGTTGTGATCATTTTTTTCTCCAGCCAACTTTTAAGTCTCACAACAGAGATGTTGTTTGGGTCCAACAGTGCTGAAGCAGATTTGGTCGTGGTGGTGTGTGTGACTGTGTGTCTGACTGTGTGTGTGTGTGTGTGTGTGTGTGTGTGTGTGTGTGGGTGGGTGGGTGGGGGGGAATAATTTGACCTGATCCGAATACATTTTTTGGCAGCCGTGCAAAGTAGGTCACTTCTGCAAAGATGTCCCAATCAACAAGTGGGTCAGTCTTAAATCTATAATCTGGTTTGTGAATTGGTGTCACTGAATGATTTTCTTTATTAGAGTCCCATGAGGGCCAAACCCGGGCTGTTCTTTTTCACCCGGGGTGAAAGAAAGAAAACAAACACGGCCGAACAAAAGCCGCTTTCGGACAGAACGCTTCACAGAACTATTAAGCTCCGATGCGCTTCCAGGAACTAGCCTCCACCATGGGAATCGTGCATAGTGTCGCGTTGTCGCGCGTCATAAAGGGCCGCGGGCGGGACGGTTGTGGCGTGATGGGATCCTGAAACGCCGCGCAGAAAAACAAAACTCCCCGCAAAGAACGGGGAGACGACGCCGACAACATGGAGAGCGAAGATGCCTCGCAGTCGTGTTCCACAACAGCAGAAACGATAACCAAGGACTATCAAATGGTTTGAAGGGTTTGTAGCCGTAAGCTCACTCCGTATTTATTCGAAAATGGTGCTCCGCAGTCTGCAAGGAGCGTCCGGTCATGGCCGTGGCTCATGACTTCCACCGATCATCTACATCAGCGGCCCCCAACCTTTTTTGTACGAATGGCCCGATTTTATGCATGAAAATGTATCCGTGGTCCGGTTGCAGGCGCAGGGGTTCAAATAATAACAATAATTTTCAGTTCGCAGTATTTAATCTGAATACAACCATTACACTTTATACCATACAATTGCAATCATTTTGCACTGTAATAAAAAATAAATACTAACAGTAATAAAAATGAAATGTTGAGGGTTTCATCATTTCACGAGCTGCCGTTCACAGCAAATAATGCATAAGGGGCGCAGAGTTTGTGTATCAGCTGTTGCGATGAACCCGTAACTTGGGTAGGATCTTGATATTTTCCTTTAAGTGCAGTTCTTTTTGCCGCCAGTCTTGTGCTGATGTGTGAAATGGCTGACGGTCAAGTGCGGCAGTGGGGCAAAGGCGGAAACGGTCCCTTTTCAAAATGAATTGTGCAAAAACTGCAAAAAGTCCATACAGTGCAAAAGCGGCTAAAAAGGCGAATACACATTCAGCCAGAGAAAATGGGATGTCAAAAGACATTCGGATACTTTTTTACGAAGGATTCGCAGAGTCTGAGGCTTTGAGCGAAGAGAGAAGGTTTGCCGGAGCAGATCGAGCGGCTCGGCCCGGAAGCTCGTTGAAAGAAAAAGACCTGGAACGCAGGCGAAGAGTCAGACCGCCGCCTCGGGGGGGCGGCGCCCGCCTCCGAGAGACGTTTCTCAAGATGCCGCCGCTCGGGAGGGATCGCCTCCAAATAAGGTCCCGCAGAAATGATTTCACCAGATGGCTGGCAAGTTCCCGCAAGAAGACACATCAAACAAGCAAAGACAGGAATCCGGTGCGCGTCATGAGGCCACGGCACATAAAAACCAATTTTCTGAAGGGGACACTCGAACCGCGTGAGAGTTGGCGGTTCGGACGACCCGGTGGACGTGAGTTCTCGAAGGAGCGGCTCTACGGGTTCAAGACGGCGAAGAACGGAACGAAAATACACATTTTGCAAGAGCGTGGGCTCAGAGGGGCCGAGGGGCTCGGACTTCGATCGGATTAGGAGCGAAATATGGTGAGACGATTCAGCCGGCCACGAAAACGGCGGCGGTGAGGCAAGCGGCCAACTTCTGAGCGCCCCTCTAGAGGGGCTGTTTGATGCTGTTTGGCCACGAGAAGGGATTCGTCAGCCATCGATCTAACATCTCAGGAATGGCACGGGTCTCTAAATATGCTAAACACGCATTGATGACCGATTAAAAATAGCACCGTCGTGCAAAGGAATCACTCCCCGGACCTGAAAACCCTCCCTGGAAGCCGACCGGGGCGACGGCCGAGGCCTGCGAGCATTTAAACCATTCACATCTGGTGAATAACATGAACCTCCCTGGATTGCCTCGATGGCAGATGATAATAATAAAGGATCAATACCCCGGCGTTCTGATAATCTGGGTTAAATTGGTCAGAACAGCCTTTTACACAGTGGCTCTCTTTGCAAGGTGGGCTGACTCAGTTTCCTCTGCGGAAGAATACATCCGTTAGAGGCTTAATTACACTCATATCCTATTGACTCACAACAGGTCAAACTTTCAACTGCAAATTCCACACGCATTGGATCATCCGGCGCCGCCGGCCGTGGAAAAGTTTGCAAGACCTTCGCGATGTAAACACAAAAATATCAATGCTTTTCTTCACATGAATTCATTTGTTCATTATCTATACCGCCTATCCTGTGCTGAAGGTCAGCAGTCCCAGCTGTCAGTGTGCAGACCGGGCTTCACCTTGAACACATATGGAGATCGCTGGTCTCATCATGATTCCAGTGTTTATTGTCCTATGTACAGCTGGAACATGTGTTTCCCTGCACAATGAAATTCTTATTTTGCTGTCCACAATTATAAGCATAATATATAAATGAACATAATATTATCTGTACAAAATCTACACGACAACTTTCTGTCTGAGACCACAGAGATAAATGTGATCCAAACTGAGCATGAAGGGCCCAGTGAAGGTAAACGCAGGAAAAACACGTTGAAAAAATTAAAACCTGTAGAAGTTGGAATTGTAATGTCAGTTTTTGTTTCCTTTTTAGTTTCGTGTCCTTATCATGCAAACACAAACACAGTTATGTACATCAGAACACAGAAGAACACACTTTTTTTTTCCAATTTTTTTTTTTTTTTTAATCTAAACATACATTGATAACATCTAGACTACAGGGGGAACAGCAAAAGTAACAGTAACATATAGAACATATAGATGGAACAAATAGGCGGACAGATGTACAGTTTAAGATGCCAATACTAAATGAATAAATACATAAAATGTTAGAAAAATGCAATGGGAGGACAATATGTATTTACCTTTACGAATCATCATAGAAAGTTTTTTTTGGCTTTGGGGTCTTTTCATAACCTGTAGGAAATGTTTTAAATCATTCAAAATCAAAGTTTAAAGAAAGTAAGATGGGGTCGGGGGGCGTTTGCATTCTGTTTTTGTGTAGGAAGAGCTTAGCTATACATAAACATTACTTCCCTTCAAGGACTTTTATTTGAAGCGATGGCAGATTTGACACCCAGTAGTTTTTTTAATTTATTTTTTTTATTGAACATAAATACTATAAACAGGTAGAAGGTAGAATCAAATGTCAATGAATCAACATGGGAAGAGGAAGAAAAGGACATACCTTTCTCATTCCTTGTAAAATAGAGATTTGTTGCGCGATCTCCCATGTTTGTAGTTTTTTTTTTTTTTTTTTTAATTGAACGTAAATAGTATAAACAGATACACAGATGTCCAAATAAACATGGCAAGGTGGAATTGAATGTCAATGAATCAACCGGGGATGAGGAAGCAAAGGACAGGAGGACATTCGTTCTGTATGTAATCACTTAATTGTTCAAGTTAACAGTGTTAAAGGTTTGTAAGAAATGTTTAATGCTAGAAGAAAAAGAAAGTTAAAGACAATAGATATATAAATACATTTATTCAATAATATAATATGTATTTAACCTTGTGGTTCACAAGGAATCTCAGACAACAAACTGTAATTTTTTTTGTTTTGGGATTTTTCCACAAGTTTTAAGGATTTTTTTATATAATTCAAATTGGTTTATAAAGAACGTAAACTTGGACGAACACTTTGGCATTCCGTTTTTGTGAATGAAGAACTTGGCCAGGCCTAAAATAACATGGACACAGAGTTCCTCTCTTTTGTTGCTTAAAAGTAAACCACATGTTATATCATCCCTTGAGAGGGAAACTGGTGACGATGGAAATTTGTCTTTAACCCATTTTTGAGTTTTAGCCCAAAAGCCCTGCGCTTTTCCGCGCGGCCATGTTTGTAGTCCCCAGCGGCGCCGGACGCCCACTTCCTGGTAGGACAAACCCGGAAGCGCTCGGAGCATGCGCATTGTGCAGCTCAAGCGTCAGCCATGTTTCGCGTCCGTCACCGGCGGGGAACGGAACGACACGCTTTCCGGTTAGCCGTCACGCCGCGGTGACGCACCTGTTGTAACCGAGTTAGAAGGCCGGTATACGGGGATCAATTCCGCGGCGGGCCGGCAGCGTGCCGCCGGGATTAGACGGTTCACGGCGGCGGTCGGTCGAACTGTAAATAGCGAGGAGGCGCAACCGTGTGTGTCACCGGGACGTTATTTACAGAACCTGAATGCTTCGCTCTTAGAATAAGCTACATTTTCTTCATTCTGTAATAAATTTTTTAAAAAAAGAAAACCGTCACCACATGCAACAAATTAAGTATTCATTAATTACGATTCAAAGACGACACGTACGTTCACTCCTTGCGAAATAATCTGGTTAGCATTTAACATTTTTATCCTGTTTTACACTCGCTATGCTAATAATGCAAATCTAAACCTCTTCTGAACTGCTGTGCAAATTGAAATGTCCCCTTTGTGCGTGTTTTCAAGACGCAATCTTTTATATTCGATTCTAAAATTGAATAAAAACAGCAGCAGCGAGTTATCTTGTGCAACAGCGCCCCCCAGCGGCCGCCCGGCGGCAGTGAACCTGGTTCGACTGGACTGGAGCGCCGAGGAACTGCGTGCAAAACAGCTGCTGCAAAAACAATATTCCTGCTTTTTTATTCCACCACCGAACTGAACAGTTAAATCTTAAGCACAATTTATACATATTGTTCCACACGATCGTGTGAATTCCAGCGCTAGGAACCGTATATCTTGATAAAAGCCACATTTACACGAGTACATTTCCGTGAGCCATTCGAAGGCCCGGCCGTGGCCGGCGGAGCCGAAACCCCCGGTGGTTGTGGTGGTGAGGGATTAATCATGAATGCCGGCCCCTCGCCGTGTGTGTGCGATCATTAGGCCGTGCTTGAGCACAATGATCACTCTTTGGGAAATGAGCTCCTCGAGGTTACTTTCATTATTCATACCTACGAGAGCCCGCAGTCTGAGTCCTATTCCTGGAAATGTGATTTAATGAACCGCGGCCATATTTAGGCCCTTGATATGTTACCGGGTGGTGTGTCTGGGTTAGAGGGTCCCCTCCCCGTGTTTTATCATTTAGAAATCTGACTCCCGGCACCTGCGAGATTAAGCCTTTGGGCGGTGACAGATGTTATTCATCAGAGTGAGCCACACTGAAGATGACTACCGTTCCCCCTTCAAGGCAGCGTCTGCCGTTTGATTGATTGACCTTTCCGTCCACGTGGTGCGCAGCTGCGAAAAGAGCAGCGGTGGATCCGGCAAGACGAGCCCTGGGATTTATCCGATAAACACCGGTTGTCCAAAACCCCCGTTTCACACAACAATAGCATTACTTTGAGAACAGCGTAACTCATGTTAAGCGTTCGGGTGAAATTTATCGGCGGTTCTCCCGCACATCTTGCAGCCTCTCGGGCAGGAGGAGACGACTATCTGGTCAGGATGAGCGGGGAGGCATCAAGCGAATGCTCAGGTGACTCATCTGCATTCAGCCTGGCGGAGGGGTCGGGGAGGGTGTCTGTCTCCAGGCTGGTGACTATTTCAGCCGCATCTCACTGAAATGTGAGCCGGGTACTTTTGTTGCTTTGTCACGACCGGAGAATGGAATGGCGTGCCTTCCGGTCGGCCGTCACGTTCGGGCCCTATGCCGTCTGGTGTTAACCAGGCCGCGGCCGGGGGACGGGGGGGGGGGGGGGGGGATCTGTCCTCGCCCTCGCCGGGTCGTCGCTTCCCGATCGTGGGCTTCCTGGTCGCGATCTGTGTGTTCGCCGTGAAGCCCAACCTCTACCTCTTATCTGCCGTGCAAAACAAACGCAGCTGGTGTGCTGCCAGATGCGCCGGCTTTAAGCTGCCGCCCGTTTGTTGTTTTTAAGCACGATTCGCATCTTGCTGGGACTTCAAATGCCCAGAAGAGCCGGTCAACCCCCCACCCACTCATGACGCATCGCTGGCATAATTGGTCTCAAAGGTACCAGCAGTCCACTCCTTGAAGAAACAGAACAAAACAGGGGCCCTACGATTAGGCGATAAAAACAAAGATTACGTAAGATGTCCTGCGGTGAGCTTAACATTTCTGATTAGATGTATTTGTTTTCCTGTGACAACCCATTAATGTGGATCAATGGTCATGTAGGCCCTCTAATAAGAATAATCTAATATTAGCACATTTCCCAATCTGTGGCACAACCGGTGGCTCTGTTTGTTTTCTGGGGCGCTCAGTTATTAATTTTGCATTTCAAATTCAATAAAACAACCACTCCCTGTTTTCTAATGTGGACAGTTGCGTCAGGCTCCGAGCGATTCGGAGATAGTCCTGCCCTTCAGTTCCCTGGCCGTGTTCTTTTTAACTCCGTATTAAAGAGGTCGCCAGAGCCGCCACCTTCCATATGAGAGACACGACTAAGACGGGACTGAAGGACTCGTGCATTGGTGACGTCACCACTGGATTATCTTGATGTGCTTCAAGATTCAAAGTGTCTATTGCCACACGTACGGTGTAGAAACGGGCTTCCTATACAGTATCATTCCTACTTTGCTGTCCGCAGTGCCTTGGGACACGTGGCGGTAGAAGAGTGTAAACATTGTTCTAAATATGATTCTGGATATGAATGTGAACATGAGAGTGGAGCAGCGGTTCTCCAGGCTGCCACAGAAGAGTCTCCAGGGCCCGCAGATGGTCCAGGTGCTGCGACCCGGCCCTCGCCTGGCTCCGCTGCCGGAGCAGACTTGAAGCCGCTGCTCCTCATCCACGCGCCATCTTATCTGACGTGGTGAAATGAAGTCGAGCCTTTTGTGTCCCCGACGTCCGGAAACGTCTTTTGCCGAGAGGCCTTTTCTGTTCGTGCGCCAACACGGCGGAAGGATCCGCCGCCTGACATCAGGCGGGCCCCATCCCGTGATTCTTTCAAGCAAAGCCGAAGACCCGCAGCGGTTCGCGCTTCCGCCTCACAGCAAGAAAGACCACGGTCGGATTCCGACAGGAATGCGATTGCATGCCTCTGTGTTTGGCCATGTGATCCACTGGGTCAACACCCCCCCCCCCCCCCACTGCACGCCCCGGAGGGCGAGGGAAAGTGTGTGAGATGAATGAATATTTAGGTGCTCAAAAAATGAAATCATCAGCTAAATTATTTGCAGACCAAACAGCAGTGTGTTTGAACAAAATTTGCAGAATCATTTTTTATAATTGTGTTTCTACTTCTGTGTTTTTCCAATGGAAATCAACAGCACCCGATAATGTTAAGGATGTACTTGGGGATTTCACAATACAATATTTTTTGACTGAATTTAGTGCCTTCTGAAATAAAAGAAATGAGCTGAAGGTGGATAATGGGGTAAAGCGTTTGTCACCTGCTGCAAAAGCAAAACACTTTTCATCATATCAATTTCATGCTTTAATATAATCCCAGCGGGATTTCACACGCCCACGCTCCTCAAGTCACTCATGCTCTGTCCCCCACTGTCATTTTGAAATTTGATTTTCTCTTTTTTTATGAAGAAAAATCTATTCCGGTGCTGCCGGTCAAACACACGTGTCATTAAATATATCTCTTTAATAAATAAATGACCTGTCAGAGACGGTGGAATCCGTCGGGCCCCGATGAATTGCCGCCGACCGTGATATTCCCACTGCAATATCACCGATATAGCAACATCGATATACTTTGTCTGCACCAGTGTGTGTAGTATTGATGACAAACAATAAAAAACCCATTTGCTCGGTCACATAACCAAAGGCGTGCCGACCCCACCTGCTCATCTGCTCCCGGGCGAGAAGCGGGGGAAGGACCGCCGCCGACGCCTCGACGCTAATTTGCCCGCTCTGCTAATCATTTAGCGAGGAGGCAGCGGGGAGGCGGAGGATATTTCAGGTTTGCTCAGCTCTTAATAAAAGGTGCTCAGACCGGCGGCCCACGAGGCCCCTCCTCGCCACGGGGGGCGGGGAGGCAAATGAAACGTCTGCACGGCTTGCGCCGGGGTAATGAGTGGCTGGGGGATCGGATCATAATGCGACGCAGTCTTCCTCATCTGCTTCCAGGCTCCGAGGCTGCAGAAGGAACACATTAGCGCTCCTCCTCCTCCTCCTCCTCCTTAAAACCCCTTCTCTGGTCGCAGAACCTGTGCCTTCTTAAAAGGAGCCAGAGGTTCGCTTTGGGCAAAATCATCTGCTGACTGGCCCTGAACCTCCGAGGTGCTTAACTGGCTTTTTTTTTTTTTTTTTTTTCAAAAACAATCATGGAGTTAAACGCTCCTTTTCCGGTAGAGTAATTCTAATTCTGCGCTTCAAGCGGCCTCTGTCGACGTCAAAAGCGCAGGGGTTCGGTAGATTTCGACGCAGTGATGCCTAGAAAAAGCAGATGAGGGCCGTATTTTACCGCAATCCGAAGTGAAATGAATTAAAAAGAGGAAGGACAGGAATGGAGATAAAGCGCGAAAAGACCTTTGGCTCTGCTGTCACTTCCTTTATGCATGTGATCGAATTGTGGCTGCGGTTTTGCGCCATGTGTGAAGGAACGGGCCAAGAGTGCCGATGTTTTCTAACCATCGGCCACTGAGGCCGAGAGGAAAACACAACCTTGTTTTATTGACAGTTTGACTTAAAATGAGCTCAGGGCGGAAGACTTGAGCGAGACACATGTTCGATAAGGATCCGGGGTGATGGATGGAGAGGCGGCGCCGCTCCGCTCCGCCTGACATGCGCAGTTCCGCTTTGTGGTTTCACTCGCGGATGGCGCCCCCTGGCGGACATTAGCAAGAATGCTACTTAGCTCCGCTCGCTCTCCCTCCGACGCCGGCCGTTCAAATCCACAACAGACCATCAAATAAATAGATTCAGGTGGAAAAGACCGTGACTATAACATTTTTTTCCGCAACGAATTTTTATTTTCACTCGAATTTAATTCTATTAAAGTCTTGCCGCGGAGCTTCCGGTGCGCACGGCGTTGAACGCACAGCCGTTTCCGGTCGTGCCGCGCGTGTGAACCGGAAGTTACAACTCGCCCGGAAGTACAGGCCGGGTAGCTCGCGGAGGTCAGAGGTCAAGGTGGAAGTGGGCGTTCACTGACAGAGCACACACTCCAAACTCAGGTAAGCGTTCCTGTACTCATTTAGCATTAATGTTAGCATTTCAAAGTATGTTAAAAGCCACCTCCTGAGCTCAGGAAGGAGCTTGAAAGCGTTGGTTTTAGAGTCGGTGAAGGAAGCAAAGTGGGTCCCCAGGTTTTATTTTCAAGGCCGCTAACGAGTAGCCGCCGCTAGCTGATATACTTTACATCAGCCGGCTGAGATTCCAGGAAAGTCAGAGCCAAACGCATGTCATTGTGTGTCCCGTCCGCACCCGCCAAAGCATAGATGCTTCTGGAAGGAGGTGCTCGCTCACTGATATGTCACAGTTATGAGTAGAGGAGGATTTTGGAAGGCGGTGCCGCTGTCGTCCACCCGCGACCGGTCAAAGCTGCCCGCGGTGACAGGCGTCTCCGACACCGTTCTCCGGCTCGGCCGAGGCGAAGCCGCGCCGCCGCCGTTACGAGGAACTCGTGCGAACAATTTACATGGAAACATGGCGTATAAATAACCGTGACGGAGAGTGAGGCCTTCTCTGATTGACCGGTGCACAGCCTTGTCATTTCACACCCAGCTGGAGCTCAAATCAGGGCCAATTTGCAATGAAAGGTAACTAGAAGAGAATTAAGCTGTATTTATTATTCCTTCCGGCTTTTTTGCAACCGTAGCCGCGAACCTGTGTCCCTCCTCTTCCTCCCCCACGTTTCTTTTGAATGCTTTTAACAAAAGGCTCCCATCTCGGCTCCTCCAGCGATGATTAGGCTTTGTAGTTTTAACCCACTCAGCTTCCACCCTCACAGAAATAAAGGGAGAAAAAAAATAGTCTGACGTCAATGCGCTTTCATTGAGAATAACCTATGCCAGCTCTCTGCGAGAAGCGCCGTGATTTGTATTTCATAGCTCTTTCATTCTCTGGTCAATAATATGGTTAAAACTGACCAATCAGGATATCATTTTTTTTTTTTTGTTAACTGAACAGCATATTGTTGCACTTGCTGGTTTTCAGTCAAGTGTGAATGGCAGGGTGATTAATTTGCCAATAACGCCTTTTTTTACTCTCTATAAATAGTGGGGATCTCCCCATAGCTGTGGCCCGGTATCTCTTCCGGACAGACTTTCAGTTGGATTTACTTTAACCCGATAATCTTGCCTTGCTCCGTCTTTCCTGCTGTGCCGCGTGATTTCGCCCCTTAGTGTGAGGAGACAGGTAGGCTGTTGTTGTTTTTGTTGTAGACGTAGATCTTCCTATCATTCATGGCAGCTTCCCCTACTGCGTGCGGAGAGGGAGGCGGCTCGGTGCCAGCCGCCGTCGGATGCGGACGCCGTCAGGCAGCCCGTGCACGTGAGCCCAGACACTTAGCTTTGGCCCGAGAGATGGAATCTGGGGTGGCGGCGCTGAAACAATGCAGCCCCGGTAATCGACCCCTCCACATCCTGCCAATCAACCTTTTTTTCTTTTCTTTTCGTCCGGAGGGAAAAAGCCGGCACGTGACTCCGACGCTTCCTAATTTAGCGACCGATGCAGGGAGCGCCCAGCCATTTCTCTAATCTTCACATCCCACTGACAGATCTCTTTCCTGCCGCGTCGCACACATTTCTCCGAATTCTCAGCAGTCAAGTCGCTCGGCGGGATGATTGACAGCTTGGCAAAGGCTCGATCCGAGGAGAATTCATTTCATTGTGGCGCGACTGATGAAACCGTGAAGCGATGTGGCGCCATTAGGGAAAGGCGGCAAAAAGCTGTCGAGGCGTGTTCCGTTCACGGTCGCGTTGAATTGTGTTTCTGCCACGGCGGACGTCTCGGAGCCAACGATTCACATCTCCGATCTATCAATAATAACCTCCCGGCCTAAAGATGGCAGCATTCAGTCTGGGAGGCTGTAGCGCAGCTTTCCCTGGCGTTCAGGCGGTGAGGATCCTCCTCCGGAGCCGGGGCCCGTTGAAAACTCCGAGTGTGCGTCTATAAAGATCGCACGTTATAAAACCCAGCCGTGTCTCCTGCAGGAGCCGGGCCGGCCGCAGTTTGACGAGCGAAGTTTACTACTTCCTCATTTAGTAATTTGCGCAGTATGAAGCAAACATCAAATTCCACCTGCCTGAGTGAGTGTGACGCTGACGAAGTGACATTTGGAAAAAGGTCCAAATTTCAAACTCGACTTTCTCACCTCGCTTGTTTTGCTTTGTAGAGCGAGACGCCTCCGACACGCCGAGGTCGGCCCAACTCACGGCGCCGCAGGTCGGCTTTCTGTTTCTCATAATCCGACTGAGCCTTTTTGGACAATGTCATGACTGTAATACCGACGTGACATATGATACGTGCGTTTCCTCAAGCGTGCGTTATTCTTGAGAAATAAAAAGAGGAACTCGGCTAAGAATGAAACCCTTAGGACAGTATTTTTCCCTTTCGGTCATCTGGTCATCTGAACAATGAAACAAACAGTGTCTTTTTTTTTTTGCATCAAACAAATATACCCACATTTATTTTGAAAGTATAAAATTTCACACTATAAAGGCCACTTTTCAGAGTTAAACCGACGAGTTCTCCGCGAAAACGCACAGAGAAAATACCTTTATCCCCTCTGCCGGTCTGACACGCGGTCCAGTTCTGTGGCAAAAACGAAACAAACAAAAAACGAGAGTTGTTCTGCTCCACCACAGAAAGTAGTTGGCAAGATCGGAATAATTTACTCGGTACAAGAGAATGGCAAGAGAGCGAGAATTCCTGATTTGTACATCCCACGGAGAAGCAGGCGTCCCCGATGTTTCTCTCTTTGTGAACCGGCTTGCAGGCACAGCTTCGACATAACAGGCACTGTTTGCCTTCTGCCGGGAGACCCGGGGGAAAAAAAACAAATCTGATGCTGAAATTCTTTACAATGGCACCAGTCAGGCCACAAGAGGAACCCCCCCCCCCCCCTCCCGTGTGTCGCTGTCGTGGACCGCCGGGCTCGCCGTGGATCCGGCCCAGCGTCCAGACCTGGAGTGGTGCTTTCACATTCCTCGCCATAAGAAAAACAACCAAAAAATAACAACCGAAACAAACCAAAAAAAAACATGACGTGGTGCCGGCTGAGGTAGAAGAGTTGTACCAAAAAGACTTTATGTTTCATAAAGTGTACAAATGAGTAACAGTCACATTAATAAACTTAAAAAAGTGGAGTTATGATAGGGAGAATTAATTAGAAAAGAAAAAAAAAAAACAAAAAACAATTTCACCCACATCTCAGCACAACAAGTACACCACGGACATTTCTGGATATCTGAAAATACTCCCTTCCGGCTCAAACTACTTCTGCGATCGTTTCCCTTTCAGGGCACAACGGCAATTTTTACGGATGCTGGAAAACTATAAAAACAAAACGCGCCGCGGGCACGGCGAGCCGGCGGGGGCGCCGCGGTCGTGAAATTTTTACTCCGGCCTTCCCGACACGTGAACCCCTCGCGCCGACGCTAAGTCAAGAGTGCAAACGAAAAAAAAAAAAAAAAAACACAAAAGAAAAGTCAACAAAAAAGGGAATAAAGCAGACGCTTGTCAGGTCAGAGGGACGTTCCCACACAGAGTACGACGTGTCCGTCAACGCTCAGAAACATCTCCCGTGTCCCTTTTCTTGTTTTCTCCCAAGGCTCCCGTCTCTCCTGAAGGCTGGAATGGGCTTTGCGAGCGGACCGGCTCCTTGGCGGGGGCGAGGCTGGACGTCCAGCTCTGCACGTGGACTAGGACCAGCTGCTGTCCATCAAACCCGCCATCCCCTTCCGGGTGATGATGCTCTCTGTGGACTTGAGGAGTCTCTCCAGACAAGGTGCGTTGATTTTGCCCGGCGGCGGCGGCCCCCTGGGCACCGAGTCCGTTTTGGCGTGGCCGTCCGTGCTGGAGGACACGGCGTTGTCCTGCGTTAGGTCCCTGTCTCTGGGGGACGGCGGGTGCCTGAGGCCGGCCGGGGCCGGCGCCGCCGTCGGGGAGCAGATGGGCGACGTGTGGAGCCACTTAAGGTTACTGGCAGAATAGGCTCCGGGCGGAGTGAGGTCGGTGACCCTCAGGGCTTTGGCGCCGAGCGGCACCTCGCTGACGGTGACGGGGCTCACGGCGGCAGTCATGGTCACGGGAGATAGCTGCTGGGAGAGGAGGACGCCCGGTTCATTTAGATTCAAAAAGAGCGCGCCGTCGCTAAAGGAATAAACATCTATTGATGAAGCCATTTAAGAAGATGTTATTATAACGATTAGACTCGCGTCTGAGACTTTTGGCAGCCCCGGGCGTGAAACGTCCTCGCGGGGAATGCAGAGATAAGGAGTGTCTCACCAAACCGCAACCGACACGGTCACGTTCCGCGCGGGGTTTCGCACGAGGCGCCGCTAGATCCAATCGCAGGTGCGACGCGACGAGCCCGTCCGCTCGGAGTTTGGCCAGAAACAAGGCGTTTCAAACGCTTCTCGGTGACGGGATGCGACCCGGGGGCGTCCGATTTGGGCTTCCCAGGTGAGCCGAGCACAAATACAGCCGGAGCGTGGAGGGGGCGGCTTTAAAAACACCCGCCGTCTTTTTGGTTCGACACGTGGTCCGGGGGGCTGCATTAATTTTAGTTTATGCCCGGGTGTGTCAGGATTAGCCGGAGCAATAAATCCTCTCTTATTAAAACGCCAAAGAATGTTTCAGCGTCTTCTGACCTCTCTTATCCCTCTCCGGGACACTCCTCCAAAACAACCCGTTCTCCTCTGTCATTGTTCACCGGGAACCTGAGACGGCGGTAATACCAGAACAAAAATAGCTTTTAATCCTCCCCTCCCCGCTCTCAGACCTGTGATTAAATAATAATAATAGACGTTCTGGTCGTTTCACCGCGTCAATGTGACGTTCTTGGCGGCGATCCTCGGCGAAATAGGGGGTCTTACGCAACAACGTTTTACAAAAATAAAACCCACCTTGGCTTTCTTGGAGGGAACGGCTTCCTCTGCGCGGGCGACGGCCGGCTGGTCGTGGAGTTTCACATTGGGGAACCAGCTCTTCAGCATTTCCTCCATCTTTTGAATGATATTGATATATTTCTCCCTGCGAGGAGGACGGGTCGGGGGTCGGGAGGGGCGGGCAGATAGAAAGGACAGGAGGAACATGGTGAGTGAAGCTGCAGATGCTCAACATATCATGCAGAGGAATCAGACTTTTCAGAGGTCTCGCGACCCCGTTCCGTGAGCTGTTATCACTCGATGAGGCTCCAACAGGAAATGTGCAATCTTAAAACAGCATGTGAACGAGAACCCCCTTGAAGAGAAACCTGTGGTGCACGTACGTGTGTGTGTGTGTGTGTGTGTGTGTGTGTGTGTTCTCTTAAGTACATTTCTCACATGTTTGGCGCTCGCACGTGGGCCCCTGATGTATAACAGTTCTGCTCGCCTCTAAATATAAACGGCAAAGCCACAACTGCCTCCGACAGCGTCATTGTGAAAATAAACTGGTGGTGGTGACGCAGACGGCGCAGGGGCGTCCCGTTCCGCCCCCCCGCCCGTCAAAAGCAGATGGCGGCCGGGGATTAGCCCGGGTCATATGATCGGGACCTCCCCGCTCTGCCCCGTTCGGGCCATGTTAAATTCATGCGAAAGATTATATGCGACGGCGACCGCTAAAAAAGTCACTTTGATCCGATCTGCCGGTGCGACGCCGCAGGAGCCGCCAGCTGGCGGCGAGGAGGGGTTTAAGTCCACCTTCCATATCTGCCCCCGACGAGCTGCGCGGAGGCAAAAGGGCCACGCCCACCCTTTGTCTGCCCTCTGAAGGCGGCAGCTGGTGGGTGAGGGCTGCAATTAGCCTGAACCAAACTCATTTCATCTTTTATCACCATCTTTGATGCAAATCTCACCGAACCCTTCCCCCTCCCGCACGCTAGCGCTGATTCTGACGTCTTTGCAAGTATAGGCTTGACACACTGGTTTTGTAATCGCTGCCTTTAAGATGGAAACATGGCGGTATTTCTAAAAGCAGCTTCATGTCATTTTTTTATAGAAATAATGCCAGTTCTGGCAATCGGAGACACATAAAGGTCGCAGCTTCGAGGACAATTTATGGCCCCGTTTTAAAACAAAGAGGTGACGTGTGAATTTTTGTTTGTGAACGGCGCAAGGACAACGCACACTATCACCATGTTTGTGTGTGATATTTTCCATTTTGTCCTGAAAATTAAAATGGCCTTGATAGAGCCACGTGCAGCCTGCGGTCCGCTTGAAAACAGACCGCCCGAAAATAGAAATCAAATTTGTATCCCGAGCTTTTGAAGAGGCCTCGTCTTTACCGACGCCGCCGAGCGCGTCCCGAGAATAATCGAAGGTACGGCCTCGTTTTTGAGTAAGTCGCGAAAAAGAGGATTCGACGGGCGCTCTTTTACCGCGTGGGGGGAAAAAACCGATGCATAGGAGGCACTTTCTCCTTTAGAGGCGCATTATAAACCTCCATCTGGCCGGCGAGGAGCTAATCAGGCAAGACGAGGCTGCTGCTGCTGCTCCCGCAGCCGAGCCTGATTCATTTTTAACAAGATGCCAGGCGAAGGCGAGACCGGCCTGTGAATTTATGCTAAAAGAGCACCGGGGGGGGTGCGGAGGGGCGGGGAGGGGGCGGGGCCACCCGATGACGGCCACGTGGCCACGGACGGGCCGGACGCCGCCGTGACCGCCACCGAGATTCTTTCCCCCCTCCTGCTTTCCGTTGCAAGGAGACGCGTGATTTACGGGTCATTTTCGCCCACGGCGACCGGCGCTGACCTGCCGTTCATCACCGACGCTTATCTGATGATGGGCGAGAGGACGGGGCCGTAAATCGACCCCATCCAACCGCGGCCGAGAGACGTGTCAAGTTAATGTTTGGTTTTATTTATTTATTAGAAATGAAACTTTCCAGCAGCCACATTTCCATGGCTCCTCCGGATACGATAAAAAAAAAAAAGAATTCAAACTAGCTGCGTCAGCGAACGGCTCTATCTTTACCCGCTCCATCCCGACGTCGGATAACAAACACTTTTTGGAGTTTAAATACAAGTCAGATATCTTGGAAACAAATTTGCGTCTGTCCAAACAATGTTTGCAGCTCCACCGCCCACACGTGTTGGGTGGGTGGGGGTTTCTGCAGGAGACAATGTGGATCATTGTTGCGCACGAAGGAGTAGGTGGGTGAGGCGGAGGACACTCACCCCATGCAGGGGTTCTGCAGGACACCCATGATCCTCTGGATCCTGTCCATGGCCACGCTCTCCTGGAAACTGCTGAGTCCTGGAAAAGGGGAAAGTTTGTACCACGTGAACAGAGTTGACAGCAGGGCCGAGTCTGTTTGGCAGATGGGTTGTGTAGATTGTGTGTGTGTGTGTGTGTGTGTGTGTGTGTGTGTGTGTGTGTGTGTGTGTGTGTGTGTGTGTGTGTGTGTGTGTGTGTGTGTGTGTGTGTGTGTGTGTGTGTGTGTGTGTGTGTGTGTGTGTGTGTGTGTGTGTGTGTGTGTGTGTGTGTGTGTGTGAGAACGCGAGAGAGAACAGACTCCCTGTCTCTTTGGCCAGGAAGTGCTGGGTCACACAGGGTTTGATTTTTTTTTTTTTTTCCTCCCTTTTTCCGCTGAACATCTCCGGAGCCGGTCTGAACACGGGGCTATCTTTTTCCGGAGACCTAACCGGAGCTCCTCTCTGGGACGGTACGGCGTGTTCCCGCTCGCGTGGGCCCGAGCATCTAATTTATAACAGTCTGATGTGTGACGCTGTTTGTTCTGGAGAGGAAGAAAGGGGGAATAACACCCCCCTTGTGTTTTCTTACTAATAGGGACAGCTCCATTAGGGCCCGGCTACATGGAGCTTCACACAAAAGGAGCGCCATTACATGACACTTACACTAAATGCTAATGGTTTCTTAACAGCCTCCTGAAACAGTAGAGTTCTATCTTGCATTTAGTTTGGTTTTTTTTTCTTTGAGATGCTACAGAACATGATTTAGGGGAAGGGTGGGTGGGTGGGGGCTACAGAGGCGAGCCACTTACTTTCTCTGTATCTCCCAGAACGGAGGCCGTTCAGGATTGACGACAAGGGGTGGATGTAGCACTGGAGCTCCAAGCACTGCAAGCGAGAATACACACATCTGCGGTTAGATGTCGTCTTGTGGGCCGTCGCCGAAAAGGATGACCGATTCTGCTCATTCCGTCATTCGAGCTCCGCCAGCGGCGGGCCGGTGAGATTTTGTACGCGCGGCGATGCCGTCGAACCGTCCCGCTCACCTTTCTGGTGAAAACCAGGTCTTTCTCCGATGCGCCGGAGATGAGCTGCCGTTCCCCGCGGTCCTCCCCCGCCGAGCCGCAGTGTCTCTTCTGTGCTTGGTGCGGCCGTTTGCCGGCCGTTTCCCCGGGTTGGCTTTTACAAAGACCGGCGGCGTTCCAGCCCCGCGCCTCGGCGCGGCGCCCAGGAGAACCCTGGCCGGGGGCCTCCCTGACCTCGCTCCAGTCGCCCTCCAGCCGGTTCACGTTGCCCAGGTGCAGCAAGGCGGCGGGGGACGGCGGCGCCTCGGCCCGCGGGCGCTTTCCGGCGCGCTCGGGCTCCCGGTCGCTGTCGTCGTCCTCATTGTCACTCGCCAGCCAGTCGATGGAGTTGTCCGAATCCGTGGCAGACATCCTTGGCCGCAGGCTTCAGTTAACACTGACCATCACTGACCTGACAGGGAGGGCCGGAGAAATACAGCATGAGTATTCGGGGCCTCGCGGCACAAACATCTGCCGCGGCAGCCACAACACCCCGGGAGTGTCCTTGAGCTCCGCTCAGGACCACAGAGACGGAAAAAAACAAAAGCCTGCACCTCCCGATTCAGGCGGCGTGAATAATGGCGGGGCACGGCGAGCGACAGCGGGGCCGCTCACACAACAGTGATCTGTTTGTTTTGCAGATGCAACACCTGAGCCAGTAAACGCGGCGCGAAAGCAAACACCCAAAAAGCCCCCCCCCCCCTCGCGCTCGCCACATACGCCACAATCCTACAAAGCGTCACGATCTTTTGGATCTTCGCCGCCTCCCGCGACGACAAATCTGCACGTTTGGCAAAAGAGTCGCCGGCCGTCCGAGCTCCGCCGGCTGGCCTTTCAGCCGCCGCCGCCGCGGCGCTCATCCATAAACATGGGCCGCTCCTCCAAAGGGTGCAGGGGTCTGCCGCCATGGCGACCGGCCGCTCAGACCCAAGGCCTCCCATCAACGCCGGTGACAGTGACGGAGGCGGGCGGGGGGTTTACAAAACGGGAGCGCGGCCTTGTTTGTCCACGGCGAGGTGGATCACGCCTCGTCCGACCGAACGCTCGGCGGCCGGGACCTTCACGTCTCCGCCGCTCCTCCTGGAAAGGAAGTGAGGACGGCTTTCGCGGCACAGATATTATTTCTGGCATTAAAGCAGATAGCGCCGGTCACGCCTCCTGTTTCCTGCCAAATTCTGCGGGCACGAGACCCCGTTCCCCCCCGCCTGCCCGCCAGCCCCTCCGCCGCTCTTTGTCTCAGGACGACCACCTTCTGATCTTATCTCGCGGGCGGCAGGGTGGAGCCAAGATTTACGGACATAACAAAAGGGGGGAGGAATTAAGGCTCAGTTACAGAGGAGCGCAGCTGACTCGCTCCGGTGGAAAACACAATGAGTGCAGGAAAGCGCACGGACACCGGTCGGGTTACCGACGGCGGGCCGGCCGAGGGAAACGGATCCCGGCGGCGCCCGAGAGAGAGAGAGAGAGAGACGGAGAGGTTTCCAGCTCCCGGACGGATCGGTTAGCGGCGGACGGGAGCCAAAGGCAGCGGCGGGCGGACCTGCCGGCGCCACGCACGCCCCTCCAGGGGTCACCACGGGTGGGTCGTGGAGACGCCCGGCACTTTCACCGTCCCACGGCGACACTCACACACCCGGGAGGCTTCTGGAGGAACTCCAGGCAACTTTCACAGGATGGCTTTCACCCCGGGGTCACAGAGCTGGTCACCAAAACAAAGCCTCCTGTACTACACATCGCTGCGAACCCCCCGGCCAAACACACCTCCGGAATTATGAAACAGTCAAGCACACTCACACACACACACACACACACACACACACACACACACACACACACACACACACGCACCGTGCGGTCTCCCTATTTGCATGTACCTGTGTAGGTGGGGCGCCGACCGTTGGTGCGCAAAAAAGAAAGGAAGACGTGCACGAATTCAGGCAGAAATCCCACGGTAGGTCAGGCAAATTTTTACACGTCTGGTGGAGACGATGACAAACACACACACACACACACACACACACACACAAACACACAGACGCAAAGTCCTACCATCTACTAGCCCTTCAGACACAATGGACTTTCTCATCAGCGTTAGTCAATTTGGCAGCGCGCAGAGTAGGATTATATAAAACACACACACACACACACACACACACACCTGGGGTGAATGGCCGCAATATCGATCGGTGATTGGAATTCAATCGCGATCACGTGCACTGAGTCCTCCCTTTGTCGCAGATACATGTTCTAGACAAATAGTAAAGACGCTTTAAAAAAACAAAAAGTGCGGGGCGCTGCGGGGTCTCGGCGGGCTCTCGGCGCGGGTTCGGGACGCACGGCGGCTCCGCGGCTCCGTACCTTCCCGGGATGGAGCGGACGGTCCGGCGCTCGTCCTTTGTTCGGGCGGTAAATCCGTCGGAGCTGTGGAGCGCAGGCGGGGCGGGGGCGGGGGGTCCGTCGGGCCGATGTGCGGGACGTGCGGAGTGTGAGCGGGGAAGCGACTGCACGCCAGTGAAGCGCGGCCTCGTGTTGCTTCTCCCAAGGCAACGTGTCTGGCGGGGCGGGACGAGGGGCGGCCGCCGCCGCCATTCGCTGCGCGGCCGCGGCGCGCCGGCGAATCGGCGGCGGCCCCGCCGGCAGCCGCGGCGCGATAGGCGCGGCCGGTTTACATATGCAAATGTCATGGAAATGACACAAACACGTGGACACGCGGATCGCTTTCGTTTCGGCAGCTGGGCGAAAAGTCAATCCGGGGCTATTTCTTTTCTTTCTCTTTTTTTCTCGGTCATTTTGGAGACATTCCTGCTCGTTATATCATCCGGACGATGACGACGATGACGCCGACGGCGCCCGCCGGCATGTGAATCCGGCCGAGCCGCGGCCCCCCGGGGGTCTCGGGGGAAGCGGTTCGCCCGGGGACACGGGACCCTCGCCGGGTTCGACCCCCGAATATCGCTTTACCGGCTCTAGGACGAACGTGAGAAGGGGGTGAAACATGACCAGAATCGGCCTCGGGGCGACCGGCCGGTGACTCCTGTGACGGGGAAGGGGTTCTTCATCGCCACCGTTTGCCAGTGACAGTAAATAGATGACTCACCGGACCTGCGTTTGACTGCCGGAGAGGGAGGGATTAGCGCTCCGTCAGAGGCCAGACAAGGATCCCTCCTCAGCCTGGAGGCAGTGAGTCACCAACCCTCTCGCGGCGAACGCGATCACGTGCGCGATCGGCGGCGGCGGCGAGGCCCGCCTCCGTTTTCGAGGCGGACTTAAATAAGTTAAAGGGACGCTTTGCCCCCCGCCGCCGCCGCCCACCCCTATCCTGCAGGTGATCCGGTCACATTTGAAAACACGGCGGGGGATGTTTACAGAGACGCTGCCAGTTTTAATAAGCGGGTGCCTATGAAACGCGGAACACGCCGCTCGCCCAGGCTTTCTATATCCAGCCAGCGCCATGGTGATTAAACTCCTGAGAACATTTTGTGGTCAAGTGATCATAGAGGAGGCTCGCCGTGTTTTATGTGCCTCCGTCACCCCGGGTTCGCCCGCTGCCGCCACGCATCCTGCTGTGAACAACAGCGCCGCCGCCGCCGCCATCGGCCCGCTCGCGTCGCATATTAATTGTTCCGCGATGATTTAGTTTTTTTTTTGTTATGTTTTTGAACGTCTCATAAACAATCCGGAGTCGTCGCGATCCCCGGGCACGCATCCTCCGGTGACCCCGGACTCGGCGACGACTTCCTACGGTTTCCCGGCAAACTCTCATTTCCCCTGTTTGTCCTCCAGGCTTCCATGTCACAGTGAATCACAGCCGCTTCAAAGCACAGGAAACAGACATCTACTTTTGTTTTTTTATCAAAGAGTTATTTCTGTCACATCCAGGACTTTAGACTTCACATAAGCCCCAAAAATGTAGACGTTACCGTTAAACGCATACTCAAGGCTTTGGCCGAAAGTACATTTTGAGGGCCGGCGGATCGATCGGCCGAGGTCAAAAGGTCGGGTGTCGCTCGCTCCGGCCCACATTCGTCGGAGGTGTAAATGTCTGGAGACCGGACGTTTGTCCGGATCCGCCTGGGAAGAAGCGGCGGAACGACAAATCAGACGCACGCCAGAAGCGGCGCCGGTATCAGGTAGCTAAGAGCCGGTCCAGGTATTAGACTCCCTCCGGCCGACATAATCGCCGCTGATTAGCTGGGTTTTAGCGAAGCCGCTGGGAATCGCCATTGATCGCAGGAGGGAAAGCAGGCGGGAATGAAATCAAACCCGAGCTCAGCGGATCAATGCGCTTGTCTATCTTTTCATCGCTAAGCCGCACCTTTTTCTGAATGTTTGAAACGTTTAACTTTGATATCCGTGAACTGTGATTTACACGCCGCGCTCGAATGCATCGCCGTTTCTGTCGATACCGCGAGATACGCCGTTCTTTACTCAGAAGTCGACTTTTATATTCGTCGGACCGACGGACTCCTCCGGTTCACACGGCGGGTCTCCCTTATATTCCGCCGCTGTGCGTCGAATCCCTGATTCAATCACGTCTGTGTTTTCATTATGAATCACGAGGTTGGTGCGGTTAGGAAGTTTGGTTTTCTCCGTCTCGGAGGCAACTTTCACTTCTGCGATCTGCCGCATCCTGAGAACGTCTCGGGGGTCATTTATGCTGACGTTACGTCCGTAAATAGTTTCAAACGTCGTCAAACAGTGTATCGCGTGCGCGCTTTACGTGGCCACAGCTGTCTAGCCACACATCCACGAGAGGGCAGTGCAGAGTTCACCTCTGAACTCCGAATGCCGCGTTACAGGCCATTAAACACACCTTGACGGAGAATTGCTCTTCCTGGTCGTACCGATGCCATTTTGTCTCCTCTGTTCCTTCCGTTGGTCGTCCTTGAATGTGCTGCTGCGTCCGGCTACGCAGAAGCAGAAAAACTTTTTTATTTTTTATTTTTCTCTCAGGACAAAATTGTGCAAATTGTCGCTCTGCATTAATATCATAAATCTAACATGAGAACTTCTGAGATGGATCACAAATGAGTGCTGACTCCACTTCATGTGTGTTTTTCCAAGAATCCAGGTGAAAATCCCCCGATGTGTGCGACGGCCGCTGGCAGTTCTTACTTTGCGGTGAAACATTATAATATTGTAGGACCGTGTGTGTGTGCCGGTGGTTTTATTCTGAAACCAAGCTGGTGCCGTGCTATTATTGTGCCCTACTTCCTGCCCACCGCGGGTCCCCATGTGAAGTGTTCTTCATGTCTAAATGAAAATGTGAAGCGGATCAGAAATCGTCCTCGCCGCTGAAACGCTCCGTCGCGGTTCTGCCGAAATCCAGAGCGGTTCCTAAAAGGTGTGAAATCGGCGCCCGGCACAGCGGCGGCTCTCCGGCTCCTCGGCCGGAGTCGGTTTGCGAGACGGTGCGGAAATTTCCTACCGATGGAATCCTTGATTAATAATTTGGCTTCGCTCATTCACTTTCAACGCAATCTGCCATCGATGCCAAGAGACTAAACGCGGCAACACGCTCTTCAATCTCTCCACAAAAGAGGGATTCTGTTTTATTGTTCCTGCATTCTCCTGACGAGATCTTAGTTGAGTCATACCGCATAAGCCCCTACCGTGATTTTCAATTTGCCAGGGAGGTTGGGTTCACTCCGTATCCCATGGAGACTGGATGTTTCTGGCGCTCATTCATAAAAAAAAACAAAAAAAAAACAGGAGACAAATCGATATAATGGGGCGTACGCCGACCGTCTGTCCTCTCATTCGGAGACGCGGCACGTGCACGTAGGCGGATATGGATCGAGGAATTTTTCGATGCCCTGCGGCCTTTAGATGGTTTGATCCACGCGTGTGCGTGTGTGTGTGTGTGGACGTGTGCAATACACACTGGCAGACATTGTCTTAATGTCAGGCTCGGTCATGTGTCTTCAGCCCCCCCGACCCACAAAGTGGTGGCAGCCCGGCATTACGAGGCTCGTGCACATTGAGCGAACATGCGCTCACCTGCAAGTGTTTATGCTGCGGTGCTCGGGCTGCGCTGGCGGCGGCGCCGGCGGCGGCGGGGGGGGGGGGGATATTTGTGTTTCTCGTCTCATGAGCAGCTGTCCCGTGTGATGAGCTGCACGTATGACTCAGCTCCGTGTACCGTGGCTCGGGGCCATGCGCCGTCCTGGTCCCAAATCCAAACCCAAAACGGCATGTGTGTGTGTGTGTGTGCGTGCGTGCGTACGCTCGCACACTTGCTATTTGCACGCCTCACAATTGCTATGCTGATCATCAGGGTTTCCACGGCGCCGCTCACATGACGACTGCTCGCCACTGAAGGCTGGCGTGTTCCCCGGGAACAGGTTTTGGCTTGAGCTCGGCAAGGGAGCACCGGAGCAACCGGAATATTCAAACCTGAGATGACGCCAGCCGAAGCCGCCGGGGGCGGGGAGACCGGGGGAGGGGAGGGAGGGGAGGGATAGTATCGTAAACACAAACATGTGAGCTGCGACAATGTGGATCAGACCTTCAAGACACACGTGGCGGCGGGACGCGGCGCTCGCTGTTAGCCTTGTGGATTCAGTCCACGCAGCATTTCGGGTTTATAATAACAAGATTACATAATGGTTTAGCTGTAAAGGCTGTCGGCTTTGGCGCTCCGACCCAGCTGCTTCCGGCCGCCGTCTCTCTGGATGAGTAATGAGCGAATCCGATTGGCCCGTAATTGAAAAAGTATTTTGTCACCCGGCTCTTTGGGGAAAATGTGCTCCGGCCGTCTCTCGCCGCCGTCCCCGCATGCTCCGCATGGCAATTAAAACAACAACAATAACGACGGAAATCGCACACGCCGACTCCCTCCCCTGAAGACGTTCCCCGCGTAACACGGTCACGGCTGAAGTAAACGTGGGTTTTTTTTCTTAATCTCAGAAAAACAAGTCTACCGCTTTGCGGTCGGGGCCACTTCGCTCCTCCGGATATGTCATCCTGTTACAGTAAATGGCAGTTCTGCAGAGTTCCGCCCACGCCCGAGAAATGTGACTGTACGTGGTG
The DNA here is from genome assembly GCF_037954325.1 of Fistularia commersonii. NCBI lineage: Eukaryota > Metazoa > Chordata > Actinopteri > Syngnathiformes > Fistulariidae > Fistularia > Fistularia commersonii. The sequence goes on from NC_141300.1 coordinate 17,880,022, forward strand.
GTGGCTGCGAGGAGGGGGAGGGGAGGGGAGGGAGGGAGGGAGGGAGGGAGGGGAGGGAGGGGAGGGAGGGGAGGCCGCCGCCGCCGCCACAGCGCCGTGAGAGGGAAGGAGGGAAAAATGTGCCAGTTGTGAGTGGCGCGGCCGCCCAAGAGCGTTTAAACCTGGGCCAGAAAGGTTATCTCGTCAGAAGGGAGGAGATACCGCTGGAATTTTGTGACTTTAAAGGGCCGGACTTGGCTGGACTTCCGGCGCCCCGTCACCGGCCCGGCCCTCCCTCCGCCCGGCTGCCTCCCGCTCCGGTCCAGTCACATGCGCTCCGTCCGGAGAGACCGTTTTCCACGCAGACAGTTCACATGCAGGGAGTTGAGAATGTCTGGCAGCGAATCACTGTCAAATCTTTTATGGCTCCGTGCGAGCGTGTGTGTGTGTATAAACACACACACACGCTCGCTCGCACACACACACACACTAATGTCTGAACGCCTGCCAAAGCAGCTCAAGCAACAGTGGGATATCTATCTGCAGGGCTGATCGTTACATGTGACCGGGGTATATTTTAACTGGGTTATGTAAGTGCTCCAGCCTGCGCTCTCCACGCACAGATGAGGAGGGCTACGCATGATGCAGAGGACTGTGATCTCACCACCAGCCATGGCTTTGCGGCACATTGAATAATTCCTCCGCGGGAACTCGGGCCAATGCGCACTTCACGTAAAGCGGCGTGCGCCTCCTCCCTCGCCCCCCCGGTATTTCCCCGGCAGACCGCACAGCCTCCCCGGGGCTTACCGGAGTTCATCTCGGCCGTCGGTAAAAATGTGTCCGTATTGATTCGGGATGATGTAACGTTCCGAGTTGCCGAATAACGCGATCTCCTTGTGAAGGTTTAGGGTTACATAACTGGAAATCTAATGGGATTTCCTACAGCGGACCGTCTTTAGAGGGGAAAAAAGGGAAGCTTATAGAAGCTTCCAGACGGGCTCATCCGCGAGCCGCCATCGTACGCCGATCGATACACGAGGCGGCGAGGAGAGAGTCCGACGCCGACGAGGCAAAGACGATCCCCGACGGGTCGGACCGAGCGGTTGCCGGAGGCTCCGCGCCGCCATGTGATGAGACGGCTGACGGCGCGCTCGCCCGCCGCCAGATTTATGTCCGACGTAGAGCTGACCGCCCACGCTCCCTCTGCTAGCACTTTCCACGGGATCGTGGCGTGGGCGTAATTGTGCGAGATTCTATATAAAAGTGATGACGATGCGGGACGGCGATTTCTTAGCGGGCGGCCGTCCAGCCTCGACAGGAGACGAGCCGGAGGTCGCGGCTCATCCCCCCCGCCGCCGACAGAAGAGAACGCTCAGACGTCCAGAACCACCGGGAGGGCGATCGTCTGTATCTCACCATTTCTTACCTGCTGCCACTCTCTCGCTCTTTCTACTTGTCAAAACCCAAGTCTATTTATCGCGTCCGGCCCTGAAGTAAACACCAAAGTAAACACCAAAGTAAACACCAAAGTAAACACCAAAGTAAACATCAAAGTAAACACCAAAGTAAACACCAAAGTAAACACCAAAGTAAACATCAAAGTAAAGACCAAAGTAAACACCAGTTTCTTTGGTGACACCAAAGTGACGGCTTTGTGTTGTAAGAGTTCACAAGATGTCATAAATGGTCTCAACCTATAGAGCGGTTTCACACACACACACACAAACACACACACACACACACACACACACACACACACACACACACACACACACACACTAATGGGGGCAGGGCTGTGAGGCCGGACTATCACCAGACCATCAGGAGCAGCTTGGTCTTCAGAGTCTTGCCTCCGAGGACTCTGAGATGCTGACAGGAGGCGCCGGGAACGGAACCGCCAACCTTCCGATCGCAAGGATCCCAACGATGTCTACGTTTGTTTGACAGGAGCTCATGAGGGATTTTTTTCGTTTGTCTAATTGACCCCAAAACCTTTCAGAAATATTTGCACACTGTCAAAAAGGCCCCCGGAGTTACGGTTGTGATATGAAACCCCTAGACATCTCCAGGCCGGCGTGCTCCACCTCCTCGGCTGCGGCTGTTTTCACCGGGATTCGTTGGATTATCCCATAAATTATTTCCTCGCTTATCGATCGGCGAGTCCGAGGCTCAAACCCGGCTCGCAACTCGGAGCCGTGAGCCTGTCAGATAATCGTTCGGCTGCCAAGCGTTAAACTCGCTTTCTCGAGCAATTTAGCGTTTCAAGTCATTTGGAAGGAGGAAAAGCGACTAAGGCTGGGATTCCAGCATGTAGATGAGATGTAGGTATTTACTCGCCTGGTTTCCACACGGTCACAGATTCTGACTTGATCCCCGACGCCCCCAAAGCGAGGCTGGATGAATATTGCTTTTCTGACATGAGGTCAGACGAGAAAGAGACAAAAAGGTCCATCCGGAAATATTTATTATCGTCTTACTCTGGAAAAGTAGAACTCGCGGTAAAACTTCCCCCATAACGACCGGATCTCTGAACTATATCTGTAACCCAAACCCCTCTATTTTAGTCCTCCGCTGCAGCCTGCTGAAGCTCATGGTGTTTTAACTCCCGATCATCTCCTGGAGCCTTCCTGTGGGGAGAACGTCCCGCTCAACCCCTTCAACACCAGAAGTAGAAGAGAAGTCGAGGGTGGCTTTTTTTCTTTTTTTGGTGTTCAGAACACGAGGCTTCTGAATTTACGATCTTGTCCCGGAGGCAAGAAGCCATTTTTTTCCCTTCATGGCCGTTTGAGGTCAGCCTCCATGCACAGTGGGGAGAACGTCGTCAAATCGCCAAACCTGTATGTTTCTCCTTCTGAAAAAGCTCTCTTCGCTCTCAGTCCTCAGCCGTTTCCTTGGGGGCGGAAAGCGAAAAGCGTTGACAGCAGGGGTTGCTGTCCGTCAGGCTGCACCAGGTGCCAGGATTCTGCGTTCCACACACATCGATGTGAGCAGGAAAGCCTCGGCGTTGGCTCTATGTTTGCTTCTTTCTCCCCTTTATTAAGCCGTACAGTCCAACACTTGCATAACATGGTGAGGCCTAAATTAGGGACTGCGGTGGTTTGGACGCCGTCCCGACCTTTTACAAAGTGAAAAAAGGCAGCCGGCATCTTTCCAGCCGGCCGCCAAGGAAGACTCAGCGAGGGCCGCGGGGAAACGTCTCTTCCTCTGCACGTTGCAGGAACGCGAGCCGGCGGCTTCGACAGACAAAGGCGCCCCCTACGTGGGAATATCTCCCGAGGGCCGGGACGCAGCGCTCCGACTGCAGACGCCTCAGAAAATGTCTGCAAACATGCGCTCAGCAGCTGAGACCCAGCAGGACAGAATCCGCCGCCGCGTCCGGACGGCAGGGGACCCGGAGGACTCCGGGTCGGCCTCCGGGTCGCCGCCGCCGCATTCATAGATGTCCTCGGTGCCACTCTGTGCTTCCTCTGGTGTGCACGTGACGCCCAGCCCCCCTGCCACCACGGTGGCATACCTCCTATCACTCTGCATACACTACACTAATCCGCCTTCTGCCCCCGCCGTTCTCTTTCCTAGCAATTTTACACTCCCTTTGCTAATTCCCTCGCTAATCTTCCAGTCAGTCACCTCACACCTCCTTCGCCGCCGACATCCTTCCTCCGCGTGGGACGCCATGCTATGACTTCATCGAGCAAAGCCGCCACGCCATCATCTGCATCCATGACAGAAACGACCAAAAATCCCAGTATGTAAAGAATGTACGATTCGCACCTTGGTAACTGTCTCCTGCCCGAGTGGCCACGACTATTGAGGAATTCTCACCTTATCTTACCTCAACGTGTTGCTTGGACGCCGTTGTGCGGATACAGCGAGTACTTTGAGGCACTCCGTTCGAGATTAGTTCTGAGAAGAATAATCTGCTTCTGCGAGGAGGGGCTGGAAGGGGTGATCCCTGATCAGGGGAGCAGGACGCTCGGGCAGCTTCTTCCAGAAGTCTTTCCGGTGTTCCTCTAGACCTTCTGCCCGGCAGCTCCCACCTCCATCTTTATACCCCGATCTTCACTCAGATCCTCTCTCTCTGCGTCCACGTCCAAGCCGTCTCAGTGTGCCTTTGTCTCCAGAACATCTGACATGCGCTGTCCTTCTGATGGACTCGTTCCTGATCCTGATCTACATTCCTAACAAACCGACTCTGAGAATTTTGTTTTTGAAAATGCTCTACTGCTATAAAACAGAGAGGCGCCGAAGAGGAAAGGAGTAGTTTTGCGAGCGGCAAAGTTTCTGACATATTTACGGCGTTGCCCTTGCTGACGGTGTGAGTTAGTGCTGGTGGCTTCCCGTCATCCCGCTGTTGACACAGCACACCAGAACTACCTGGGCGTGAGGGTTGAACTCATCGCCTTCGGAGACTGAAGATTATTCACGAGAGTCGCAGAATTTAGCGCGCTCGCGTCAAACATTTAATTCCCGGCACCTCGGTTTGAAAACACAGCCGAGGTGTCAGGCGACTGAATGAATCAGTGTGCGCTCCGTTCGCCGTTCTCTCATTCGGCGTGAAGGACGAGCTGACGGGAAGGCCTTCCGAGCGGAACGCCGCAAAATAAATCAGCAACCCTCGCCAATAGAAATCAAACCCGTAATCCTATAGACGGCGAGAGCCGGCGAGCCTCCGCTTTATCATGCTGCGTCACAATTAATCCACCGATGCGGAGGAACAGCACAGGTGCGGCTGATGTGTCCAATCAGAGCGCTGGACGCCTGCGGCGTGGAGAGAATGGAGTCGGCCAGTGAGTCACGTCAATTTACACAACATCAATATCGCACTTAAATGCGTGCCTCGTTCGACGCTAATTATATTCCGCTAGCGATACGGGCAAAGAAAATGAAGGTATTTGCATAAACTGGTGAAGCTCCCATTCAAAACCAGTATGTTCCAGGACTTCTACCCCCCCCACCAAGACAGATCTGTCTGTCTGCTGGTTTCAAATCCCCGAGGAGTAATCCAAATCCTGACCGTCTCTCCGTAGCAGGTTCTTACGCAGCCCACACGCTCTGCGCAGACCTGATCATTTGACTAAACACCTGCTTTTAAGAATCCCGGCGCCGCGTTATTTTCATGTAGGCGACCTCGCCCGGCCGACGCGGCGTCAAACTTTAAAGATGCAGCTTTTTACCCGCCCCCCTCCTCCTATAGTAGATTAGGTGCCAAAAATATTCTTCCAAATCTGCTCTCAGAGGATACTACGCTGGGCCGTGGACGGGGGGGTGGTGGCGGGGCAGCGAGGGGGGGAGCATGGAAAATTCCAGGTTTCCGGAGAGGAGTAGTTGCGTGTGTTTACTCCTCAATCTCTCCCGAGACGTTAACTAGGTCAAGCGCAAATGAATCTGCCAGCAGCCCTAAAGAGTAGCAACGAGTGAAGGGGCTGAGGGGGGCTGAGGGGAGGGGGGGATGTGGACTTTGGGCACAAATCTCAGACTCGGGACAAAACTCTGTCACCTAATTTTAGCCTGAGCTTCCCGGTCCTGCCCTCCCCTCCCCCCCCCCCCCTCCTCCCCCCGCGGCACATTAACGTCCGTTTCGAGCCGAGCTCAGCGGGATTCTGGTTAAACAGTTTAATGATCACACAGCTAATCATGTGGGCCGCGCCAGGAAAGGACACGGACGGCGCAGACGTGAATCCCGGGTAAAATCCTCCAGGCGCCGGCCGTTCGGACGATACGTCCCTCTCCTGTTTTTAGTGCATCTGACTCGACTTTTTGATTTAACGTCCCGTCCCGTCCCGCGCCGTAAAAGTCGTTGCCACGACCCGCGATCGTGGGTATTTCCCGCGGCTGCGGCTTCCCCTCCGGGACAGATGCCCGCCGCTGCGATTGTGCTGCCAAGACGTGTTAGTAGAAAACACAAAAACGTACCCAAAAGTGACATTTTTGCACAATGGGTTCCATTTTTAATGGAAAATTATGTCAGAGCCGCCGTGTGATGCGACGGGAAAAATCAGTGTGTTCGCACAAAGGGGGCGAACGGCGCGGCAGCCCTGCAGCTCGGGGCCGCCGGGCGATCTTGTGGGGGCCAGGTTAGTTTACAGGTCTGCTTTTCCACAAGGTCAGTAGGTTCAGGGTGACACAGATGGCTGAACACGGCGGCTGAGAGGGTGGTATTTCTCAGTAAACGGAAACAGAGAGTGGAGTATGAGCTCTCAGCAGCTCGCAGAGTGTGTGTGTGCACGTGTGTGTGTTTGCTTATGTGGTGTTTTTGTGCATTTATGTGTAAACCAAAGTGCATTAGTATGTTTTCTTTTAAAGTGAATTATGTTTTCTTATGAGGAAACTTGGTAGCTGCTCTTAAAGTCTTTATGGGTTTCCCTGAATCAGGTTTCGTCGTTGGAAAATGTTTTTGCTTCTGCTCAAGATGTTTCTAAGTTAAATTTTTAATCCCCAAAGTTTCAGCAAAACGGTTATTAAGGTGTCTGCAAGAGCGATGCGAGAAAGCATCCCGGTTGCGGCGTCCAACCACTAGGGGCGTTCACAGCTGCCATCTGCTCAGGCGTTTGCGAAATGTTTTACACGTGAATAAGGTTAGAAAGTAGGACTGAAGCGATTCCTTGAACAACTTGAGCAGCCCAATTACTAAAAAAATCACTCCAGGCAAATTATCTGTCATTATTTACAGCGTTACTATTTCGCAGCGTTCCACCCAGATAGTTATTTCTGTTACACAACGCAATCACTGAAGCTGAAGGGAGCAGACGGACGCAGCGAGGAGCTGCGACGCCACGACCCAAACAACTTAAAGTGCGGGACCGAAAGAAGCTAAGCCGAGAAAAACGCACGGAATTTTAAAATGGATTGAGTGTTTCACGGCAGCGCGTCCTCCGTGTGGTGACATCTTAGCCGGAAGCATGTGGAAACTGCAGAGCGCCACAGTTTTCTTCGTCCGATCGTTTGATTAGTTGCCAGAATGAGGATAACTTCTTTGATTGCTAAGATTAGCCATAGTTGCATCCGTCTTTGAGAAAAGAGACTTTATCTTCGTTCTGTCCAGTCTAGGAATGATGAAAACACTGGGGCCGGGACGTACATGCGTTCATTTTGATCAAGTCACTACAGAAAAAAACACGTCAAGAAAACAAACGCATTTTAATGGTACTTTATTTGGTACTTTAACGGTACTTGTAATTTGTGCCACGGAAAGAGTTTCGTCAGGACAGATTTCACCAACGCACACATGATTAGCATGATGGACGAGGCAGACAAGACGTTGCCGGTTTGAATGTAAGCTTCTTCCAAACGGGAGCACATTAGAACATTATAACTTTAAATATCTCAGAAGCAACCCCTCCCCCTCGGTCAGCACCTCCACGGCGAATGTGTTGGAGCAGCACGCAGGCCGGTCGTGCTAACTTGTACTAGCTGCAGGTCTTGTATCCATGTATTTATTGAATGTTTCCTCGTTGTTGATTGATGATGATGACGATGCCGTAATCGATCCGCTTTCAAACCGTCAGTCGACGGCCTCGCTTCACCCTTGCAATTGTGACTGGTTTTGCATTCAACGCGAGCGAGTATCGGACAGGCCGCATCTCCCCCGGCTCCTTTCAGCCGCCGCTGGGATCCACAAGAGAGATCCCCGCTTGGACCACGCCTGCGGTGACCTTTGACATCGCCTTTTTGAGCGGGATGAAACGGGACCCGGCCTGTAACGTGAGGTGGAGTCGGACCCGTCGGACAATTCATTTTCTGAAACGTCCGCGCCATGGGAAGGCGGCTAAAATGTCACGGGTCATGTGAATGCATCATGAATCATGTGAATGAGGTCACGGTTCGTGCGGCGCAGCGATCGGGCCTCAGGTCAGCTCACCGATCAAACTCCGTCCCTCCTCCTGTCGGTTCCATCGATCTTTCACGACAGACGCGGGAACTTTTCCTTTAAACCCCCGAAACGATGGTCCGACCCGTCATTGGAGTGATCGGGTTCGATCGCCGTGTCTCCTGAGCTTCTGGAAATCCAGAGGTAAACACAAGAAGGGCGCGGCGGCGGGATACGCTCGCTCGCCCTCGTGACGGGAAGGTAATTGGCCTTTTCTCAAATAGCAAGAAATGTCCGATTGACCCGGTGCTTTGAATCCACTCTGCGCGAGTCGCCATTCAGCCGCCGACTTTCCTCTTGTTCTCCCAGAGCGGAGGCTGGTCAAGGCTCAGCGCTTCCAACCTCTTTCCTCGCCGCTTCCCGTGTAATATCGGCGCTGACAACAAAAGAATGACTGCATTATGAGCTCAAGTTGAAAGCCCAGTATTATAAATAGCGCTCATGTGCCCATGCTGTGACTCGCCGCCGCGCTTCCTTCAGCCTCCCACTCCTATTTGTCGGCTGCCGCTCCGGGCCGCCGTCCACGCCGCCGTCAGAGGAGGCCGTCTCCCGCCGTTGACTCGGCACTCCGGTGCTCCGGATGAGGGGGGGTTCTGATCGACAGCCGGCGCAGAGGGGAGCTCTTCGGCGGCCGTCTAATTACCGGGCCACGTGGGAGATGAGCAGATCGTGCACGGCGTATCCTATCAGCCCGGCGCTCCCACACTTCCTGCGCCGCATTTGAGTCTGTCCTTGCCTGAGGCTCTGCCAGGGAGCATCCTGGGAAGGATGTGTGCATCTTTGCACGTGTGTGTGTGTGTATGTGTGTGTGTGTGTGTGTGTGTGTGTGTGTGTGTGTGTGTGTGTGTGTGTGTGTGTAGTCTGGGTCAGATTCATGAGCAACAAAGACACAGGCGTCACCAGTCTTTCAGTTCTCTAAAGGGTTGTGTTCAGTCCACCTGGGATGGGTTTGTGCTGTCATCCTAAAATTTGGAGGAGCCGTGCAATTTAAATATAGCAATCTGTTAACCCGGGGGACGATCGGATAGGAAATAAAGTAAAAGGAGTAAAGGCTGAAGAGATTAAGTGACTGATTCTCTAAATAATCGCCTCAGTCGTTTCTTCAATTTCTCAGAAAACCCTCAAAACGGAGTCGCATGTGGATTAGGGAGCTGATTTCGGCAAAAAACATTTTTGTCAAAAAATAACATTTTAAGAAGGTGACGATAAAGTCAGTAGTTTAGCAGGATTCCTGGAGTTTCTCCCAGTGTTTGGAGACTCCAAAGAGATCATGAGATACAGGGAGGGGAAATGAGACATAAAATAGAGTGATCGGTAATTTATACATATGAAAAAAGTCATTATTCTTCTTATTATTTCATCATCATTTTGCCAATTTACTCGGATTTCTCCGACCTTATAATAATTTCAATTTATCTCCCGGCAACATTGATTCTGTCTGTTTCTACCGGCGGAGCCGGAGCTGGACGGGGCTGGACGGGTCGACGTGCAGAGACATTCAAACGTGGTGTTGGACGTATCGGTGGATGCAGAATAAAGGGCAGGACTCCAAGTGACGGAGGTCTGGTGGATCAGCGGAACAAACTGGAGACATTGACGCAGAGCAGACCCTTGTTCTAAAAGGGTCGGATGGCTATTATTACAATTTTATTTGTAAGTTTTCATTTTATCGTGGGCGGCCGACGGCTTCTGTCGGTCGGCGTGTCGGCTGCGGATCGTCTGTCGGTACGGACGAGCAAGCCATGGACGCTTTCTGATTGACGTGCGGGCGAAGACGTCCAGACAATCGATGGTTTTTTTTGGAATTCACTCCGTTCCTCACGTCACCGCCTTCTTCCCCCTCGGTCGCACGAGCGCCTTTTCCTCGTCGGCGCCCCACTTACCCCTCACATGTGCTCCGGCCGAAGCCGGGCGGCCTTTGTGGACTGAGCGACTGAAGGAAACACAGAGCGCTCCGCAAATAGAGCCTCCCCGGGCTCGCAGGGGAGCCGGAGCCCCAATTCTGCGCGCTCTCGCCTCCTATTTGGTGCGAGCCTTAGGCCAAAACAAGTTAGCTAAGAACCACAGGGAAATCAAATTTGGAATTATTAGATCCTACTGAAGTGTCGAGGGAGAAAGAGAAAATGCGTGCACAAATACATGTTGTCACAAAAATATATATATACGTTTTTTATTTTCGGAATCCTTTTACTTTCCCGTCAAAAAAGGGGTTTGTCTTGAGCGGCTTGACCTGGAAAGATCGGCCACCGGCACGAGAGGCTCTGAGAGGACGACCCAGAGAAGCCGTGTTTCAGACACGGCAATGAGAGGAAACGTTTCCAGCGCGCCGCTGAATCACGGAGTCGCGTGAAGACAGAGGGTGGATTGCATTGGAGGCTCGTCGCGACGTCCAAGAGGCGAGCCTGCGACGAACATTCGACACCCGACCGCGTTCGCCAAGACCGACGGCGAAAAGCAGGGCGGCGCTCGAGGAAGAGCCGGGGCGCCGATCACTTTCAGTTTCACAGTGTGGGAGGTGAGAGGCTGCCAGCACCTGGAGCAAACCTCCATCTGTGTGATGGCTCCTGCACCGTGCCTCTGTGTGTGTGTGTGTGTGTGTTTGTGTGTGTGTGTGCGCAGCAGCTGGCAGGGTGCTGAGGGGCGGTTATGTTTTAACTCAGACAACACACATTGTCTCGTCCCGTCTCCTGTATGTCACACACACCCAATGCGCCGCGCTCTCGGTTTTGTTTTAATTCTATCCGTGGCGTCGCCCCGTTTCCCCCGGATCGCCTCCGCAGGAGCCGGTAACCAGGCGCTCTAAATATTTCGCAGCTCAGCTATGGTCTTAGCTGCCAGGTAGTCTCCGGAGAGCTACCTCAGGACAGAGGCCTCAGGCAAGGAGCCTTTGAGAGACTCTGCCAGGAAGTGTGTGTGTGTGTGTGTGTGTGTGTGTGTGTGTTGGGGGGGAGATAATGCATCCTTGGACCACAAGAGGGGCTTCAAAGCTATGCTACATTATTAAAATGGTTTCTCCATCTGCAGACTGAGCCCCCAGGACAGACTCACACCTATCAAAGGAGGCACACACACACAAACACACACACACACACACACACACACATACGTGAGCACCGTACACAGATGCAAGCACCTAAATATGAAATCTGAGAACCTTCAGGGTTCCTTTTTCTAATCATGGTCCTGACAGGAAGTTGTGAGCAGACGTCACAGGTGTCTGTGTTTACCGCACGCGTCTGTCCAAGAGACGCTTTTTAGCCAGTTTTCGTGTTTCTGCCAGGTTCCCGCCCGGGCGGGACGACTCCTGTCCGATCCGCGCCTTTCATCCGAACCGAACGTCGGCAAATTCCGAGATGAAACACGATCAGAGGTTCGCGAGGAGACGCCGCCGAAGAGCCTCGCCGGTGATACCGTCGTCCCTGAAGGTTACGGCGGTGAGGCGGGAGCGTGCCATCCTCCCACCGAGGCCCCGGCAGGGCTGAGCGCCTGGAACAGGCAAGACGAATGTGAGACACACGACAACAACACGGTGAAATTGGAATATCGGAGACTTATTTATGAAGACGGATCACGCCGTTATATCCGCTGTATACAGATACCCAGTTTACCCTCACGTTCGCTCGAGACCCCCCGCTAAAAGTGGATCTCCGTAAAGTAGAGACGTGATCATTTTGATGGTCTTTACAGAACTTGGCTCAGCCCTCAAGAAGGTCCCTGCACACACGAATGCCTCGCTGGTGTCTCTTTCTTCAGAAACATGGTTCTAGGCAGTTGCTGCCTCTGTTTTTTTTCTGTCTGACAACAGTTTTCCAAACTGCCACGGCGCCGTACATCAGGCTACAGAAGTGGACCGACCGAACCGCATCCTCGTCCCGGTCTTGCGAGGCGTTTACGCCGTTTGTCATAGCCGCGAGTCGCGGGAGCGTGAGAGCAGCCTCTTCCATCTCTTCCTCTTCCATCTCTTCTCCTCCCTCACCGACAGACTGCGTCATCTGGTCCAGGTCCGCGTCCGATTAGGCCGTCGACGTCGTCGGGAGTCGTGTCGGAGAAACCGTCTCCTCCGAGGATGCGTGCCAGCAAAGGAGATCTCGTATTTCATTTGTTTTATAAAATGCATTTCAGTTTGATTTTATATACTTTTTACCATTTTTTTCTTCTTAGGCTAGGATATGAATATTTCATCATGAAAAAAATGCTGCAAAAAATGGCTAAAGAACGACAAGGCGCGAGAACCGAATTCCAAAAGAAATGCACAAAGCGGCGAGGGCGCAGAAGCCGAACGGCAAAGTGGCGAGCGTCCGCTGGATGTGTGATGCGTACACACGGCTATTCCAGCATATTTAATGTTTGTGAGGCCAAATCACAACTCTGTTGTCCGAGCAGGCGTGGAGATGATGAGCTCTCTAAGATGAGCTGCACAAACACAACATTCCCCCACGGACGAGCATTCGGACGGCCTTCTGCCTCGACCAGCCGGGGTGGAAGAGGAGAGCGAAGGACTAGAGATAGAACACACGGGAGAGACGAATCAAACTGTTACATGCTAAAAGGTAACATGATACAATAATAGTTCTCTTATTCAGAAAGGAAATAAGGGCGGCCGGCCGGCCGGCAGGACCGCCGCCGCAGACCAAGCCACCAGGGGTGATCCCCCGGCAGCGTGAGCGGGGGCTAGCCCAGCGCTAACGAGAAGCCTCACCGAAAAAGAAAAGGTTGAGCCTGTTGTTGAGCAAAGAGAGGATGGAGGTCAGAAGATGTTTCCACAGAAGAGGAGCCACTTTAATGAATCTCTGTGGTGATGAAGCCCGAGCAGGCGTCGTGTTCAGGGTCCAACGAACACAACCCAATCATTTTATTCTTTTAACCTCGATGTGATTTCAGTTTGTCGCTCGCCGTCGTGAGTATCTTTCACACGCCGACCTCAGACACGACCTCGGAGGATTCATGCCCCGCCTCCTGCGCGGGACGACAATGGGCTTCCGCCGTCTCGACCTTCATCTTCCTATTGTGTTGGGCCCAAAAACCCAGGGAGGCGTTTTCGGTTACCGCCAACCGACCGCCCGCTCCGATGACGTGAAGCCTTAAGTGGCTTTGAAACCTTTTTTTTAAAACGGTAGAGGCACGGCCGCGGATCTGGTGTCACCGGAGACTCGGACGTCCGCCGCCGTGAAAGAGACGGAGGTCAGCGGAGTCTGTCCCGGACCAGCGCTGGGATGTGGATGACAAACCCACAGAGAACACGACCCCCCTCTTCCTTCCTCCCTTTCTGAAGCTCTGCTGCCCTCCTCAGCCTCCCCCGCACCGGCTGAGTAATCAGTGGGTGGATACCATCGTACTGAAAGAGGACTGGAAATACCTCCGCCGGCTGACCTCATAAGGCTTTCAGGAAACTGCTGATTTCGGGTTTCAGGGCTCGGATTGCAACCCCCTCCTCCTCTTTTTTCTTTTTTTTTTCAACGCCCCCGACCCCCTTCTACGACCACCGGCATCCCGTCTGTCTCGGCTCCTATTTCACACAGAGGTCGGCGGCGTGAGCGTCGCGAAAGGGCGCCGAAACAAGCGTCGCCGTGGACACGGAGCGGTTTGAGGTCGGGGTAAATCGAGAGCCGCTTTGGCACCGGAGGAACTCTTCGATTGTCCGTTTTCTCGCCGCATTCAGACGGCGGAGGAACCAGGAACCAATTCCTAGAATCATTTTAGCTCCAAATCGAAGGCGGGCACTTTTTCAGGGTTCCGTAGGAGCTTCACATTGCTCTGTGATCGGTGGAAGTCATAAGCCACGCCCAGATGTTGACTGCAAGGCGCCATTTTTGAGATAAGATCTTAAAAGCCTCGTGCGGTCACTGGTCAGCTGTTTCCACGTGACAAAACGGACAGAGGGGCAAGAAATGGACAACGTAAGAGATCTGGCTCGCTGCGACCCAGTCGGCTGTCCAGGCTCACTGAGCAACGTCAACATTTTGGCCCACATAGGCACTTATAGGTATGTGTAGGCTATAATAGGTATCTCATGAGAAGCCGGCCTGATACGCCTGTCACGTTCCAGGTCTTTTCCTTGACATGAGCTACAAGGCCCAGAGGCTGGATTTTTGATTTTTGATCATCTTTTGACACCCCATTTTCTATGCATTGTATTGAAGTGGCCGAACATATAAACTCTGCTACATATATATATATATATATATATACATATATATATATATCAGTTAGGTGCGGTAAGGTTGATGGCTGCTGAGGCACCAACATCATCGGTCAGATTTACAAACATATGAACCTACAGAGTAACTTATATACCATTTTATTGGCAGCAGTTGACGTGTTTTGTTTAAAATATCATATCAGCATTCTTATACAAACTGTAGCATATTAAAAAGCACATGGAAAAAAATCGTTATTATCTCTTACCTTTACTTATAAATGAAGTCCATGCGCCGCTCCTTCTGAAGCAACTTGCTTGTAGAAGTCTTCCTTATCTTTGTTCACTTTTAAAAGTCTCTCCGTCTCAATGGAAATCGCTGCCGGTGAAGACGGTCGTCCTCGATCGCTCCTGTTCCGACCGAATGTTTTGAGTCTTTTCGGTGCCGAGAACGAGCGCTCCATCGATGCTGTCGTAGCAGGAACGGCGACCGTCGGCCGGAGCAACTTTGTCGTCTCAGGAACAGTTTGGATGAGATCCTTCTGGGCCAAAAAGTTGAGAAGCTGCCCGGGAGATTAACATTCATCCCTCACTGTTTGTGAGCCATACAGACCCATGAGATCGGGAAAATATAGCTGGATGGCTGCACTTGACTTGCTAACTGTTTACTGTAGCTTGCTATTGCTAATTATAGTATTCTGTAGCCGAGTAGTGAGAAGGATCCCTGGGATCAGCGGCGCCCCCTAGCATGAGGCACCGTCACTGCCTGCCTCACCTCATGTCTCTTCGCAGTCGTTTTATGGTTACGAGAAACACGTTACAGGTGTTGACGAAAAGCATTCGATACATCAGCTAAACTATGGAAATTTTGTTCATATATTAAAAGTGTCTTAAAAGTGTCACTTTAATAGTGACATCCACTGAGACAGCAGCACGGTCTCAGCGCGTAGCATGCTAGCACAGCTAGCACAATCATTGAACAATCCATAGTAGGCTCAGCTGGTTGCCGCGTCAACGCACGTCTCCCCTTCATATTTGAACGGTAAATCTGAATTTTTCTTTGCGATTTTGAAAAAAATAACTAAAAATGCTAAAGCTACTTTATCGTACAAATCACTTAATAAATATAACTATTTAATTTATTTCTTCATTTAGCATTTTTTTCTTTCATTTTTTTCGGTTTCACAACTTTTGCAGTTCCCAGAACCCTTTCAGTAACTTGGCAGTGTTTCTTGCGTTCGGACAGCATAGGAACCAAGGATCTCGGTTCCCTAGAATGGTTTTAGCTCCTACTCCATTGCAGGGTCTCTTTAGTGTTCCTTGGAAGCTCATTGGAAGTAGACGCTCGGTGATTGGTGGAACTCATAAGCCACGGCCATTACCGGCTACTTCTTGCAGATAGCGTCGCCTCATGTTTGGCGCCAAGCCGTTAGCTGGTCGGCGGGGTACTTCACAGGGAGAAAATAGAAACACTTCAACCCATCTGATAGCTCGGGGTTATTATTCCTGCCATGCAGAACATGATCGCTGCGCTAAGTGCTCTCTCTCCACAGTTTTCCGTGTCTTTGCTCTGCTCTTCTTCACGGGGAATTGTTTTTGGGAATGGAGTTTAAGGGGGACGGCCAAGACACTTGCGTCACACCGTCCACTAGCGTCCGTGGGATTGCAAAACCAAAAGGTTCCCCCGGAGGAGGCCGGTTCCTGGGATCATATTTGAGCTTGGCAGTTTTTAGGACACCGTTTAAATTTGCTCCCTCTTTTAAAAATACAGAACAAAATACATACAAATAAGATTTTTTCTGTTTTGGCCTATGTTTGAACGAGCCGGGTTTATCCGGAGCACAACCAGATGAAGGAGTCTTCAAGGCAGGGGTCCCCGAAAAACGGCGTTTTCCGCCGAGGCCTTGCTGCCGCGCTGCACTCTGTCACGCCATTGCACACATCAGCTCGCACAAGCTAGCACTTGAAAAAACATGAGCCAGAAACAAGTGGCCGGAGAGCTTTTTCGAGAGGAAGGGACCAAACCAAGAGACGGCAGAAGCGTCGCAGACTGCCGGCAAAAAGAAAGCCGCGTTTAAAAGGAAATACCACCATTGCTACCTAATTTTACGGGTTCTTCGCAGCTGCTGCCGGAGCTCCGCCCACGCTGTGCACCGTTTGCGATGAACGGCGAGCTGATGAAGCGATGGAACCCTTCAAACTGCTTCACCACATTCAGACTAAACACTCTGCGCTAAAAGACAAGTCCTTGAAGACATATTATGGCGAACTGATATTACGGTGCAAAATGATTGTAATTGCCTAATATAAAGTGTAATGGTTGTATTCAGATTAATTACTTTTTATTATTTGAACCCCCACGACTGTAACCGGTCGGCGGAAACATTTTCATGCATGAAGCCGGTCCCCGGCACTAAAAAGGTCGGGGGCGCTGCTTTAAGGGGCGCATTGTATAATCCTATAATTTCCTTTTGAATCATGAACTTTCTGTCAAACTAACTGGCAGGAGGAGAAAATGCTGCCTTGAACTTGTGCCGGGTCTGGATTGATGGGCGGAGCGCTCTCTGAAGGTGTCGTCCCCGGCACAGCTGCAAAGAGGCCGCTTAGAAAAAACACAGGGGCCTTTTTGGATCACTTCTGCTAGTTAAACACTTCGTACTACAGCTTTTCCAAGGTCAGCGTCTGAGGGCCGGGGAGGTAAAGTAAACAGCAGCGGGTGCAGAGGGCTGAGGAGGAGCAACACGTCCCCGAGAATCTCAAAGCTGCACAAAAGAAAAACAGGAAGTCTTGTGGTTCTGGGTGCACTAGCATTAGCATTAGCATTAGCATTAGCGCACTTCTGACTTTCTCTTTCGGGAGGAGGTCTTGTTTTCTTCACCGGCATCCAGCGGTCGGTTACTCACCGGGAAAGATTTGAAAGGGAGACGAGGCCGAGCTTCTTCTTCCATAGATGAGTTAAGCATCCAGGCGCACAAAGCCAACATATTTGCATCGCTCGGCGGGCCGTGTTTCAAGAGGATTTTGATCATGATCATGGACGCGAGAGTGTATCACACCTTTGGAGGGGTGCAGCTTGGCGGGGCGCTCGAGGAAAAATAAACCGCTCCGACAAACCGAGCGTTAAAGGCAGACTCCGTCTCCGTCTGGCGTGATTAGAATGAAATGGAAATAAACATGTCCTCCTCAACCGGATGCATAAAAATGCCACATCATTAACAGCGCAGTCTCTCGTCCTTCGACTGATGCCGCTCGTGGAGAGCAGAGCAGCTAATTAAAATGATTAGAGAGTTCGCTCTGTCCCCGGGCTGAAAATTCCTAATGAAATTTGTTAGTCTAATGGAGCGCGCGCAACAAATTTAATCAATCCCTCAGAATTGGCCTTTTCCGTGATTTTCTCCCAGGACTGCAGATTCTGAGCGCGGCTCCGCTTGTTCATTTGGCTCGGTTATTTCCGGCCCCTCGGATTACGCTCAGAGTTTCCGCCCTGCGCTTGAAGGAAGGAGGGAGGAGAAGGAGGTGGGAGGCGGGGGGTGTTTGATTGCGAGATTTGCCAGGAAGTGTAAAAGAATCTGAGCTCGACTCTTGGAACGCCAGCTATGAAATGCATTATCACCGCGGTGCGTTCAAGCTGAAACCAAATGACGGGGATCCTGCAAGATCCCGTCCCGGCCATTGTCGATAAAACGGTCCAAGCTGCGAGGAGGAGCCGCTGGCAGTCGTCTCCGCTCGGGCACCTCCGAACTCCAACCGTGGCGGAGAGAGAGGAAAAAAAAAAAACATAAAAAAGGGGGGATATGCAGTAATTGCAGCGCTGCGGTTTGTTTGAAGATACAGTTACGGCTGCAACCCCTTCCCCACCCTCTTAAAAAAAAAAAATCCAGCCGCCCCCCTCAGGCGGGGTTACTCAAACAGGTCTAAGCTCCTTTTTAAAGTCGGCGGGGGGGCCGGGCGCTCACCTCCGGGGGGCCGTCAGATCTCCAAGGGTTTATGTTGCGGCGGGAGCGGAATTAAAACACGAGCCTGGCGCCACGGCTGCCAAGGGTAACCACGGCAACAAAAGAAAGAAGTCAGTTTTGTTGTAATGTGTATGTGTGTGTGTGTGTGTGTGTGTGTGTGTGGGGGTTAAGGACGTGAACGGCAGGCCGTGACTTTGTGCGTTCGTTGGACGATATCAGTCCCGCTTGCTTTCTGCGGCGGTCTGACTGAGCGGCGTTCCACACAGACGCCACTGTTCCCGCACACAAACCGGCCTTTTCTTCACCGGGACAAGTAACACACTGCTGGATTCCAGCGGGGTGAAGGGTGGGCCGGCCGAGCCCGGATCACTATCCGGCGGGTTTACTCCGGAGAATTACCGCATTATGTCACGCTTGTATTCGTATACTCTTGAATACTCACGTTTCCGTCGTCGGTTGTTGGATTCGGCTGTTGGCGTGCGTCCCGCCGCCCTGCGTCGCCCCGATCTCTTCGAGAAATAGATACACGGCGCGTCTTTGTGCGCGGCTTCTTCGCGACATGTCTTTCAAAACCGCCCTCCTTTGGAAATCACGTCACCGTAAAGGAGACAGAAAAAACCCAAAACACAAGGCGGCGTCTGCGGCGGCGAGCCGGCGCTTTGATGCCGACGTGTTCCTACACGCATCGCGCTCGGGCCTGTTATCGTGCCGGAGGGACGGAGGCAGCCGGATGTGCCTTCAAGAGCTTCCCCCCACCTGGATCTCATAACTCTTACATCTCCATCCTCTGCAAGCCCGGAGCCGGGAGGCGTATCGCTCGCTAAATAATACACGCGGAGCGTCTGTCTGCCGACAACAGCCAAATTATGAATCGGGCGTTTGGGAACGCTTCTTTAAGGTGGCGATGAAAGAGCGGGCGAAGCCGTAAACACCGTCTCTTAAACATGCATCATTTAAACATGTACCCGCTCTTATCCAGCGGCTGTGCCACAATTCTGCTTTCACCGGGACGTTATTAGCATTAGCTTTATTTTACCTAAAACATCTAACTCACCGGCATTGTTGGAAAATAGCTCGGGGAAAAATACCCAAACAAAACAAAACCTGCCGGAGGTTCGGTGGAGACCTTCCGTTCCCCAGACGGGTGAAGAAGGCGAGTGGTTGTCGGCGAGCTTTGGCTCCTCGCAGGTTGAAACAGGATCGATCGTGAGTTACCGATCCGATCCATCATCCGGCAGTCGGTTCCGTCACCCGAACGCATGCCTGTGAGCTGTTGCTACACATAAACTGGCTCAACGGGAAACAGAATAGATGTAAAATGATTCCAAAACAAATCCGGACAAGCTACAAGTGCAAAGTCTGAACTTTATTGTTGTAAAAAACAGATTCATATACATGCGCTGTGTAGAAACGAGTGGCGGAAACAGAAAGACGCACCAACCAAAAACAGTATATTGGTCTTTCTTACTTCAATCCTGACTCCCAGAAACAACAAACAAAAATAGCGGAGTGTGTGTCCGTCGGTGGGCGGCGCTCGCCGGGCAGAGGGCGCCCCGAAGCTGCCGCCCCGCAACACGTTTGTCACATGGCATTTAACGACACACTTGCCTAATCAGCCCTCTTTCAAAATGTCTCTGGCTCTTATGTAACGTTATTCCAGCCAGCGCTGCGGCGCCCGGGGCAGCCCTTCTCCGGGCCGACGCGTTCTAGCTGTTTTCTTTTCCGCTGCAAGTGTGCGGCGTCCTTGCCGGGGAGGGGGATCTATTTTTATTATCATTATATTTCAATACTTTGAAAATATAAAATGACTGGCTCAAACCCTGGACCAGCGGCGTCAGAGGCTTAAGGATGTAAACTGCATGGAACGCATAACAGCAAACTTACCACTTCAGACAGACCTATGTCTTGACAAAAATATTTGGAGAGTTGGAGATATTATCTCTATTTGACTGAGTAAGATGTTTTTTTTTTTTTTTTTCTTTTTTAATTTTATTTTTCGCTTGCTAGTGAGGAAATAAGTGACCCATAAAGAATATTGCATCATGTGTATCTTGTTATGAGGTTTTGTAAGAATGTGTGTGACTCTGTTAAGGAACCTGTTCTAATAAATGTTCAAAAAAAAAGAAAATATAAAATGATTATTATTATTATTGTTGTAATGACCAGTCCTCGGGGGCATTTCTGTCTTGTTGGAATCTCTCTGAAGTTCAAGCGGTGTCACTTGACCTGCCTTCAAATTTGGGGAAGATGCCACACGTGGCGGTGGAACCTGTTTGCTTGTGTTTGGGTGTGGAGGTTTGCACGTTTCCACAACAATCACGGGGAACAAAAAACAGATTTCTTAGAACCCAAACGACAGTTGCACAGACACACACTTATTTCACATAATTGGACTTTCCTTTTCTAAAGGCACGTTCATTTGTTCCTCCATCCCACGGGGTTTCGCGTTCACGCCTCCGTCTCCCATAAATGTATTATTTCCTCGTGCTTCTGACTTCCAACGAATTTGCGTGGGAACTCATTGAACGATACGGCGTCATTCGCCGCTGCGTGTGGAAGACGGCCTTGTCGGCATTCGCCGGTTGTACGCCACGTTGCTTCGTGCTACATTCGCTTTCTCTCATTTTCTTGTCGAAATCTTCTTTTCGCAATAACCGGACTTGAGTTTCATCTCTTGGAGCCGTTGGAGCCGTTGGAGCCGTTGCTCTTCTGCAGCTCCAGTGACCCGGGGGAGTTTCCAGCGGAGCCGCCAGGGTTCAGGGCGGGTCCAGCTTATGGACTCTTGCTATGGTCAGAAACTACGTTTGAGGGTTTGGGATGCGAATGGGACAAAAGAGCAACTTTTCTTTCTCTGGAATGTGACGGCTTTCACCTGGTTTGTTGGGGGTTTTTTTGGAAACTTAAGCAATTACCCTAAATTCCGGACTTTTAGGCGCATCTAAATATAACAGCGCAACAAAAAAAAACGCAAAATGGCTGATCTGAAGAATGATTTGCCCAAACACTTTCATCTGTCACTATGGCGGTGTTGGCGGTAGGAAGCTGCCGTTATTAACCGATTAAAAATATCAGCCGCACTGTTGTAAAAGCCGCAGTTCTTAACCCTCTCAGGCTCAAATTAAGTTGTAGTTGCAGGAAAAATCTGATATTTGGCTGTCGCAAATCTGCAACATCTGCCTGGAGAAGGTTAAAGCGTGTGAAAAAAGTAGCGGCTTATATGCCGGAATTTACAGTATGTGAATTCTGACTTCCAGTGAAATCCTGTTCCTTTGCACGGCAGGAATACAGTTGTGAATTAAGTGTGTTTGGTGGGAACCAATTAGCGCATGTAAACAGCTCACCTGTCGTGGAAACTTGTATATCGGTGGTCTGAGCGGACGGGGAACAACCTGTCAGTGGCTTCCTCTCCGAGGAACTAACGCAACGAAGACCGCTTAGGAAGTACGGGTGTTGTTGGGAATAATTGGGAATAATTTGAATAATTGGTGACTTCACCGGGGACTCTTGGGACGTTGCATCACTGCAATGAATTAAACCTGAACCATGACGTGTTTTTGCTATTAGAAAAAGCGTCATGAAATCACCCTGTAAGTGGTGCCGGACACCAAAAGCCATCTCTAATATTTGCGCTCGCTCGCGTGTCCAAATATGAGAAAGGCCCAGCCGACCGCAGAGCTGGGGACGACGTAAAGGGTTCCAGGTTGAGGGCATCGCAGGGAAATACTGGAAATACTTTCAGGAGACCCTGAGAACCTTCCGGAAGGTTCTCTCCAGCACCGCTTTGTCCTCCGGCTCGCTGTCGGGGATCATGTCGGCGCTCCTCTCGGCGCTCAGCCGGAGGCCGGGCCTCTTCTCGCCGACGCCTCGCAGCCCCGCCCGGGTGATGTTCCTGCAGAAGTCCACCTTCACCGCCTCCAAGGCGGCGCCGTGGTCCACCAGCCCGTCCAGGAGGCGGTCGGTGACACGGACGCAGTTCTCCAGGCGCAGGAAGCGCAGCCGGCCGCAGGCCCGCAGCACGGCCAGCAGATCCCCGTCGGTGACGTGGCCGCAGCCGGCCAGGGTCAAGGACAGCAGGTTGGGGCTCCTGCAACAGACACACCTGTCCAGTTAGCGGCCGCCGGGAACAAAACACCCGGACACGGGTAACGACCGGGGAGGATCGGCGGCTTTGAAGAGGACTAGTCTTAAGTAAGCCACTGGCCGCGGCGCGTGCGCCCGCTTACGGACGAATGCGCTCCGAGCCGGTCCGAACGGAGTCGGATGACGCGGAAGGTAGACGCGCCGGCCCCTTCTGGGACGAACGCTCAATGGGGTGAATACGAAACCGGCGAGAGGCCGAAACACGATCCGTTTGACAAAAACTCCGATTACATCTCCTTTCTCTTCTGCACGCTCTCCCTCCCTCCGTCCGGCCACGTGTGTTTTCATCCTCCCAGTAGCTTTTGTGAAATAAAATGGATCACGCCGATCGGACAGAACAATAACAGGATGTTCGACAAATTGCAAATTGGCAATTTAGAGGCGCCCCCCCCCCCGAAAAAATGGCGGATGGCCACGCATGCTATGTTTTGAGACGGCAGGGGACAAAACAACTGGAATACAAACATGCACACACACACACACACACACACACACACACACACCGATGGCAAAGTATCACAGACGTGGTTCACGTTCACGGACGCAGATTACATAAACACTTACATAACGCTACCTCTTTACCACATGTGAGACGGACGTTTTCCCGTTGACCGCGAGGGCTCGCGGCCGCTGCCCCGGTAACCCCTGGACGCGGGGCGGCCGCCCGACCACGTGCCGATGCGGCCGCTTACCAGCGGCTGCGATACGCGAAACGAGGCGGAGAGGAGCCGAGACTCGGGAGATCGGTCGCCCCCCCGTACATCAGACGAAGGTGGAAACCTGAACGGGAGCCCGGTTATGTAACGCGGCCTCCGGAGACGGCGCCGCTCACGCTGATCAGATGGTTTCTGCTCGTGCGCCTTCAGTCGGGGTCAGTTTTTGACCCCGACCCCGTTTCTGCGCGTCTCAATTTGTCCTCATCGGCCCCCGTTTTTGCTTTTTTTCCACAGAGGGGTGTCAGGTAGAGCGGCAGAGGCCTGCAGTGTGTGTGTGTGTGTGTGTGTGTGTGTGTGTGTGGCCCCATTGACATCTTACGTCAGTCGTGCTCGCAGATCGTCCTGTTTTCAGCACGTTCCGACTTAAGGAAAAACACGTCGAACCGCAGGTCGCGGAGTGATTCGCCGCCGGGCGTGTTTGTTTTGAGATATTAATGTTGTTGAGAAGCAGGTTTTTGTTCCTCCGATGTCTCCCCTTCTGCCCGCTCTGTATTTATCTATCCATCCGTCCCGTCGGCCACAAAAATGCCCCGCGGCGCCTCCTTCTTTCCATCTCGCTCCAAGACGTGATGGAGTCCACATGAGAAACGGCACGGTGGCGGTCGGGTCAACCGGCGCGGCCTGCAGAAGCCGCAGCAGAACGCCGGACCGCCAACCGGCAATTATCTCCCTAATGACCGGTTTGGTTTGCTAACGGTTATTTTGTCTGGTCAGATTATCCGGTGAACTCTAAAAGCAGCTTCGTGTACGTTTCACATTCGGCTCCTTCTGCTCTTTCCAGGCCATCCCAGCGTCTGCGTGAGAACAACCCGCCTTTTCTTATTCAAAGAGCGACGCGCCGCTCGGTCGATGCGTCGCTCCGGCGCGTCCGGAATCAGAATCACGCCGGAGCGTCTGGAGCTCGCCGTTCCAATCGCAACGGCGACTTCCCTCGTCGGCGCTCGGCCGCCCGGCGACGGACGGGAAACATCGCGCCTGAAAGAGGCCCCGAGACGGGCTTCGTATCAGGGTTCTTTCCACGGAGGCGGCGCAGAAAAGGAGGGCTTGGCGTGGGTGTTTGCGTGGAGCCTCGTCCAGGCGGAGGCAGGCAGAGACAGATGCACATGTTCATTCCTCTGACGGCAACAAAGAGCCAATTGTAGGCTCCACCTGCCTGCGCAATCTTCAGCCCGCAGCTGACTGGGAGGGTCCGCAGCCAAATGGCTCTTCAGCCCCCCGCGGCTCCCCGGCCGCCCCTCCCACTCCGTCACGTGCGCTCGCTCTTTCCTCCCCTTCAGACAATTTGGGAGGGTTTATCAGTATGCCGCGCACGAGCGTGGCTTAAGGGCGCCGTGATAGCGGAGCCGGACGAAGTAGGCGGTTCCGGTTTGGACCGGTCTGGCAGACTCCCGCGTCTCCTTTTTCTCAAATTTCACAATACAGGAAATCCCTGGCGGGGTCATGGGCGAGCCCGGCCCCCCCCCCCCCCCCCCCCCCCCGCGCCCGGTCGTCGTGCCGGGCAGCTGCGGCCAGCCGAGCTCCCTCGCGTCGACGGTTATCACCGCCGAAAAAAACAGACCCGGAGACCCGAAGACCCGGTCGCGCCTCCGCAGGCTGGTTCCCGCGTGCAGCCGGCGGGGTCGGCGCGCCCCGTCGGCCCCGCGACCTTTCAAACCCCGCCGTGGCATCGCTCGCAGGATCTAATTTGATATCTGACCCCGGATATGTTCCCGGGCTTGATGTCCCGCAGATGTGCCGCGGCCTGCGAGCGCGGCCTGCTCCGCACGCGCCATCTGGTTGTAATCGCCGCGACGGTGGAGGCGGTCCCTCGGACCGGGGGTGTGAGTTTCCCGACCCGGTCAAATATCTGATTTGAATAATAAAATGATGGGAGTCGGCGGTTGCGCGTACGAGGGACGTCTGAGCGGAGGCGCGTCTTCGCCTGGGAGCTGCTGAGCCCGAGCGCCTTCCGGAGTTATGACAAGAATGTTGGTAACTGAGGGGTGGCGGTGGCGCTCTGGTCAGGGGTCAGGGGTCAGGGGTCAGGCGGGGCGGGCAAACCTGCTCGCTCGCAGCCGTCAGCCCTGCGAGGAGTCGGATCGCCTTAAAAATAATAACTAACTCTTACCGTTAGTCTGCCTTTCAAGTTCCCTGAGCTCGGTGTTGTTCG
Organism: Fistularia commersonii; assembly: GCF_037954325.1. NCBI lineage: Eukaryota > Metazoa > Chordata > Actinopteri > Syngnathiformes > Fistulariidae > Fistularia > Fistularia commersonii. The sequence goes on from NC_141300.1 coordinate 17,904,965, forward strand.
GAAAAGGGATACTTTGGGCGCCGCTTATCATCTGAGCGGGCAGCCGGAGACACGTGCGGCGCAGCAACGGCGAGCCCGCCGCTCGTTTGGCGGGCCGCGGGCCAGGAATGTGTGCTAACCGCCGCTTTAGATCAGCCCGGTGTGTAACGTGACGCATTAGCGTTTTTGGAACGTGACGGCGGCGGCGGGTGGACGTGAGGACACGGCCAGGAGAAATGACCCGTGTAACACGCAAAGTTACAGAGAAAGAGAAACACGGCCGCTGCCAGAAGTGCAAACGCTCGCTTTCTCGGCCCCGAACCCCCTCCTGCTCCTCCTCCTCCTCCTCCTCCTCCTCCGCCCGGAGTGAAAACATAAATCTTGCGAGGCTCGTCTTCCAAAAACCACATGACAAAAACAACGGGGAATCACTCGCTCACTCACTCACATGCGGCAGACGCGAGCCAAGAACGTGCTGACCAGCCCTTCGTGTTTCCCGCAGACGGCCCTCTGGAAGGAGGTCTTCAGCCGCTCTTCCACGTTGCACACCTGCAGGACGCGGCTGGAGAGCCAGCGGATGGACAGGTGGCGCAGGGACGCCCCCAGCACGAAGTTGTCGGCCTTGAGCTGCCGCGGGGAGCTGAAGCGCAGCGCGATCCAGAGACGGGGGTCTCTGAAGACCTGGTGCAGGCGGAGGCACGTGAGGGACAAGCTCCTCCGGCTGTCCTTGTCCAGGAAGGAGAAAAGGTGGAGGAGGCACTCGTGGTCCAGCCGGACGAGGTGCATGTTGAGCCCGAGTGCCGGCGACGGGCCGACGGGACGGCTGGCCGGCGGCGACAATGAGCTCGCCGACGCCTGTCGCGTGGCCTAGATACATGATGCCTCCTCAGCCTCGCGCCGCAGGCCTGCACATATAAGGCCGTGGGGCCGGGGCTATTTTGGGAAGACAACTGCCGGCGCAGGCGGAGACGGAGGCGCCCGAGACGCTGGAGACGCTCCCTCTCCATCTGTCACGGCTCTCGACAGGCGCCTCGCAGCCAGATGTTTACGCTACCCTGGCCTAGTTATCGGATTCAGATACACACTCCAAGAGGATCGCCTCCGTGAAACGCCTCCATTCTGATCGGCTCCGAGCCCCGGAGCCCAGAACCCGGAGCCCAGAACCCGGAGCCCAGAACCCGGAGCCCAGAACCCGGAGCCCAGAACCCGGAGCCCAGAACCCGGAGCCCCTGCTCGCCTGAGCCCTTTTCGGTTTTGTCGTTGATTGTCCCGACCTTCTCTCGCAGAGCCCGTCAGGCCCATAAAATCCGGAGCTCTGCTCTGATCATCCGCCGCCGGATGAAACAAAAAGCAGAAGCGAGATGTTTTTCAACACGCTAAATGTGTCTTAAGTGGAATATTTTACCGCTCTGAATTATTAAAGCGAAACCCGAGTCGTTTGGCCGGCGTCCCGATCCTGCAGCTCAAGAGTTACATCCCGAGTGCTCGCGTTCCCTCCTCTTCTTCCTTTTCCCTCCTCTTGTCCGCGGGGGTCAGAAAAGGGAGGATGTCGCTCACTCTTATCTTGTTTTTTTTTCCAGAACTCCCCGTGCCGCCCCGCTCGCCCCGTTTGCTCTCTCACAGCATGTGAGGCGGAGGGAGAGCCGGAGCTCGGCATGTGAGCCAAAGTCGTGACCGCGCACACCGAGGAACACGGCGAACCGGTGAGTCAGCGCGAGCGTGAAATTGCACAAGAGTTCACGGAGCGTAGCGGGATGGCAGGAGGCAGAATACCATCACACCTAAGTCATGGACGCCGACCCGCCGAATTGTACGTCGCCGCAAAGAAACACAGGATATTGGGAAACGGCGCTGCCGGGAAGCCGATCGCGGGCGTGCAACATGACTCACGCTGTCATAGGCAACCGCTATCAGACAGCTGGGATCTGGGCCTCCGCCAGAGAGGACACACACACACACACACCCACATGCACACACACAAAAAGGCCACTTGTGTTATTAACAGGAACAGTAGACAGATCAGCCACCTGTGAGGCGGCGAGGAAGAGCAGCTGGTTCTCTGCATACGGGAGCGCTTGTTCCTGCAGGGGAAAGAGGCTGACGCACTGGCACATGGCCCGGGGGGGCCGGCGAGGGGGGGGGGGGCTCGCCAGAACAACATGGCACATGGACACGTTACAAGTTGTTTTCCATTAGAGGCCGGGGCCGGGGGGGGGTCAGGCACCGGGGGGGGTCAGGCACCGGGGGGCTGGGGGGGTCAGGCACCTCGCAGAGTCGGACGGCTGTTCAATCTCCCGAGGTCCCGGCAGCGGAGCGGCCGAGATGCTGGTCTCCCTGGCGGCCCAAAGGTGACGCCGCCGCTGCCGGCTGGTAATCGGTCAATCATTTATAATTAAATGTTAGACGATCGTCAGCGGAGTTAAAAATTAATCCGAGCCCGCGTGACTCCGTCTCCGTTCCGGCTTGGCTCGTCCGTTCGACTCCTTCCGCGGCGAAACCGGTTTCGGCGAATCGGATTAAGTTGGAGCGACACGAATATTCTTTAGAAAAAAAAGAAAAGGCGTATCCGTCTTGTGCGCACGGCCCGCCGGGATTATTCCCCGACCACATTATTCAGATTTAAGCAATTAAATATTTGCCCTTCCCTCATTAGCAGATGAATTAAAGAGGCGCTGAGGATAATGGGGCGGACAGATGCCGTCCCTCTGTCTTGGTTCCCCTTTTTAATAAAACTCATTTCCAGGAAATGAAATTTAAGGGGGATTTTCTGTCTTTCTCCGTCCTTCCGCCGATGAATCGAGCGCCTTTAAATCCCACGTCGTCTCGCGAACCGGAATGAGTGTAACGCTTTACGGGTTGTTTTTATCTGCGATAAATAAATATAAAATGTGTCGTCTTCGTTTTCGCTCGAAGTCTCTTCCGCTGAAAAAAAGGACGAAAACCATTTCAATTTTCTCAGTTGTTATTACTTTGAGCAGAGTTCCAACAGCGCCGGCGTCAGAATCGCACAGAATGTTAAAATGAGTCAGGAGACAAACAGGAAAAGACTTGACGACCCGTTTGCTTCACACTGATTTTGGCCAAAACATTCAAACTCCTGACGACGCGTCACAGAGCCCGAGACTTCCAATCATGAACAAGTCGATATCAAACCGGAAACTTCAATTGGAAAAGAAAACAACCGAGGCGCCGCTTCTTGTCAGGATGGTAGTCTTGGTGGGGTCGGCCAATCGTATCGCTCGTGTCGCCGGAGCGAAGCTAAAGCTTTTTACTTTGTCCTTTTGCACCATGGCCTTTGGAATCTGCCCCGTCCAGGCGTCCCCTGCGCCGCCGACGGGAGAGGAAGGACATCCTACGGATCTTAACAATAAAATTAAAAACCAAACAAGGGGCGGCGCACCGAAGATGGTGCTTTCATGCAGGTCGGAACAGCCGTGACTTGCAGAGACAGGGAGGGCGAAAGGAGCTATTTGATTTGAGCGCTGCCGGGCGTGTGAAGACAAAGGAAATGGCGGCAGCAGACTCATTGCTCCGCCGCTCCGCTGGCGCTGCCGGAGTCCTCGCCGGCGGCCGTGTTTGAGGTATCTGTCTTGGACGCTACCGAACCCACACTGTCGGGATCCGCTCGATCCGGCGCGGCGGCGTCCGTGCGCACGGCTCCCGCCTCGCCGTCGCCCGGAGCTCCTTCCTCCGTCGGGGCGCCGACGGCGACCGCGGTGTTTGCGTCGTCCTCGTCCCGCGCGTCCGGTACGCCGTCGGGCGGCGGCCGGTCCGAGGCGGCCGGCTCGCTCCTCTCCACGTAGAAGAGGATGTACGCCTTGGCTTTCCTCACCGCGTCCTCATTGGTCAGGGTGACGGTGCTGTCGTTGAAGTGGTACCAGCGGCCCTCGTGGCTGCCGTACGCCGTGTAATGCCCCGACCCGACCCTGGGGACACAAACAGCTCCATCACCTTCCGCTCTCCGGCCCTCACAGAGCTGACGGGAAGCGGCGCTCCCCCGGCGCAGAGCGACACCACGTCGCCACTTAGTGGCCGTTGTTTGAACGGCGGCTCTGGGAAAAGAGACGCGCTTCCCGGAGACTCAGTATTTACCCGCTACGACTCAGCTGTCAAACAACCCGGCGACTGACAATATTCAACAAATGCTGATGGACAACGGATCCAAATCGAGGTTGCGCTTCTATTTCCTTCGACTCCATCGTGTCGCTCTACAGACGCAGGTCCGGATCCGTCTTTGTTTGGGTCAGAATCGCGACTGGAATCAAGAGCGAGTTTGCGCACATTGAACTTCCATTTCTCTGCGCGACACTTAATAGACTCCTGCGGCAATTAAATCACAGAATCTATAAACGGCCGATCGAATTTCATCCCCGGCCGACGTCCGGCGCCGATAGCGATCCACTCACCCAGATCCGTGATGCACCACGATCCCCACCAGGTCGTACAGGCAGCTTTCTTCCGGCGCGTTCTCCGGCTGCGGGGATGAAACGGCAGAGAGATCATTCGCTGTCCTTTAAGTGGCGGGAACGTCATTGAAAAACGCCGGTGTTCCGGAAGGCCTGCGGCGACGTCGGAGCACCGAGAAGGTCCAGCGTGTCCAGCGTGACACCCAGGACTGACTCTGGAGAGCTGGAGTACGTCAGCAAAGCAAACACAAAAGCTTCCCACTAAACTCAAGGACACGCCGCCGTCAGCGCTAATCCATGTGCGGGAGAATGTGAGGAGCTCACCGGTAGGCAGAAGAAAGGGTATATTATGGTATGGTAGCCTTGCTGGAGCATTACCTCTTAAAGCGCCGCTGCCGCTTCGGATGCCGATCTCAGTAAAAACTCACGGACGGGTGTTCGCGGATTCTCCGATCTAAGAATTCTGACCTTAATCTACGGGGGATTAAACCTCAGATTAAAATGCTTCCGATCCTTCATACGTGCTCTCGAATCCTCTTTAACGTGAATTCGTCCGTCAGGTTCCCCGGCGGGAAAAGTCCAAATGAACGCCTGAGGAAACCGTTTCAGTCAGACCCTCAAAATGAAAATAAATGAAAACACAGTTTTTCCAAATGACTCTTGAGCAGCTGAATGTTAGATGTCCCGTAGGGGAGTTTAGTTAGCCAGCAAAGCTCGAAGCAGCAGGCCGTGTCCGGAGGGACGAGGACGGAGGACGACCGCAGTCTGAAGCTGAACCACTAGATGTCACTGCATGTTAGTGGGCGGGAAAAATGACCCCAATTATCAGCCCGAGCAGATGAAGAGCTGAGCGAGCTGGAGAAACCGACCCATTTTTCATGTCCTATCTTGTCTCTTTCTGACACAGTGAGGTTTGTTTACGGTCTATTTTGAATCAGTAAAATCACTGCAGGTGCACGTCCTGTTTCAGAGGGCGAGTCCTCAGTCAGAGCTCAGCAGAGTGGAAGAGAGACGAGCTGCAGCGGCAGAATGGGTGGAGAAAAGTGTCAGGGCTACCAAGAGATAGGAGACCATCGGCCAGAAGGAAAGGAAAGCTGGAGGAAACACTGGGGAGATGATCTACAAACACTGACAATGACTAAAGACAGGAGGCAGAGCTGGAGGTGGCACAGATGAAGAAGCTGAGGTTCTCTTTGGGAGCGACCAGGATGGAGAGGATCAGGAAGGAGTCCATCAGAGGGACGACACATGGTAGATGTTTTGGAGAGAAGGTCAGAGATGGTTGGGTCATGGACAGAGGAGACCAGAGAGAAGATGGATGGACGTGGTGAGAGAGGATATGAAGGCGGTTGTGAGAGAGGAGGATCCAGAGAACAGGGTGAGATGGAGAAGGTGGATCGGCTGTGGAGACCCTGAAGGGAAAAGACCAAAGGTAAAGAAGAAGCTGATAGTTTAAAAACGTCAAACATTTCTAAAGTGACCTGATGAGGCCCAAATCTGGGTTCTGATCTGAAAACGCCTCTTTCCCAACAACCTGCACTTCTTCTTACAAATATGGAGGCTGAGAACTCTCAGTCCTGCTCATTGTTTTATTTAAAGGCTGAACAAAGTTTGCACTCAGTCAGTCCTCATTATTTATGTCTAGCGGAGATGTTTTTTTTCGGTCCGCTTGAGTTCCGTCCAGGTTCCTCCTGCAGTCATGCAGACGTGCAGGGGCTTCATTGGCCCTAATTTATCCAGATGTGCAAATGAGAGGACGAACGGTTGTTTTTCTCGACATGTGGCCTTGCCATTGAGCGGTCCAGGGTGAACCTTCTCGGCCAGTGTCAGCTGGGACAGGCTGCAAGCCAGCTGCCCCCGAGGGCAGAAGACAGATGGATGGATTTACCTCCAGCAGGTAGCCCTTCATGTCTAGACCTCGCAGTGGAAACTCCACATAGGTGTCCACTTTATTTCTTAAAAAGGCCGTCCAGTGGAAGCGTTTCAAGTGAAGACACAAAACCTGCCGTTGGCAAAAACACACACGGTCAGAACAAAAATCAGCCGGCTTCCCCGGGTGTGTTTCTCGCCCCGGTGACGGTCTCCGCACCTTCGGAAGCTTGTGGATCCAGAACTTCTTGGTGGACTTCTGTCGTTTTTTGCACTTGTGGCAGTAGTAGAGCTCCGTCTCGTCCAGCTCCTCCAGGTCCGTGAAGCTCCGCAGGCAGTCTGACGCGCAAACCCAAAACAAATTCTCAGAAGGACGACCGACGTGAAGCGCATCGCGTTTGGGAGCAGGAACGGAGATGTTACCGCGTAGCGTGCACGTCGGGCCGGCCTCTTGGTCTTTGCTCCTCTTCTGTCTGAACTGGCTGGGAATGTCCAAAGAAAGATCTGATTTGCAAGAAGACAAGGGTTGTATTTTATATAAGGAAACAAACCGAGCGCAGGGATATTTTCTTCTCCGGGGTGGTTTGATTTTGGTCAGACAGCCTCATTTAAAGGTCAGAGAGGGTTCACTGTATACATATAATTACACATGTAGTACACACTGCGTACATACCGCCGCCGCCGCTGCCGTCATCTTACCGAGAAATGGGTCAAACTTCCGGGACTCCGTGCCGCATATCAAGCAGTTGACTTCATTCTGGAGGCTGCCGCCGAAAATCGACGTGACGACACTCGAAGTCCCGTTTCTGGAGGGCAAAATTGGACAAATCGGTGAATGGATAAATTAAAATAAGCAACGGAGAAACGCGAGGGTTTTCATTCATGCGTGTGCATAACCCGGAGCGACCGGCGAGGAAAGCACCTTCCGGAGGCTTAAAGCTTACGAACTCATTGGGTTTCTATAATCGTGTTAGTTATTTCAGGCCTCAAAACAACCGCGCTCAGAAACACAAACCTTATTTCTGATAACGTTTCTATAAAACACCTCAAACGGATACAGGCCGCGTTGCGCGATGTATCGAGACGAACATTTTCTTTTCCATCGTTTGCTCTTGGACGTTATAGGAGAAAAAGGGGGCGGAGCTTACATCAGATCAGTGTATGAAATAAGATTTAAACAATCCCTTCACGAGTAAAAATCATTTTTAAAAATAACAGGACAGCGATCGTGCGGTCGGATCCACTCACATGCAGCATTTGCCCTCCACGGTGGGCGTCCTGACCCCGTCCGGGGGCGGGACGGCGTGGGCCGCCCCGTTGCGGCCCTGCTGCAGCTCTCGGTGCAGGTGGTCCAGCAGGTAGCGCATGAACTCGTGGGCGTCCTGCTGCTGGTAGCCTCTGGACACACAGACACGCCGCTGAGCCGCCTTCCGTCGCCCCGCCGCCTCCCCGGGGTGTCGGGGTGAAGGCTTACCTGAAACTCGGCATGATTTTCCAAATGGCGTAGAACAGGGAGTCTGGGCTGAAGGCGGTCTGGTTCCCCTGCCAGAGGGAGCAGAGGGTTTTCCTGAACTCTTCCACCAAAGATCTGTAACATAAGGACGAGGAAATCCTGAGATGTTTGAACATCTTGTGAATGCAGATGGTCAGCGTCGATGTTGGTCTGCTATGGGGAGCTCCACTTTCATAACTTTGTATTTGAAAAAAAAAAAAATGCTATCGACTGACAGTATGGCCACGGCGCCGTCGATACATTTGATACGAGCATGATGGACCCTAGATCTTCCAGGTCTGTCGGGGCTGGTCGGTTTGCTCCGACTCTTCGGGTCACAAACACGTGTTGCGCCGCATTAGCTTAGCCGCCGGCTAGAAGTACCGCGTGGCTTGCGCTGGCCGTGTCGGGGGAAGCGTAAAGCAAAGCGCTACTGCCAAGAGAACTGGACGTTCCCGTGCGAACGGGAGGAGTTGCAGGGAAGTGGGAGGCCGGCCGGTCTGCTCGGCGTGCCAGAGGTCACTGTCTGCTCCCAGCCTCAAACGCTTCAGCTCCATGCTAATATTGAAAGGGAGTTTCCCAAAGTTTGCCGCGGGTTTGTGCCAGCTCCACGGGAGCATGTTGAAATGTAACTTTTTTTTTTTCCCCTCAAAAATTGACAAGACGCTCAGAGACATTTTGCTCCGCCGGTGAGGAGGGACATCAGAACATGGCTCTGTTCCCACTGACGCACGTGTGAAGGAGCTGCTGAACTCCGGCCGGACCCGAGAAGGATGGTAAACACCACGTAACACCGCTCAGCTATAGATAAGCACATAAGTTTCTGTTGCTGTGGCGACGCAGGCCTTCATTTGTTGTGCGGCTCTGTGACGGCGCGGTGTGTTTTTTGGCCCTTTGAGCGGGCCGAGTTGGCCGCCCCTCGTGCGCTCCGTGCCAAATACCCGTTCCTTGAAATCAAGGGCGACGCAATGACTTTGAGTCACAGGGAAAGGATGGAAAGCGGTGCTCTTCCCAGACCGCACCTTTCAAGCCAAAATATGCTCCTTTCCGTGCCTCCGCATCCTCAGCAGCTGCTCAGATGTGGATGAAATGTACCTCAGGGTCAACAAAAAGTCCAGATCCTCTAAAGTCCTGAATTCTAAAATTCAAGGATTAGTTTTTTGTTTTTTTTTTCGGTCTATCGTGCAGTTGAATCGACGGGATTATCGCAGACTTTATAAAGCGTCACTTGTCCGACGAGAAGCGGGGAATCTCTGAAAAGACTCCTTTCCATAAGTTCAGAAAAGTCTTTTCTCAGCTTTGCGACGTGGTGACAGATCTGATCCGGGCGCTGAGGAGGAGGAGGACGGATCCCAACAGCTTGGAGATTCTGTCTCAACCCATGACGACTTAAATCCCCGGGTTTTTAAGGAAAATATAAGTATCTAACACATTTGAGGATATACAGTTTCACCGGAAAGGGGATAAAAGGGACTGAAATTGAGGCGCTTGGGTCGGCGCCTGAGTTACTGTCCACCCTGGACCAACTTTACTCATCCAGCAGAAAATATAATCGCTGTCATGACGTTGGCAGATGACTGTTTTACCATCTTTATGTTACCCAATACCATTCTGCACATTAATCACGGCGTCCCGCCTGAAAAGAAATATTATAAATGCCAATTATCCCTCCGTCTGCTGTCAGACCCTGCTGTCAGAGACAGCTCTGCTACTTCTCTCCCCGGACTTGGTCTCTCTCACACTCAAGCCGAACACAATCCAACAAAAACTCCGTCCGCGAGAGAGGACCTTACACACTGCTGTCCCCCTGGCTGCGGGTGTGGTACGTCCTCCTTCCGGCCGTCTTGCCGCTGCGCAGAGCGACGGCTGGCAGCTCCTTGAAGTAACAGCTGAACTGCTCAATGTTACTGTGGAGGGAAAAAAAAAAACACACCCCGCTTGACTGTCTGCGACGGAACAATGGTTGTGTTTGCTCCTTCGGCGACCGTCTATTACACCAAAGTGACAGTTCGCTGACCTTCCACGCGGATGCCGCACCTTTTCGTTCACATCGCCTGTTTGACAACGCGGTTCGTAAATATGAGAAAACAGCGGCGTTACTGTTATTACAACCGCCTTGACTTTGACTGCCCGGTTGAGCTTTTCATTTCGGTAGTTTAGCCCCATCTTGCCCTCCTCTCTCTTCCAAAGTATTTCCAAATGACTGCGCAGCGGCCGACGCCGCTAGTAAACTGCGATACCCCCGATTGTGCCCCCGAGTGTATTAATGAAGGATGACCGCTCGCGTCAGCGGAGGCAAAGCTACCGACCCAGACTGCCTCGCGGTCGCCTCTCCCTCCAAGCAGAGACTTACCTGAGGGATTGCAGAATGGCATTCATGAAGCAGGTGTTGCCCAGGTTCCTCAGACCTGTCGCGGCGAGAGCCGGCCCGTCCTGACACGGACAAAGCCAAGAGCATTGTGTTCCAGAAGAACTAAAGGACAGTCCAGAGTTCGCAGCGGCGGCACGTTCAACAACTGAATACCAGATAATCACGGAGGACACTTACGCCATCTTTACACGTCTTCTTTTCAGGCGCCGGGCCGTCCTGAAGTTTTCTTTTCCTCTGTCTCTCACCACTCGGCGCCGAGCTGGAAGAGTAAAACCGACCTGTGAGCGGTAACCCGGCGTTTCACTTGCTACCCGGCTCCCTCGCTCTCTTTTTATTGTACGTGAATGGTGGCGAACGTGCAAGCAAAATCACGACCCACTAAAAGAAAAAGCACTTACTTCTCTAAGCTCTGCAGATGTTCCCTCATCTTCTGCACCTGCCCCAGTTTGGTGTCGTTGACGACAAAGTCATCGCATCTGTAACTGTAGAAGGCACGCTCAGTTGCCGGCGTCCGACCGGGTGTCACTCCGCCGTTCGTCAACGCTTGTGATTTTTTCTCAATAGATTTAAGGTTTGGGGGAATCACTTCAACTTCACTCTAAGGGCGAGTTCATCGACTCTTGCACGCCGACGGCCAACCAGGACATCCGGAGCCACTCGGGTCTCCGCGCTTTGCCCGGGGACGATCCCGCGTGTCGCCGGGAGGCCCTGGACCTGCCGACTCTGGACCTTCCGACCCGCTTGACCGACCCTGGACCTTCCGACCCACCGAGCCTCGTCCGGCCCGATTCCACCCCTCCCCCCCCCCACTCACCAGAACACGCTGAAGTTGCTGGAGTCCATGCACACGGAATGGTGAGAGGTCTCCTTCTCCTGCTTGCTCCTCTGGCCGCCGCCGGACACGCGGCTCTCCTCGAAGTGTTGCTTGGCGTGGCCGTTCACGTACCTGCACGGCAGAGGCGGCGAGTCAGAGGCAGAAACACGCCTTGTGTGTCCGGGCGGCGGGACGCGCACGGCGCCGGAAGTGCTGCGCCTTGTCATCACAACAAGCGAGCGGCGCTCCAGACACACGGTCGCGGCCGCTCGGGCTTCCAGGGGCCGTTTCACCGGGACACAAACCGGGAACCCCTAAAGCCTAACGGGTGGCACAGCCGCGACACCGGGGGTGAACGTCAGCGCAAAGAAACGGTCCGCCAGCATCACGGCGACTTACCGTCCACAGTGGACCGTCAGGCAGGTGAGGCAGAGCCACGGACTCTTATTAGATCTGCAAACTAAAACACAAAAAGGAGGGCTTAACGCCGACGTGCCCCGCAAACTGCCGGGCGGTGGATTCGGTGGGCAAGACGACTTTGGAAGGGGTCGCCCGGCGTCGCATCTGGCGACCGTTAACCGGGACGACCTTCACTTTGTCATCGACTCACCATTGCAGCTCCAGGACGACGGGCAGCCGTTGGGGAACTTGGAGGAATCGGTCGCGACGCAGACGGTCGGGCTGAGATGCGGGCACTCCATCGGCTTGGCGGACGGACGGAGGGACGACGAGCTAACGGTTGCCGCCGCGAAAACAGCCAAGGTGGAGAAATAAACGCCGGGTCGGCCAACAATAGCTAGCCAATTATCGTAAAGTAGCTAGCTGGCTAGCGGCGTTAGCCGACCAGCCGCTTCGGTCGGCGAACGCACGTTTCCCGTGTCGGCTAACGGCACGGCGCTCGGAAGCTAACTGGTGCTTCCAACTTGGGAAATACACGGGAAATACACACAATACGGCTCTCCGAGCTGACACGGGGACAGATAAAATGGCAAGGTTATTTGGTTTTAGGCGTGTAGTGCACTTTGTAACTGAGCGCTTGCCACAAACAAATGGAAATAATTCAAGGAAATGACGTGGAGCCGCCGGCTCTGCCGCCTTTCGGCGTCGGCCGAACAAAGACGAAAGATCAAGCGAGAGAAATCACCCGAGTACTTCCTTCTTGGCCGACAGCAGCGGGAAACACTTGATTTTGTTTTCCTGCCGTCAAGCGCACAGACAGCGTTATTACGGGTTAATTAAAGCGGTAACTGGATGATTGAATAACACTCGCTTCCCGGAGTAAACCTCCGAACTTGTTTACGTGTTAGCGGTGCGCATGCGTAGTTCTGTACCGCCTCCGGCCGGCGAGACAAACGTTGGAGTCACTCAATGCGTGGACGATAAATAACACTTTACGGTCCAATCAAATCAAATGTATACATGTTATACATTATTTTTCATTTTATTCCTCGATGTTCACAATTTGATGCTGCTACCCCATGTCCCCCACCCCCATTGCCTCCCTCTAGGACAAATAAAGTTCTATTTCTGATTCAGCTTGATTGTGGATGCCTGAAGGATCTTTGCAGCACGTTGATCATTTTTAGAGCACATACACAGAACATCTATACTTTGTAATGAAAGCTACCTGGGATTAGTTGCTGTGCCTCAGTATCTGCGTTACACTTCTTACACGCCATCCTGAACTGTGGCGATTCAGGTTCACATGCATTTTGAGTACATTGGAAAAAGATGAGGTTGAGAAATGAAATGCATCTGATCATTGACACTGCTGAGTGTTCACCTCGATCTTATTCTAATCCGTTGGCCTTTGGTTGAAAGTCTGTTTTGCCCTGACTCGCGCACTGACACGCCCTGCAGTATTACCTCTATGACATCTTATCCCCCGAGAGCCTCGTCCAAATCTTCTGATCGTGGCACCCGAACATTAAATTCAAGTTCGGTCGCCACGACAAGAAGATTTCAAGAAGAATTGGCCGTGAGAACCTCCACAGACACCCCCCCCCCCCAAGAGCCAAACAAATAAATGTTAGCAGTTGTTTCTTTCAGGGCTTTTGCCATCATTACTCAGGAAAATGAAACACAAAAGCCACCGACACAGTTTCAAAACTTCTGCAATACGCTAATGATTGCTGGGTCTATTGAGTCAGAGATGAAAATATAAGTTTGAGATGGGAAAGAGTTTAAAATCCCCTTTTTAATGCTTTCCTTCTGCTTGTGCGACCATAGTGATGACCAATTCAAATCCCGACCAAATAACGTCTTTAGTCCGAGCCGTGTTTCTCCAATAGAAATGTTTGAATCGGACCGTCCAGAGCTATTTTACATTTAAAAGTGGCTCCCGCGGCACTAATTTCGACGTCTACACGCCGAGATCTTTTCGGCCGACGACGCAAAGCGGTAAGCAGAGGAACATCGGACGCAGGTCGGGTTTTACGGCACAAATAACAAAAACACCTCCAAATATACACGGTTGCTTTTGTGTATTGGCCACGTGCACGGAAAAGGTGATGATGCAATCCTGTTTAGAAAAACATAGACATTACACAGTTGTATACGTGGGAGGTCAGGTGACTAAGCAGACGGGCCGTGGATCTGGTCGCATGTTGTTCTGAAAGCTCGTCTAAAGTACGGCCTTTACTTCTCTCGCGGAAACAAGTTCATCTTCTTCAGTCTACCGGTTCGATACGATATGTCATTAAGCGGACCGCCGCGACAAAAACCGGCAGTGTATTTCATCCGTAATTCATTTTTGTGTGAGAAATATATTTTGAACAAGGGAAATATTGCCATTTACTTCTTCAAAAGTGATGAAGGCAAACAACAACAACAGATTTACGTCTGCCATTTTACACGCTTCAGTTTTTTCAAAGTGTTGATCGTGTATCAACACTGGTGTGTTTGAAGTTGAAAATCAAAAATGAAAGCAAAGCAAGAAAACATTTGGTTATAGAAGAGAAAAAAAATAACATGTTTGTATTGAATGATCTGCGCTCTTGCCTTGGCCTCCTCATGGTAATATTTGACTTCCTGGCTTTTGAAAAATGGGAACCGTCTGTGGATGCTGAATAATATTCTGATGCGGCGCTCTCAGAAAATAACACAATAAGGCAAACCCTCACACATGTACAAAAAATAAAGGTTTAAAAAATTAGTGGGTGCTACATGTCAGTAAAGGAAAAGAAAAACCAAACGGACATGAACACGAGCAGAGTTTTAAAATGAAAACAAGTTTGAAGGCCGGTGTTCCCCGACGTGACGCGTCTACGCCATCTCAATGTCCCGCCTCTGAAGAGGCGCATTGGACTCCGGCTCTTTCCTTTTCCCCCGGGCCTCCGCCTTCTTGGCTTTTTTCCTGAGGGGTCGGAAGGAAAGGGAGACTTTATTAAAAGCGGCCTGCCGGCTGAGACGCAAACTCTGTTGTCGGCGTCGTCGCGCTCTTACTTGGACTTCACGGACAAGACCAGCAAGGTGATGATGATAGATAGGACGACGCAGGTGAGCAGGACTCCGCAGATGATCGCTGTTGAGGAGGGCGACACCACTTAGAATGAGCGAGTCCACCGGGACGGTTAAATCTCCGACTGAGGCGAACAATGGTTTGCGGCATCCACTTACCGATAGGGGTGTCCGACTCGTCGTCCACCACATCACCGTCTTACAACAAACCGAAACCACGGGTTAACATTCATGTTAAGAGGCGCACAATTTCAAACAGTGCCATCTGTGTGTGTCTGTGTGTGTGTGTGTGTGTTTGTGTCGTGAACGCACCATTGAGAGCACCATGGATGCCGGCGCAGGTGGCGTTGCAGGTCTCCTGGTCCACGAATCTGTTTCCGTTGCCGAAACATCCGGACCACAGGAACCTCTTGCATTTGTCATTGACGGGATCGTAGAAGTATCTCACGGTGTTGCCGATGCATCCGCCTCGTTTCTTTGGCAAACGGCACATCAAAGATGCTGCGGGGAGAAACGTCCGTCGCTGGGGTTACGCAGGCTCTACTTCTTAGAAAGTAAAATCAGAACCCGCTGGAGAGACTTCAAATGACTTCACGTCAAATGAAGTGTTGCTCTTTCGCCACACGGGGGCGCTTCGCTAAAAAAAAAAAAAAAAAAAAAGGCTTCACGCTGACTCATTTTTCCCATGGCGACCGAGGAAACGCGGCAAGATCGTGTAAAAATATCGCAGGCTAAACCGCGTTGTTTTTTGTGTCTAATTGGTTGAGATGGTTTTGCCAGCCTGGTGGCCTGCGAGGATTTTCCTGGATGTGTGGAGCGCTCCGCGGACGGCTGGGTTCTCTGCCGGTCCGAGGCCTTGGCTGACTCCTCCTTTTACCCCCATAAAAGCCACCAGGGCCCTTCAGGGTCCAAAGTCCTCGGCCAGGAAGGGCACTTGTTGGGCGTGAGCGCGGCCGATCGGACATAAAACAGACATAAAATGGTCTCACCTTCCAAAGGGTAGAATTCTTCCACTCTGGCCGAGCAGTTGCCCAAGCACTCCCTTTCATTCAGGAAACGGTTGGCGTTCCCTCCTTCGCCCGTGTAATAGAAAGGTCTGCACTGATCCTTCTCGGCGTCGTAGTACAGAGCGAAGTTGAGCGACACGCCCACGCCCTCGTCCTTGGGCAGCTGACAGTACCCTGTCGGGCGACGAAAACACACCGTTAACTTAAGAGCCGAGCCGCGGCGCGCCGAAACGACGCCAAGATCGCCGTCGCACGTTGTCGGCCGCGGCAGATGTCTCAGCGAGCGGGTTATCAATGTTTAACTGATCGCCGGTGATCCGTTCCTTTTATGGCCCCCTTTATGGCTCATTTCATTTCTGCCCTTCGTTCAGTTCTGTTACTCGGCGGCCCTCCGTCCTCCTCGGGCGGTGAGACGGAGAGCCTCGGAACAATCGGCCCAGACAGAGATGATCTCAGTGTTTAAGAGCTTGGAATTACAGAGGATGGAGGATGGAATCATCCGCCCGGCTCAGCCCAATCGTTCACCATGAGTAAATAGCATTTCCCCAGGATTAAAACATACTCTAAATGCCACCTTCTTGCGTTTTTCCTTTTTGGACCCTTTTAGCATCAGTCGTGGCTGATTTCAGCGTTAGCGCTGTCAAGAAGGGACAACAAACGCTCTCCCGCTGAGAGATGTGAAGCCGAAAGCATTTTCCACGCCGTCCGCCGACTTCCCGCCGGCACTGAATACATTTGCGTGCCTCCCGTAGGCCTACTGTGCCACCTTGACGCCCAAGTTAGTGTTTCCCAAAAGAAACCGGTCGAGATGCTACCTCGGGCGTCGTGTCGCTGGATCGGCGCGGCGAAAGCGAACAGAGTGCCAGTGAATCGCTAGCTTCTGCAAACCACACCGGCACGATCGCCAGCGGGTGCTTTTCCAGACTGCGGCGTCGAGGCCCGCGAGGCCGCCTTTCACCCGGTCTGGAAGGACGACTCTGGAAGGCCGCGTCTCGACAGAATCGACAGAATCGTCAGAATCGCTTCACTTACCCGCCAAAAGCGAATGGCCGATGCGGACGGCGGTAAAAGCCAACGCCAAGAACAGCACGCGCGGCATCTTGTCTCGTCCTCCTTTCCGGCCCGGAGCGACTGACGGTCGTAAACTACAGTTGGAGCTGGTTATGGCCAACCTTTGGACTGATACTGCCCCCACGCCCCCGGGCGAAACCCGGAGCCGATACTCCGGTTAACGCCGCGGCGTCCTAATGAGGTTCGGCCGTCTTCGCCGCAGCGAATCAGACGCCCTGCGCCGTGTGAACGTCGAAAGGTCGCTTTATGTGAACAAATCTGTCCATTTATCGCCACCGAGTGCACGGCCGTTATTCGTCCCGGCGTTCGCCGTCACTTCTCCAAACTCTACATCTCAAACGGCTTTAACCCCACGAGCGGCTGGACGGCGTCTGGACAGATGCAGAAGATGTGGAATCCATCCGATGTTGAGTCAGATAATGAAGAGCAAGACAGAGTTGCGGTTCCGAGAGACGAGACCATCTCCGGAAAATAGGGAATTTAATTTGTCCTCGGGATCAGACGTTTGAAGATGCGGCGCGCTCACTGACCGCTGCTACCGCAGGTAGCGGCTCCATTTTTTGAAGGGTGGAAATCAAACAAAAGTAACAATAAATGAAATAGATGAAATAGATAAAAATCAATTGGAATGCTGGCTGTTCGATCCTGTGCGTCGTCCGGTGCGAGTGGAAACCGTTTAGGTTACGGGCGGCGCAGCGGTTAGCGGTCGGGCCTCACGGCAAGAAGGTCTCTGGCTGGATTCTAAGACTTGTGCGTGGAGTATCTCCTCCCTGGGGTTCCTCTCACGCTCCCAAAACACCCAGAAGGTTGGTCGGGGAACCAAAGCGTCCCGACGTACCAATGAGGGAGCGAACGCTCGTGTCTCCGTGGCGTGAACGACTGCCTGTTTCCATCGCGTCAATGGTTTTCCATCTGCACGGGCGCCCGAATGACACTGAATGTCTGTATTGGACTTGCAGACGAGAGGGCGAACGGTTGAACGTCCCTGATGAAGGACTAGAATATTCCTTTGACTCTCCCACAGTGGGGAAACGTTCATTTCATTCACACACAGCATACAGTGGACAGTGCAGCAGAGGTAGTTACTAATGTGCAGCAGGAAGACACACGGGGATCAGAAATAATATACAATCAAAATAAAGGTAAAGAATATATCATCAGGATGTGCGGTTGTGTTTGTCTGGACGTGCAGCGTGAGCGGCTCAGCTCACGAAGGAACGAATGAAAAGCACGCCATTTTTTAGAATGACCTTAAACCGAAGCAGGTGGTCAGGGCGGCGCCGCGGTTCACGCTTCGGCCTCACGGCGCGGCTCCGGTACGATTCCGGTTCGGGTCTGTCAAGGAACCTTTGTGAGTGGACTCTGCATGTTCTCCCAGGGTTCTCCTGGGTTCTCCTGGGTTCTCCCTGGGTTCTCCTGGACTCTCCGCTTCCCTCCCGCAGTCCAAAAACATGAAGGTTAACTGCAAAATATTGGGAAATTGCGAGTGAATGGTTGTTAGTCTCTAAATGTGGCTCCAGGGTGAACCTGCCTCTCTCCCGGGGCGGCTGGGCGGCTCCGGGCGGCTCCGGGCGGCTCCGGGCGGCCCTGAGGGCCGGGGGAGCGGCAGGAGGTGGACCGACGGATGACCCGCTGCGGTGCTTCATCACGCATCTTTACTGTCGTCCCGCTCCCGCAGCTTCCCGCGTGTATTTGTATCATTTTTTCCCGGCCCCGGTCCCGGGTGTCTGCAGCGTCAGCCCCGCCGCCCCGCCGCCCCGCCGCCCCGCCGCCCGCAGCCTTGGCCCGCCGGCGTGTTTTGCGGTTCCCCGCGGCCGAAAATGAGTGACTGTCGTTCGGATGCGGTCGCCGCTGTTGAGTTGTCATCCTCCGCCTGACAAGACGGACGCCTCGGTTTGTTTTGGCTTTTTTTTTTTTCCTTCTTCTCCTTCTTCTGTTCTATCCTTCCTTTTTTTCCTTTCCGGCGCTGTGACGTCAGCGCCCGCGGAGCGAAAGCGGCACCGGGTGAGTATAAAGCGGCGGGCCGCCTCTCCCGCCCGGTGCCGGGACGCGGGATCGGGCTCCGAGGATGCCGCCGCTCAGCTGCACGCACGCCGCCGCCCTGCTGCTCGCCGCCGCCGCGGTGCACGGTAAGGTCCGGTCGGGTCGGGTCGGGTCGGGTAAGGTCCGGTCCGGTCCGGTGAGGTCCGGTCACCGTGGAGTCTCCCGGTGCGCGGCTCAATCTGTTTTGTTTTTTAAAGCTGCTTTAAAGGTGTCGTACCTCCAGCTGCCCACCTGGACCGTCAGGATGATTTAAGATGTGTTTTTATTGATTTTATAAGATGTTTCCCCCCCAAATAATCCCATCTATTTTGTCAAATCTTTTAAAATAATGTTTTTATCTGTTTCAGCTGCCAAATGGACGTACACCGGTAAGTGTTTCTCCTCATTACAACGACAATATAATGAAAGTACTTATAATAAGCACTTTATTAACAACACCATTTTTTGCCGCTATCCTCTGTTTGAATCTATTTTTATTCTACTGCGTACACACTTTGTCTATTTAACATTTTTGTGGCTCTTTTGATGCCGAGAGTCTGCGGAAATTCGTCACGCTTGCATAATGACAATAAAAAGTCTCGAGTCTTGGGTCTTGAATGATTATAATAATAACAATAATAATAATAATAATAATGTTGTTTTTTTAAATAGTATGTCAATGTCGTTCTGTGACGCTTGTAAGCGTGAGCCGCATCATGTTATTGCCAATCGGGGTTGAACTGTGAATGAGGAACCCCAGAAGGGCCTCCGGATTAATAGCTTTTAAAAAAACAAGCAAACAAAACATTGCCCTCTAAACAAGGACTGCCAGCCCGTCACCTCCATGATGGCAGCGTCTGTAATTACACATTGCAGTTTTATAAGTGCCGGACACGGCAGCGTCTCATGCGTCAACCTCTGTGGGAAAAAGGACTTCTTCTTGAACTTCATTGCTTCCATAAACCGTGTGCGGAGCGTGACCTCTTGTTTGTGCGTGTGTGCGTGTGTGTGTGTGTGTGTGTGTGTGTGTGTGTGCCGTTGCCTCGGCAGAAGGCGCAGAAAGACATGGGATGGAAGCAGAGGGAATCCATTGTTTTTAAATTTTTAATTGTAAAATTGCCCCTCCATTTGAAAAGTCAAGCCCGTCTCCCGGGCGCGTCAATGGGAGCCGCTTTCCAAATATGATCAGGCCGGGGAAGCCGTGCTTTCTCCGAGCGCGAGCAGCTGCGGCTCGTCGACGTACGCACTTTTATTGTGTCTTGGAAGAAACGGAGGGGGAATCGGCGGCGAGCTCTAAATAAGCCGTTGGACGACCGCGAGCCCTCCTCGGGCGGCGGATCCTGGGCCGGAGTCGAACTCCCCAGAGGGCTTCGCGACTGCCGTCAGCGGGTCCAGAGGGCCGGAGGCGCCGGACGGGGAAGAGCTGAGTCATATAATTCATACTCACCTCTGGCAGAGGAATAACCCGGACCTGGAAGTGAAACCGATCACGTGGATGACTCCTCTTTTTACTTTTCTCTTTCGGTCCTCGGCTACGCCGGGGACTTCGTTTGACATCGTACGTCTCCTCGATTAACGTTAAAATATCCAGAATAGCTGGTTTCCAAAACTCCTACCGCTCCCCCTCAGGGCCCGGAGTTCTGTCTGTGCCGGCCATTTATTCAAAAACAAATTTTCACCCGGCGCCCGGCGTCCTCTCCGGGGTTCCATTTCCTGTCGGCCGTCCCTTTTCTCGCCGTCTCTCCGCCGGGTCTCCGCAGACGGTGTGCCGGCACGTGACCGAGAGACACCCTCTGGCAGATGACTTCTTCTTCTCCCCCCTTTTTCTTTTTACACGCAGCACTCGATCCGCGAATGTGGCCGTTCTCGGTGTCCTGTAGCTTTATAGAAACCTCTCATTTGGAGAAAGACAGTGTTCTCGCCGGCCGTCCCCACTAACAACAGCCTGGTTCTCACTCTCCGGGTTTCAGAAAGGGCCAAGAGTGAAGCCGCGGCCTCTCCCAGCCTGCCGAGGGCATAGATAATAATACTTCACTGTGATTACAGATATAATATTCAGCACGAGTACAAGGCCGGGCCCTCTTTTGGCGCTCTCCTCCAGTCATCTTCACACGGGTTGCGCTTTGGTAAATTGCCCCTCAAACTAAAATGATCTCCCGCCCCGATGACATGAATGAAGTGAAATATAGCTTTGAGATCATTTAGAACGCGTGCGGTTTCGTCAAAAGTAGACGCGCTCCGAGCCGCAGGGCGAGACGGGTGACGTCACGTCTTGATTTGACGGAGGAACGCCGGCGCTGTTGCAGGAGAACACCGCTGGTCCAAGAAGTACCCCTTCTGCGGCGGGGCCTTCCAGTCCCCCGTCGACATCACGCCGCTCCTGCTCAGGTTTGACCCCGCCTTACGTCCCATCGCCGTGCAGAACTACAACCTGTCGCCCAACGAGCAGCTGACCCTCGGAAACAACGGCCACTCGGGTGAGTGAGAGGGAAAAAATAAAAACAAACCGAAGGACGTACGGTGACAGAAACCCGCGGCCGCGTACGGTGGAGACATTTCCTTAGACCCGGCCCGTATTTGATGGAAAGGTCTGTAGTTTGAGGCCGGCCTGAAGCAAATGACGGGGAGATGATCTTCTCCGCTTTCGTGATCCCCGGCTCATCATCCCGGCTCTCCTGTCACACCAGCCAGCGGCTGAACGTCGCAGGAAACCAACGCCGGTCGGTCCTCGTCGGCCGTCCCAAAACACAGATTTTAGAATCATCATTTCACTTGAAGATCACAGAAGTGTTAAATGTCCGGACGAGGGGAGGCGGGCAGCGCTTCCACCTCGCAGCAAGAAGGGCCCCGTTTGAGTCCGGCCTCGGTGCAGCCTCCGCAGGAGCTTCTCCGGAGGTTTTTTGGGAACCCGTTCTGGCTCCCGGCGCGTCAACAACCCTTCGCGTCACGTTAGACGGCCCTTTGTCGCCATTCTTTGTTGAACCGGGAGCGCCATGTCTACATATCTGGATCTAAACCGAATCCAAATAAAGACGGGTTTCGTATTTTCCTCATCTTTCTAAAGGAGAAATCGCGTCGCTCCCTGAAAATAAATCCTTGTTCCGGTTCGTCGAAAAATGACAAGAAGGGGCGCGAGACGGGTTCCCATCGGAAGCAGCAGAAGGCGCCGCAGGCCCCGTCGTCCGAACCCCAGAGGCCCCGTCGCATCCCATGGCGATGATTCATCGCCGTCGCGGTCGGCGGGGATCGGACGACGTGGCCCGGCCTGCGACGTGCCGACGTGGGTTCTCCTGTGGACGCACGCTAAGACGCCCTCCGGTGCGTCGGCGTGCTAAAAGTAACCTGAGCCGCCCGGCGAAGGGGTGTTTACGCTCTCGGGAAGCCACGCAGACCCGATCCTCCCAGACTCCGGTGTCGCCGAAGCACTAAATGTCGTTCCGTCCACAGTTCAAATCTCCCTCCCGTCGGAGATGCACATCTCCAGCCTGCGGCACCGCTACACCGCCGCCCAGCTCCACCTCCACTGGGGCTCCGCCGTCAAGCCCGCCGGCTCCGAGCACACGCTGAACGGCAAGCAGTATCCGGCCGAGGTAAACGACGCGAACCAACCAACACGTCGGCTTCTCGGCCTCTTTCCAGACGGGAGATTTCCTGTCCTTTCGCTAAATCGACCCCGAACGCCGCCCGTTTGCGTTCCGGTGAGTCGGCGCGGCGGCGCTCCCGTCGACTCCCTCGGAGAAACAGACGCTCGCGCTGCACTTCAGCCCTAATTGTGTCGCCGACTTCAGAGCCCCGATCCGAGGAGCTCCAATTAGAGGTTGTTTTTTTACAAGCCGGCCGCGCTAATAAAAAAAGACGAAAAGCTCCGGGAGCACGAGAGCGAGCGCGGCGCCAGGGAGATTCTAAAGCGAGCGTGTCATTTTTCAAGAGAGAAGTCGTCCCCCTCGCCAGTCAAATTGAGTGTTTTGTCATTTTGCGAGGCGCAGATTTGATTTGGCCGCGCAACGGAACGTACGTGACAGCAAGCGGTATTTCTGCCAGGCTTCGGGGGATTAGCGTAGCAGGCTATTATACGCCTGAGGTTTCCGCCGCCTCGGGAAAGGAGCGGCTCCTGAGCGCGTCAAACCCCGAGGGGGATTTCACACGTTTTCCTGCAGCCGAGCCGCCCGACACGTTTTTTGCCTTTTTGGCGGGCGGAGGCCGAGACGGTCGCGACCTGCGCGCCGGTCGCGGCGGCGCCACATGAAACGCGGCGGCGGTTTGACCTGTTTCTCGGCGGACACGTGGAGAAGACGCGTCCTTTCAAGTCCCTCCAGGCTCCGGAGACCGCAGCCTTTTGATGACATGTTCCTTGGAACCGGGACGGAATGATGGGAAATTGAACATGTCCCAGAAATAGTGCAAATGTCTACTTAAATTCCCCGAGGACGAGCACGGCCTGTAAATACAGATTCGTCATATTCAGCGGGAAACGACTAGCATGCCATCGGGTAGTTCCGCTTACTAAACAAACAGTCTGGTACTTACTGTCCACATATGCATATATAAAAATATACGTGCTGCAGGGAACGCCGCATTCGACGGGACACCGCGGCTCATTTTGTTCCTTTTGTGCCGTTTTCTCTCCGTTCTCTTGACGTCACGTGCCAGAACGCCAGACGGTTACACACCACCATTCCTCGCGGAGGCCAATGTGTTTATAAATAAAGGCCGGTCTCCGGCTGAAAATGATTTTCGAGTCGGCGTAACGTGAAGCCGCGCTTCTCACGTTTGTTTCTCCCTCCCAGCTGCACATCGTCCACTACAATTCGGACAAGTACCCCAACATATCCGCCGCCGTCGACAAGTCCGACGGTCTGGCCGTGCTGGCGGTCCTCGTGGAGGTGAGGATGGCGAAGCGGCGGCGGGGCGGCGGGGCGGCGGGGCGGAGGGCTGAATGAATGTCACGCTCGATCATCTCAACTGCTTTCCCACACAGATCGGGGAATTCAATCCGGTCTACGAACAGTTTATAAAGTACCTAAAAGACATTAAATACAAAGGTGAGTAAACTTATGACGCTCAAGTTTTGCAGCGGCAGGCGTCTGACGGTTGTTTTCGCTGCTCGAAAAAACGGAACCGTTTTTTTTTCAGGTCAAAAAGTGCAGGTCCCGGGTTTCGACATGAAGGGCCTGCTGCCGCCGCGGCTGGACGAATACTACCGCTACGACGGCTCGCTCACCACTCCCCCCTGCTACCCCAGCGTTCTTTGGACCATTTTCCGGAGCCCCGTTACAGTGTCGCGCAAACAGGTGCCCCCACCAAGCGGCCGCCGAGCCCGTCGGGACTTCGTCCGCCGAACGAGGAAAAAGAAAGAACGGTGTGACAGCTCTGTTTCCCCCTCAGTTCCAGGCCCTCGCCACCAACCTCTTCTTCTCCAACGCCCAGGAGTCGCTGGCGCTGCCGATGAAGGGGAACTACAGGAGGCCGCACCTCATCGACAACCGAGTCGTCCTGGCGTCTTTCAAGGAGGGTGAGTGCGGACGCCTCTCCTGTCGATGCTTTAAAAGGACGGAGAACTTGTGTGTGTGTGTGTGTGTGTGTGTGCGTGTGCGTGTGCGTGTGCGTGTGCGTGTGCGTGTGTGTGCTTTTTGTTTCGCTCCGCGTCACCTGCTCGCGGCTGCCGCTTTCCCGCTGATATCATCGCAAGTGATTTATAGTAATAAGCTGTCTGGATCATTTAGGATGCAACAAATAAAGCATCCCGCTGACATGCAGAGACGCTCCGCAACCCTTAAATTTGCCTCTTGGCTTGGTTTCATGCGGTGGACCGGATGACCGCAGTGTGGAGTATTTTAGTGCACGCGGTGTGGTATGAATCTGCATGTTGCACTTCTCTCCTGGAATCTGCTGCTCTTTGCTTTCATGAGCGCGAGCGAACTGGCGGCGCGCAGCGGCCGCTCGGCCGCGAGGGTCCGACGCTCTCCCAAAAATACCCGCCGGGCCGGGAAGTTTTAACGAGCGGCGACCGGCTCTGTGTCCGACGCAGGCCGAGGCCTGTATCCCAGCCTGCCGCTCACGTGCCACGGCGACAGGAAGAGAGCCGTTCAGAAGCTGCTGGTCGGGGACCTGGACGACCTGGCCGACGGCGAGCGCGACCTCAAGGCCCTGAAGAACGGGCCCATGGTCAAGTCTTTCCAGCAGCTGCTGAATTCGCACCCCTGGCAGAAAAGCCGGGCCGGCCGGCCGCTCGCCACGCCGGGCCTGGTCCTGGACGAGCTGATCTTCGGCGCCCTGGAGCACGCCGTCGCCCACGGCCTCAGGCAGTCCACCGGCAAGGCCGCGCTCATCCAGGAGCTCAGGGACGTCGTCTACCCGGAGCTCAACCTC
This sequence comes from Fistularia commersonii, assembly GCF_037954325.1. Classification (NCBI taxonomy): domain Eukaryota; kingdom Metazoa; phylum Chordata; class Actinopteri; order Syngnathiformes; family Fistulariidae; genus Fistularia; species Fistularia commersonii. The sequence continues at coordinate 17,929,824 of NC_141300.1, forward strand.
AGGAGCTTCCTGCAGTGCAAGTCGGACCTGGCTCCCGCCACCATCGGGCACATCGTCCACGCCAAGCCCACCGATAGAGACGCCGTCGCCGGAAAGGCGCCGCAGACGTATCAGGCGCTCCCTTGGCTGGAGCCCATGGAGTGGGAGGACTAGAAGACGGGGAACGTCCTCGCCGCGTCCCGCCTTCCTCGGATCTGTCCTCCCCTGATGGCCTCTTTGTTTCCAAAAAAAAAAAAGTTTATTTAATATTAAATTATTGTTTCCAGTAAGTGCACATAACCGAAGTATACGTTTCCGACCCCCAGAAGAAAAACAGCTTTGGGCGAGGACACGTGGCCTCCACTGCCTCTGACCCGGCGATATTGAGAAGAATGAATGTTAACAGACACCTGAGAAGTTTGTGCTTTCGGTGTCTCTTCTCCACTCCTGCTTTCCTGGCTCTCCTGTTCCTGTTCTCCTGCCTTTTGCAATTCCTAAGCAGCCGCCCAGCGCCCCCAAAGAAAATAAAGAAATCTATATAACTATGCACATTTGACCTCAGACACTCATTTCCCCCTTCTTAGATACAGCTATAGGGGTGTGTGTGTGTGTGTATGTGTGTGTGTGTGTGTGTGTGTGTGTGTGTGTGTGTGTGTGTGTGTGTGTGTGTGTGTGTGTGCGTGTGAGAATATGTGCATGTATTTGTACACGTGTGTATGTATGTGCATAGATGTGTAGGTGTGTATGCATAGTTGTGTGTGTATATATGCATATATATGAATGTGTGTGTATATCCGTGAGTATATATGTATGTCTGTGTATGCATGTATAGGCACATATATGTGTGTATGTATGTACATGAGTGTGTGTGTGAATAAAATATGCATATACATATTAATATATATATATATATATATATATATATATGGGGAAAGGATGTGACGAGAAAAGTAATGTATGCGATAAAAAAACTCAATTCTGGGAATTAGCTGGTTTTCTTTGTATCTTTATTTATTTCCCATAATAGTCGGAGCGGTCGTAAGAGCTAAAACAGGGGACGTAATGAATGGAAGTAAACGTCGTAAAAAGGGATGCGGTGCCGGAGGAGCCGGCGGGAAAAAACCCCACCAGAGTCGGACTCTGCGTGAAGCATTTTCCATAAAGACCAAACAAGCAAACCAGAACGCAGTTAAAAGAAATACGAGAGAACGGCTGAAGTGTAAAGAAAACAAATTAAGGAGAAATTACTGTTAGAGGGAGCGGCGCGGCGGCGCAGCGGTTAGCGCTTCCGCCTCACAACTGGAGCTCCCTGCTTGGATTCACACAGGAGGCCTTTCTGTGTGGAGCCGCCACCTTCTCCACGAGTCTGCGTGGGGTTCCTCTGGGTTCCTCGGGGTTCCTCAGGGCTCCTCTGGGTTCCTCTGGGTTCCTCGGGGTTCCTCAGGGCTCCTCTGGGTTCCTCAGGGTTCCTCAGGGCTCCTCTGGGTTCCTCAGGGTTCCTCTGGGTTCCTCAGGGTTCCTCTGGGTTCCTCAGGGTTCCTCAGGGCTCCTCTGGGTTCCTCAGGGTTCCTCGGGGTTCCTCTGGGTTCCTCAGGGTTCCTCGGGCTTCCTCACACTCTCCAAACACACGATGGAGGTTCACCGGAGACCCTGAATCGCCCGGAAACGCGTGAAAGACAGGGATGGGTTTTATGTCAACGTGTGACGTGAGAACGAGAGGCTGAACGGTTGCTCGTCTCCATGACCTTTTTATCAGATCGGAACGGTTGTAAATCAGATCAGATAAACTTTATTGATCCTACCGGGGAAATCATTTTATCACAGCGACGTAACAGTCTTAGTATCAATAAATGTGAATATGAATATAAATAGAGAGACAATTAGAGGACAGTTCGAGGATCGCAGAAGACATCCAGAAAATAGACGGCAGAGAACAACAACAACATCGAGGATAAAAATGGACAACGGAATGGGAAAAAAAACAAACAGCAAGGGTGAAAATAGAGAACCAAAACAACAACAACCACAACCAGGATAGGAGCAGAACAGAGTGGCAACAGCAATCACTAAAAGAAACAAAGATAATCAGCAGGTGAACGGACTGAGAGCAACAAGGATATGAGTAGACAGCAGAGTGAGGACACCACACGTGTGAATGGGTGAGGTGGTGGGAAAGGCCAGACGCCCTGCCAGCCAGACTGCAGGCTTAGACATTATACAGTATATAGAATGAATGAATGAATGAATGAATGAATGAATGAATGAACTGACATCAGACCCTGTGGGTGGTTCAGACATTCCTCCGCTACTTCCATTGTCACATTCTCTCTCTTCCCCTGTGTTTGAAAAAGTTTGAAAAGGACAAACAGCAACAAAAGTGAGGAGGTTTAGGTTCAATATTGTATTTAAATCTGATTTTGGCAAGAGTACTACTTTGTGTTGAGAATGCTAATAGAAAAGTACAGAGAAGGCCAGAGGGAGCTGCATTGTGTTTTTGTAGACCTAGAAAAGGCATATGACAGGGTGCCAAGAGAGGAGCTCTGGTATTGTATGAGGAAGTCTGGAGCGGCAGAGAAGTATGTTAGACTGGTGCAGGACATGTATGCTCGCTGTGAGACACTGGTACGGTGTGCTGTAGGGGTAACAGAGAAGTTCAAGGTGGAGGTGGGACTCCATCACGGATCAGCTCTGAGCCCCTTCTTGAGGTTAGACAGGAATCCCCATGGACCATGATGTTTGCAGATGACATGTGATCTGTAGTGAGAGCAGAGAACAGGTAGAGGAACATCTAGAGAGGTGGAGGTATGCTCTGGAAAGGAGAGGAATGAAAGTTAGTCGCAGTACGACAGAATATATGTGTGTGAATGAGAGGAACTCGGGTGGAACGGGGAGGCTACAGGGAGTGGAGATCAAGAAGCTGGAGGATTTCAGGTACTTAGGGTCAACAGTCCAGAGCGTAGGAGAGTGTGGAAAAGAGGTGAAGAGACGGTCCAAGCAGGTTGGAATGGGTGGAGAAAAGTGTCAGGGGTACCAAGAGATAGAAGACTTTCAGCCAGAATAAAAGGAAAGGTGTACAAGACAGTGGTGAGACCAGCGATGATGTTTGGACTAGAAACTGTTCCAATGACCAAAAGACAGCAGGCAGAACTAGAGGTTGCAGAGATGAAGATGTTGAGGTTCTCTTTGGGAGTGACCAGGATGGAGAGGATCAGGAATGAGTCTATCAGAGGAACAGCACATGTTAGATGTTTTGGAGAGAAGCTCAGAGATGGTTGGGTCACGGACATAAAGTTGATGCAGATGGAAGATGGGAAGGCCATTACATGTTGGTGCTTGAAGGAGAAAAAGCAGAACGTCTTTTGGGTGTATGAGGCGGCGGCTGTCAAAGAGCACAATCTCCGTCCAAACACAGAGCTAAGTATGCTAAAGTTAGCCTTCCAGAACAACAACTAACTGTCCAAGAATGAAAAACCGAACTAGGACGGCAGCAGAACGTGTTCACCGAAGCCTCATCCAGAAACACCGCCGCGGTGAAAGCTAGCTTAGTAGCAGAGCGACGAGTGGCGGCCGCCTGCTTGGCCCCGACACGCTCAGACTACATGGAGTGTAATCTTCCCACATTTGTCCTTTTCCGTTCTAAACCTCGCCCTTCCGACACCGGAAACTTTTCTCAGGCAGCGACGCCGAGTTCTCCAGAAACCCGGTCCGTTTCCTAGAACTCGGCGAGAAAAGGAAAAGCCGCCCGTTCCCTCCTCCTTCCTCCCTGGACGCCCGTCCTTTCCCGAGCGCTCTCGAAGAAACGGCGGGATTCCTCGAACGTTCACCGGCCGTCCTGCCGGTCGCCTCCCGACCGGCAGGATGAGATTTGGGGGCGGAGCTCGTCCTCTAGAATCTTCCGTCGTGACGCGGCTGTATTCGAAGGCGGCCTCAGGGTCGGCCCGGACGTCTGAGGAGGCAGGCGAGGCTCCAGCAGATCCCGAGGTCGTGTTCGCACGCGGGCCGGAGGTTTGGTTTTTCCCCTGGAGCCGCGGTCCAGCCGGGCTTCCTCCGCCGCGTCGTGGCAGCCAGACCGTGGCAGATCTTCCTGCTGGACGCCGAAAATGGTGTTTTGGGCAATTTCGCCGCTTCCTCTGTGAAAAAAAGGAAGAGCCGTCCTCTTTAATCCCCCGTTCGATCCACCGGAGTGCGGCCGGTCCCTCCGGGACTCCAGGGTGGAACTAATGAGAATTTCAGGCCGGGCCGGACCGTGGCGTCCGTAGCCTCGGGCCTTCCGCCGCGCCAAGGAGGCCCGGGGGAACCGCAGCCCAAACAATAGGGGGATCGGAGTCATCGCTGATGGTAGGGTGGCGTGAGAGGGATGGGCTGCACCGCATTTCCACCAAGCCTGTACTTAGAGCCGCTCTATGGATCTTATAATAAAAGGGTTCTTCGCTCCATAAAAACACAGAAACAAACAGCTCCTTCCCTGCGAACCGTGCCGCTGAGAAACGAGGCCCGCCGCGTTTTCGGGCCGCCGGCCGGGCCGACCCTTTACCCCTGCGGTCGCCGGGTCGGCCGCAACCCCGTCGCGGCTGGAGGGGGGGGGGGGGGGGGGGGGCGAGCATCAGCGGACCAGGTTTTCCCCGACTGCGTCCGAAGATCCCGGTCCGAGACGTCTCAGTCCTTCAGACTTCACGCCTCCTTGCTTGGAGCTCCTGACGAAGGGCAAAACTGCTCCTGCGCTCAGGTTTTACCGATTCCCAAAACAAGTGCGACGCGCCAAAGCTTCGGGTTCAAAAACGAGACAAAGGGTTTGGGATCCAAGGAATGGTCCGGAAAATAACAAATACCGGAGGCGATTATCAACGAGTCCTTCGCGGCCAGAAGGTCCCCGGTCAGATCCTCACAGAGGAGCCTCTCAGTGCAGAGCTCCTCGGGATCTTCTTGCGCTCCGAACCCCCGCAGGAGCTTCACCGGAGACCCAAAGCGTCCAGACGTGCAGACCAGGGAGTGAACGGTCGCCCGCTTCATGTTGTGGATGAAGACTGGATCAGGAGGTTGAAGCCGAACCTCCGAGTGTGTCGGAGGGTTGAGGAGCAGGAGGTGTGGAAAGATGGACGGCGCGTTCCCACCAGTCAGTAAGAATGGAAAATGAAACTCGATGGAAAAAAAGCTCTATCTCTGTCCTTGTGGATTCCCGGTAAAGCCGGTGGTCTTTGGGCAGGTCCAGGTCATGGTCACCTCAAACTGTCCTCAGGTCAGTGGAGCTGAAGAAGCCTCTGGGATGAAACGTCTTCAAGAGGAGAAATTCAAGTCCGGTCGCCACGACAAGAAGATTTGGACAAGAATCGACGTCGAGCCGGACGACGAGAACCTCTGCAGACTCTCTGCCTCGTGGACGGTGGCGTGTCTCCATGCGTGGCCTCCAGCTCTGAGGAGAACCACATCTTATCTGCTCAAATACCCAGATATGAGAAAGACTCTCAAATGAATCTTTGCATTTCTCCTTGTGAGCAGAAACGATGCAGTGGGTTTCTATGTGATCTGTGAAGGACAGGCTGGATTCTAACATCTTGTTTCTTCTCCATCTGTCTTTTACCTTCAGGGTCTCCACAGCTGATCCACCTTCTCCATCTCACCCTGTTCTCTGGATCCTCCTCTCTCACACCAACTACCTTCATATCCTCTCTCACCACGTCCATCCGTCTTCTCTCTGGTCTCCTCTGTCCATGACCCAACCATCTCTGACCTTCTCTCCAAAACATCTACCATGTGTCGTCCCTCTAATAGACTCCTTCCTGATCCTCTCCATCCTGGTCGCTCCCAAAGAGAACCTCAGCATCTTCATCTCTGCACCTCCAGCTCTGCCTCCTGCCTTCAGGTTGTTGTCAGTGTTTGTAGAACATCTCACCAGTGTTTCCTCCAGCTTTCCTTTCCTTCTGGCTGATGTTCTTCTATCTCTTGGTAGCCCTGACACTTTTCTCCACCCATTCCAACCTGCTTGAACTTGTCTCTTCTCCACACTCTCCTACCCTCTGGACTGTTGACTCTAAGTCGGGGTGTCAAAGTTCTCAGAGGGCCACATCAGCATCCTGGTTGCATCAAATGGAACTAAATGTAATGTAAAATAAACGTAGCTCCTCCTTCATGTTCAATAACTCCTTCAATCCCAAAAGTCACCTATGCATTCCCATCTTCCCTGAAACAGCCTTCCAGCCGCATCAACCTTTCTCTTCCTGCACATTTAGTTTCTTGTTCCACTTGTTGAACCGATGATGTGTCTTGACTGCCATGTAATGGTGGGATGCCGTCACTTCGCAGGTAACATGATGGACATGTAGTTTCTGCTCAATGCACGTGTTTGAAGACCAGCAGACCTTTTAAGAGGTTCTTGCGGGCCACATGAACTGATGAGCCACGTTTGTCCCGCGGGCCTCCAGTTGGACTCGTGGGCTGGAAATCCTCCAGCTTGTTGACCTGGTTGACTTGTTGCTCCCTGTGGCCTCGCCTTCCAGCAGGGTTCCTCTGATGGGCACACAGATCTGCTGCTGTGCTGCCGGCACACACCTTCTCCTCCTCCTCCTCTCCTCCTCCACCTCCTCCTCCTAAACCTTCTCCTCCTCCTCTCCACCTCCACCTCTTCCTCCTAAACCTTCTCCTCCACCTCCACCTCCTCCTCCTCCTCCTCCTCCTCCACCTCCTCCCTGTCCTCCCCGCAGATGACGCGTCCTCTGCGAGCCTCAGGTCCACGGAGGTCCGGGTCTCTCCTGGTCTGTCAGCGCAACGTTTGAATCCGAGGCTGAACGTTCGAGCGGCTCCAGACGAGCTGTTCCTGTGCAGCACCGCCATCTAGCGGCCGTCGACTGGAGCTACACGCACGTCCTCTGCGTGTGTTCACACCCCCCCTCCCCTCCGGTGACAATAAGGAAGTATCTCGACCCACTTCCGGTGGTTCGGCGTGCTGAGCGGTGGCGTCGCAGCGCGCAGGTGTGCAGCAGCCGCGCCATGTATCACCTGCCGGTGCTGAAGAACCGGCGCTCGCTGCTGGAGAGGGCGGAGAAGTTCGTGTCCGACGTGTACTTCACCGACTGCAACCTGCACGGACGGTAAGGGACCGATCCCGAGTCCCGTGCTCGTGTACACGCGGATCACGGGGTGACGTGGCGCGTCCCCTGGACGCAGAAACAACATCTCGGACGGGTTCATTCTTCACCATCTGCAAAGTGCATTAGATCCAGGTCCTCCTGGTTCCCAGGAGGTCTCGAATTGAAAGTGTGATGTCTCGCAGGCTTTATGGAGAATCCCGGCCCCTGGAGTCCATCGGCTCCTTCCTGTCCGCTGAGCGCATCTCCTTCTCCGAAGCGTGCCGGCGCTCCTTCACGCCGTATAAAGTCGGCGAGGCCTTCGGGCCGACGTGAGTAACCGTGCGGGCGTCGGCTCCCCCTGGGGGCCCCGCCGCCGCCGCCGCGGTAACCCGACCTCCTTCCAGGTGGTGGACCTGCTGGTTCCGGTTGACCCTGATGATCCCCGAGTCCTGGCGGGGAAAGGAGGTGCACCTGCTGTGGGAGAGCGATGGAGAAGCCATGGTGTGGAAGGACGGGCTGCCGCTCCACGTGAGGACGCGTCGCCTCGCGCCGCCACTTTCCCCCGTCTTCCCCCGGTAGGAACCCTCATGTGGACGGCGACGTGCCGTGTGATCCGCAGGGCCTGACCAAGGAGGGCGAGAAGACCGGCTGCGTCCTCTACGACCGCCTCCGGGACGGAGACCCGCTCAGGTGCGTCCCAGAACTCCCGGCACCTTCCCTGGTCTTCTCCCCGCCGATCCAAACCTTCTGCTTCTCCAGCCTCACCCTGTACGTGGAGCTGGCCTGCAACGGGCTCTTCGGAGCCGGCCGGGGATCCATGATCGCGCCGCCGGACCCCGGCAGGACCTTCTCCGTGCAGAAGGCCGAGCTGGCGACGTTCGACGGGGACGTGCGGGAGCTCCTGACCGACTTCGAGATGCTGATCGACATCGCGAAGGTGAGCCATCGCCGGTTCGGCTCCGGAGAGCCTCTGGATCATCACCTCCCCGCCTGCCGTCCTCAGGAGCTCGGCGAGGGCGAGCAGCGAGGCTACCAGGCCCTCTTCCTCGTCAACGAGATGGTGAACCTCTGCGACCCCGCCGACCCGGCCTCTTTCCCCGGAGCGGCGGCTCTGGCCCGGAAGTTCTTCGGCCAGAGGAACGGCCAGAGCCAGCACACGGTGCACGCCGTGGGCCACTGCCACATCGACTCAGGTGACGCCTCCGGGTCGCCACTCCCGTCGGCGCGTCTTAAGATCTCAGAAGGTGGACGCTGAGGTTCTCCCCGCAGCCTGGCTGTGGCCGTACGAGGAGACCGTCCGGAAATGCGGGCGGAGCTGGGCGACGGCCATCCGGCTGATGGAGAAAAACCCGGACTTCGTGTTCGCCTGTTCCCAAGTAAGCGACGCCGGGTCGGGGCGGGTCGGTTCCCCGCGGAGCTCCGGACGAACCCGTCCGCTCGCCGTTCCAGGCCCAGCAGCTGCAGTGGGTGAAGAGCCGGTACCCGGAGCTGTTCGCCCAGATCCGAGAGCACGTGGAGAGAGGACGCTTCGTCCCCGTGGGAGGAACCTGGGTGGAAATGGTGAGTTCCGCGGAAACATTTCCACGGGAGCGTCGCCCATTTTGCCTTTTTTTTACTTTCTCTTGTTAATCAAGTGGATCCCACGATTCCCCGCAGGATGGAAACCTGCCCTCGGGGGAATCCATGGTCAGGCAGTTCCTGGAGGGCCAGCGCTTCTTCCAGCAGGAGTTTGGGCTGCTGTGCAAAGAGGTAGGCTCCTCCCGAGCGTCCTCTTTGGGATCCTCGTCCAGCCGACGTACCGTCTTCCTCTGCGCTCGTCTAGTTTTGGCTCCCCGACACCTTCGGCTACTCGGCCCAGCTTCCTCAGATCATGCGAGGCTGCGGCGTCTCCGGCTTCCTGACCCAGAAGCTCAGCTGGAACCTGGTCAACACATTCCCAGTACGCCGGCTCCCAAACAAAAACCACGGCTTTATCGGTTTCATTCTGACATGTTTGATTTCCTCCCTTTTCCCCCGAAGCATAACACCTTCTTCTGGGAAGGTCTGGACGGCTCCAAGGTCCTGACTCACTTCCCACCTGGAAACTCCTACGGCATGGAAGCCAAGGTCCAAGACGTGAGTGTTTCCACGCCGGGAGGTAAATATTTAGCAGTTTCACAAAGTTTACCTTCCCGCTCTGTTGATGCCAGCTGGTGAAGACGGTGAGGAGCAACAAGGACAAGGGTCGGGTCAACCACAGCGCCTTGTTGTTTGGCTTCGGGGACGGCGGCGGCGGGCCCACGCAGCTGATGCTGGACCGGCTCCGGCGGATCCAGGACACAGATGGGCTTCCCATGTTGGTTCCTATTGTTTTTTTAGCTCGCCGCCCCGCTCGATTCCCCAGGAAAGGGTTCGAACGCTTCCTGAAGATGTCATTTCACAGCTGCTCGGGCCTCTCGCTTGAGAAGGCCGCAACCCTTTTCCGACCAGGAAGCGGGCGATGGCGGCCGCCGGTGACCGACAGACGGGTGTGCGGTCATCAGCGGCCGTCATCAGCGGCCGTCATCACCCGCCTCCTGGTCTCATGACTCCCGTCCTCCTCCCAGGGTCCGGATGTCGAGTCCCCAGGAGCTTTTCTCCCGCCTCCACGCCGAGTCGGAGCTGCTGTGCACCTGGAGCGGCGAGCTGTTTCTGGAGCTGCACAACGGCAGCTACACCACACAGGCGCAGGTGGGCCCTTCACCGTGCAAAACACACACACACACACACACACACCTCAAGAAACTGTGCTTGAGTGGACAAACTCCTCCATGATGTTTTTTCCCCCGTCAGATTAAGAAGGGGAACCGTGAGTGCGAGGTTCTCCTTCACGACGTGGAGGTGTCCAGCTGCCTGGCGCTGTGTCGGGCCGCGGCCTTCCGCTACCCTGCCGTCAGGCTGCAGGAGCTCTGGAGGTCAGAGGTCGGCCGTCGGCGTCCGATCGGCGCCGATCGCCGTTTGACAGTGACGGCGCCGCTCTGCTTCCAGGCTGCTGCTTCTGAACCAGTTCCACGACGTGCTCCCCGGCACCTGCACCCAGATGGTTGTGGACGACGCGCTGGGTTATTATGAAGGTGTGTTCTGTTTCCGTGACGACCGCCCCTTCAAACGGGAGCCTCCATGTGCCGCCAAACGCCAGGTGTGTTTTCTTTTTTAGAAATCCGCAGCGCGGGCGGCGCCCTGCTGCAGAGCGCCTGTGCGGCCCTGACCTCCGGCGGCGACTCCACCTCCGTCTTCAACTCCTTACCGTGGGAACGCCATGAGGTCATCCAGGTTGAAGATGGCGCCGGTAAACAGGTCCTCGGTAAGTCACCGGCCCGCGACCTTCTAGCCGCGACGCGGGTTCTGCGTCCAATGTGGCTCTGCTGCTCGGCCGCTGTGTTGCAGCCGCGGTGAAAGTCCCCTCCGTCGGCTTGGCGCCGGTCCGAGACTCCCCGCCCGACGCGCCCGTCCTCGTGGCGGCCCAGGTACGCCGCGCTAATTCCGTTTCAGCTTCGCCGTAATTGGATCAGGAAAACCGCAACTCTGTGATGTCACAGGATGACGGCTCGGTCGTCATGGAGAACGGGATCCTCCGCCTCGTGGTGAACAGAGACGGGACGCTGGCGTCGCTGCGTTTGGTCCACGCTAACAGGTGCGCTCGCCGCGCTCGGCTACCTGCGCGGCCGCGACACCGATGACGCCTCTCTCTCCTCCGCCGGCCGCAGGGAAGCCATTTCCGACGGCCGCCACGGCAACCAGTTGGTCATGTTCGACGACGTGCCCCTGTACTGGGACGCCTGGGACGTCATGGACTACCACCTCCAGACCAGGTTCCTGCCGCAGAGCAGCTCCTGTTCGTGAGAAAGAAAGGCAAACTCATTTCAAACCTCCCCCGCCCAGGAAGCCGGTGCTGGAGGTGGTGCGGCCGGCCCACGTCACGTCCTCCCACGCACTGCGAGGCGCCGTCAGCTTCAGCCTCAGGATAAGCGACCGCAGCGTGGTCACGCAGGAGGTGGTTCTGGACGCCTGCTGTCCCTTCGTCAAGTTCCAGACGCAGGTGCGCCGCGCACGTTTCACCCCGGACGGGCTTTTAAACCCCGGAGAACCCTCGACAACCGCGCCTCCTCCGCCAGGTGACCTGGGCCGAGTCGCACAAGTTCCTGAAGGTGGAGTTCCCGGTGCGCGTGCGCAGCCCCAACGCCACCTACGAGATCCAGTTCGGGCACCTTCAGAGACCCACGCACAGGAACACCTCCTGGGACTGGGCCCGCTTCGAGGTGCGGAGACGGCCGACCGGCAAAGAGCCTCTCCATTAGTGTGATTCTTTACCTGTGTGTGTGTGTGTGTGTGTGTGTGGATTTGTTCTCAGGTGTGGGGACACAAATGGGCGGATCTGTCGGAGCATAATTTCGGCGTGGCGCTGCTGAACGACTGCAAATACGGCTGCTCTGTGCACGGGAACACGCTGACGCTGTCCCTGTGAGGCCCGTCCCGAGCGCCCGCGGCCAGACGGAAGGTGTCGCACTTGAATTCTAACCCGGTTTGGTTCCAGGTTGAGGGCCCCGAAGGCCCCGGACGCCAACGCCGACATGGGGACTCACCGCTTCACCTACGCCATCATGCCGCACTCAGGTCCGTCTCATTTCATTTTATTTTTATTGGACATTTGACGGGATGTGACGTGACGTGTCGACGCAGGATCTTTCCAAGAAGCCTCCGTCATCCGCTACGCCTACAACCTCAACTTCCCCCTGAGGACGGTCGGGAGCGGCGCCAGCGACCAGCCCTGGAGTGCCTTTTCCGTCAGCGCCGAGGCCGTCGTCCTGGAGACCATTAAACAGGTGACCTTCCCTCGACCCGGCGGCTGAACTTGAACCTCGCCGGCCCACTCAGCGCGCGAGAGGTTTCTGGTGTGGTTTTTCCCGTCGACAGGCGGAGGACAGGAAGGGAGCACTTATCGTCCGGCTCTATGAATCTCATGGGAGCAGCGTATCGGCCGTCCTCGCCACCGCCCTTCCGCTGCGCCAGGCCTGGCAGTAAGTGAGCTCGGCTTTTGCGCGACATCAGGCGTCGGCAGCGGTTCCCTCACCGCGGCGCTCGTGTCGTCCTCAGCTGCGACCTCCTGGAGAGACGGGACCCCGACCGGCCCGCCGCCCTCACGCCCCAAGGCATCGCTCTCAGCTTCAGCCCTTTCCAGATCCTCACGCTCCTCCTGGTTCTGTAGAACAGAATCACGGCGAGGAGGTCCCGGGTTCCAGGCTCCGGGTTCTTCATAAAAGCCAAATCATGTTTAATTGTCCCGACGTGTGAAAAAGGGCGACCGTTTCGTCGCTGTGTTGGGCGTGAATGGTTGTATCTCTCTGTATCAGGCCCTGTGATTGGTCCAGGGGGACCCGCCGTCTCACCAGCTGGGATAGGCTGCGGCGCCGCCGCGACCTTTTCTGCAGGAGAGGCGGCGAAGGAAATGAACGAAGGCTGTTCGGGGAAGTAAATTTAGCATTTGTGAACCAGTGAGGACGTGCGGCGTCTCGGAGCACGAAGGTCCCGCTTGACTTCCACGCGGGGCCTTTTTGTCCGGGTTCTACCTCTCCAGGCCGGGTTCTTGGCATGTTCTCCTGGTTTCCAATCCAAGCCCAGACACGGTCAGTTTGTCCATTTCCATATGCGGCCCCGTGATCGACCGCGCCGCCTGGCCTGCACGCAGGGCGCCGGGGACGAGCCAATCACAGCCGACCTCGGCCGAGAGGCGGGGTTTCACCCGGAGTCACGGGCCACGTTTGGCGAGATGCAACCATTCGCTCGCATTCGCACGGGCGGAGATCCTGGAGAACCTGGAGAACCTGGAGAACCCCGTGGTCATCATGTCAAGCGCATGTATTGCACATGATGCTTTATTAAAAAGAATTTGTAGTGTATAAAAAACGATCCAGTTTCGTTTTCACTTTTCCGTCCGCCGAATGGCTCTCCTGCTCCGCCTCTCCGGACCTGGAACAGGAACAACAGTGACGTGTCGGGATCTTCTCACGGGACGGCGTGAGGTCGACACAAGGTTTCAGAAAGCCAGGGCTCACCGGCAGCCGCGCCCCTGGTCTCTGGAGGCGAGGCGTTCGCTTCCCGTCTCCCGACGCCCTTCGATCCCCTCTGACGCGCGGCGTTGACTTTATTTGTTGTTGCTGCTGCGACCGCATCCTGTGTGCCCGCCCTTTCCTTGCTGGTCCTCTTGGGTCGACTCCTGGCCGGCTTCGAGAGAAGAGACGCACGTCAGGGCGTGATCTGCTCATTTTCTGTTTTTTTCTCCAAAGCAAGTCATTTCCTGCAAACCTTGATCTGCTCTGTGTAGTCGTGGTCCTCTTTCTTCACCCTCTTCTTGGCTTTGGGGGACTTTGCGTCTGACAAAACAAGGCGAGGTCTTTCAGTCCCGGGCCTTTGGCCGCCAAGCGGTTCTTGCGGGGCGTCGGTCGCGCCCACGCCCAAAAATACTAACCTTTTGGGGCCATGGGGCCGGGGTCCCCCTGGAATTACAGCACGGAGAACTTAGTGACGCCCGTGTGTCGGATCCTGTGGGCGGGACGGGCGGACGAGAAGACTTACTTTGTACCACACGGTCCTGCCGTTGTGGTCGCGCAACGACTTCATCCCGTCCACGTAGTAACACCGCAGCCACGCCTGGAAGCCCGAGTAGTCCTCCTTCTGCGGGTCGTAGCCCTTTCCACCTTCAGGCCGACGTGGATCACACCGTGAGAAGGGGCGGCGAGCGTAATTAGCTCGCGGCTAACGAGACAGAACCCACCCAAGCGCACCACCTCCATGGGTACGGTGTGACACAGCCGCAGCAGGTCGGCAGCCTCCTCTTTCACCGATGCTCTCCTCGCTCCGTCAGCGGCCTTACCGGGCGAATAAAGGAGGGCAGTGTTGGCGGGAAAACAGAGAGCTGTGTATGTTATTGATCGGGCGCGTGTTCTTTCACCTCCGCGTCCGTCAGCTCGTACTTCGTGGCGCCCTCGTCTGGGCCGCCGTCCTCCGGCCCCAGGCCTTCCAGCACCGCCCTGGCGGGCGTGAAGGGCGGGACCTCCAGCCTGTGAGCGGTACACTTCTTTAGCCCCATTCTCTTGCGAGACAATGAGACACTTATTTTGCTTTCAAAAATATTGCCGGATCATTGTGCACGCCAAGGAGACCAAGGACGCCTATTCATTTTGTATAAGAGGGAGACGCATCCTGAAATTCATGTGAGCGGGATCTGATCTCGGGAATACAAGAGGTGACTTCATCCTTTCAAAAGTCTACTTGTACCCGCCGCTTATAAAAGCCCGTTTGATTTGTGAGATTGCGCGGCGGGACCTTTAGCCCGGAGTGCAATCGGGCGTCTTTATCAGCGCACGGGGGGTTTTTACATGAAGCGGCGCTCCGGTCCACATTAGACAAGCCGTTCTGTGACTGCGAACCGAGACGCTCAGTTTCGCCTCTCCCACTTCTTTCTAATCAGATAAATATTTTACAACATTCCCGAGTCCTGACACTCGGCTCTTTGTGGCCACTATTTAACCTCCGGCAGGCGATCGCACGAGGAAGCAGAACAGAGTAAATATTCTGCCCGCGGCCCGGCTCCGCCGACAGAAATGCGCCAAGGTTGCGGGGCGACCCCAACGGTTTCGCAGCTGTGTAAACCCCACAGGGGCGGTTCGTCAACACGGTCCGAAGGCGGACCGGCTGAGACCGACCCGGCCCGGCCCGGCCCGGGGGGGGCCGTCCCTCACCTGTAGAGGATCTCCGCTCTGAGGTAATTCCCGATGCCGTTGAAGTACTTCTGGTTGAGCAGGACTTCGCATATGGGCCTGTCGAAGGCCCGGTCGGAGAGGTGCGACACCACGTTCTCCCTGGAAGGCAGTCGAACGGTGGAATACAAGACGGAGACTCGAGTTAGATCGGGGTGTCAAACTCATTTTCACATCAGCATCGTGGCGGCCCTTCAGAACTGATGGCAAACCTCCACGCAGCAGCTCTTGTTTCCTCATTTTCAATTTGAAAGCTGCATCGAATGCATTTCTGCACGTCTTTTCCGGGAAGGCTGCGTGCGTGCGTGCGTGCGTGCGTGCGTGCGTGCGTGCGTGTGCAAAAAGCGCAAAATGACTGACCTGAAGAATGATCGTAAACTCAAGCGAGTTTGTCCAAACACTTTCATTTGCCCCCTGTGACGGCGGTGGCAGAAGGAAGCTGCCGTAGTGACCCGATAAAAATCCATAAAAAAGCTGCATCGTCGTAAAAACCTCAGTTCTCAATAGGGGTGAAAAAAGCAGCGGCTTCTATGCCGGAATTTACGATATTTATCTGAAGTCGATCAGACCTTTTCAATGTGGCGGCTCACATTTGGCGGGTTTGACGCACGATTTTGAAGGGAAAGAAAAAAAAGTATTTTCCAACCTGAAGCTTTTGTACTCAAACATGACGCAGGGCCCTCGGTCCGCCTGCCACGCGCCATCGGACTGCCAGCTGCCGAAGCGGCGCGCGTCCACGTAGCTCAGCACCCTGCGCGGCCTCTCCTTGGTGTAAAAGCGCAGATGGGCGTGTTTGGGCAGCTCGGCCTCGGCGGTGAAGCGGAAGAAGCCCGACATCCCAAAGCGAAACACGACGTCCACGGGCCGCTCGGCCTGCCCCGCCTTGACCTTCCGCTTGGGTTCCTCGCTCTTCATCGGCGCCAGCGTGAGCTTCACTTCCTTCCCCCTGGAAGCGGCGGTGATGCGGTAAGCCTCGCACGTGAAGGGCACGTCGGGGTTCTTGCTGACCTCGGATTTTTGGACGGCGCCGGCGAACACCACCCCCTCGCACATCTTGTTAACATAGAGGCTGGCCAGATGGAGCTCAGGTCCCTCAGGCATTTTGGCCAAAAATGTAAAAAAAATGAAAGAAAAAAACCTTAAAAAGAGAGTGAAAGACTTAGTTAGACATCTTGGGGGAATTAAATGCATCACAGTGCCGGCCTTTCAATAGACCATTAAATGCGACAAGTTATTTACATTTAGGCCAGGAAAAGAACGTGTTCTTCTTTTCCGTTGTAGGTGTGTGCATGTATGTATGAATATATGTTTATATTTGTTTATGTTTTCAGATGCTTTGTGTGCTCCTGTTGACAAGTGAATATATTAATAACCAAACCACCTCTGCTGTGCGGATTGAAATGTCCCGCTTGTGTTCTGTCCCGGTGGGCTGCGGTCAGTGAACGCACCACCGCGTCCACCCGAAACCAAATTATGTAAACAACATGACCCTTGGAAAAGATATCAAGACAAAAGAAAAAGAAAAATCATCACGATCTATTGAGTTCTGCAAGCACCGCGGGTCGTGCACGCTCTGCAGTGCACGTGTATCATGTGTACAAAGTTACTTCGGGTCGTTTGAATTTCCAAGGTTGCGCCGCTCGAGTGATCAGACTTACCGGTGACAGGAAGGAAGGAGGGAAACAGTTCACTTTGATTTGAGAGGTTTATTTTCAGGCGGCAGCTCGGCTGCTGTTTCTGCGGAGCGAAGCGCGTCCGCGTCGCGGTGTTACCAAACACTGTTGTGCAACGTGAACCGGCACGCCGCTTAGTTGCACAACAGCGAGCTCTCGCGAGACTTTGCCATTCTTCCACAACGACGTCTCGCCGGCCAAACTCGTTATTTTCTATTGGACCGCAAAGTCATGCACAGGATAGACACACATATAGACTTTACATTTTTATTAGTACTGGGCATTGGACGGTAATGATTAAAAATTAAATAAAAATGTATGTCATGTACAAAATTGAACAAAAACAACAAAGGCACAATGATGTCATTAGAAAACTATAATACAAAGTAGAAATGACCAAGTCGCACAGCAGTTTCCATTAGAATGGATCTTCTGTCGGCCTCTGGGTGGAAGCCGGAGCTGATGTCGGCCTGTCACTGCAGGGCGTTCATCATAACCTGGGCTTGTTTGAGCTCTGCAAAACATCCAGGAACAGCACGGGTTAATTCTGTGTTGCCGGCATTTAAAGGAGCCGTGTCGGGGATCCAGAACCGACCGGTGAGCAGAACTCTGAATTTGTCCGCGGAGACGGAGACCACCGTGGTTTGGGACGAGCCCGGCTCGGCTCCCTCCGCCCGCAGTTTAAGCTGGACCGCCGGCTCGTTGACCTTCCGCAGCTCGCTGGAGCTCAGGGTGTAGTCGACGCGCCAAGAAACGGCCTCCAGGCGCCCCACTGAAATTCATTAGGATGCAGAAATGGGTCGCAATCTCTTTGTCAGTGCTTAATTCGCAGTTCTCCAAAAAAAGAACAGCCTTAGTCATCAAAGTTTTTTTCTGTTGCAGGCTGAGAAAGGAAGATAAACAGAAACGCTTACATCTCAGGCTGGTCTCTCTCAGCTTGTCCTGCAGTGACAAGTGCTTGTCTTCGTAGGATTTGCACAGCCCCGTTGTGTGTTCTGAGGGAGTGTGAGCGTGACGCCCCGACAGGTCAGTGTTAACAGTGAGCGCGCAAAAGGTCTCTCAACTTGTGTTCTAAGTCTGGAGGGAGTATATAAAATGGGGGAACGTAACAGAATTTAAATTTAGGAGAGTTTTGTTGGATAAGATCACCTCAGGAAACACAACTGAAAAAACAATCCCAGGCATCCATTAATGGTTGCTTGGGATCGTTTTTTCAGTTGTCAAGAAAGATTACACAACCACCTTTCAATCCTAATGCTTCTGCACCGTTTAGCATTTTATGCTATGTAATTTCACATCTACGCTGTGAAGCTAGTAGCGTAGCATGTAGCTGGCTGGTGTCTAGCAATTCTTGCTTGGACACAACAATACGATTGTGAGGGTTAAAAATGTAATCTTGGAAATACAGGCTTGTGAGGAAAGGGTAAAAAAAATGTCATATTTGTCTTTGTCTTTGTTCTTTATTGGGTGCTCTTGCCAAAAAAAATGTGAATGTGTTGAGACACCGACCTTTAGGCAGGCCGAGCTGCTGCAGCTCACTGGATAGAGATTCGCCGTCCACGTCATGCTTGGCCGCGCTGGAGAAAATGAAGCTGAGGACGGCGATGCTGGCCTTGATATCTCCGCTCTCTGCGTGGTGGATCGATGAGGCCACATAAAAATGAACGCACCGTTAAATAGCATCACATGGGGAGTCAGATCCACTTGATGTAAACGACAAGGCAACGGCAGCAGGGGACTGTAAAGACATTCATTAAGTCAAGCTTGTGTTTTTACGAAATACAGACCCCTTTTTGACGTAGCTTTTTCATCACATTTATTTTAACCACACAAAGGATAAGCTTATAGATTCAATTGCAAATCATGCACCTGCAGAGCCGCTCAAATTTGCATATCCCTGACCAACTATATAACGTTAGTGCAACTTTAAGTCACTCCAAGTGCATTTTGAATGCAATTATTTTTATTCCAACGGAGTATATTTACAGATCACTTATTTATGTTACCAGTCAGTTAAAAAAAAAAGATGGCACTTGCCGAACTTGGCATCCGCCGTAAGCTTTGTGATCTTGTCATACTGCACAGAAGAAGGAGGTGAGATTAGTGTGTTTCGGTATCAGAAACTTCATTTGTCCAAGAGGGACAATTGGGGTTTAAGAATTGAAATAATGACGGCCCATCTGCACTTACGTCGATGCCTTCACCGAGCAGATCTTTCAGCACTTGAGCACAAAGGAGTTTCATCTTGACGCTGGACTGTCAGCGGTAAACAAACGTCCATCAGTAACGCGTATACCACTTATCTCCTGAATTGCAAGACTAGTGTCGACACTCACGATTTTCGCCAGTGTGCTGATTTCTGCCAGCACCCAATCGGGGCAGTCCAAATCTCCGCAGAAACGGAACCGCTAAACAGAAAGCATCACAACAAACAAAACTATCTATGACACAGTTCGTTGACAGAAGTGCAGCGATAACGCGCTAGCCGCTACATGCTATTAGCCTAGTCAGCTAGCATCACACATTTAATACAGATAAACGCTCATAAAAATAAGTTATCGTCTTCAGAAAGTCGCGTTAGCTGATTTTCACGTGAACTCTCGGCAAAGCCAGGCGGACAACGACGAATAAGCGCTTTTAAATTAATAATATGACTGTTGAACGTGCTTACCATGGCTACCGGTCAGCTGAGCAGCGCACACAGGAAGAAGACTGGATCCTGGCTCCCGATTGGCTGCGGGAGGGCGAGGCTGCCGGGGACACGCGTGTGCGTGTGCGCGCATCCACCGGCTGAAGGGAAAAGGAGAACTGAAAGCAGCATCTTAACAACGGGAAGATGGGAAGATGGGAAGATTCGTTGATTTTATTCCACAATAAAAAAAATCTAATTCTTTGAGTTAAAAATGACCAAGAGAGCAAATAGGACGGGGTTATTTGAAAAACAGTTGTACTTCATGGTGCTCCGTTGGATCTGAGGTGGGGACTAGAAGCTCTCGGCACTTCAGCTCCTGAATAACTTAGAGCGTCATCAAGAGCTTGATGGGTTTTTTTAAGATCTTTAGAAATGACATGCCAGAATAAGGAGGCGCCATCAAAATGTTATCTATTTCCAGGCAAGATATTCCAGCATGTGGCGTCTCCTCTGCGTCCTTGAGAGTTAAGAATATCCATGTTCTGAGGGACAGAGGCAAATGAAGATAAAGCACGTCGTCTTCCTCCGGTTTTAACTCCACCCGCCGAGACCTTCCCAGGGTCTGTTGATGTAAACAAGCCGAGGCTTCCTGTTTTTCTGCCCCTGGTCCTGCCCGGACTCTAGGTGTTCTCCTGACTAGGTTCTCCCCGGGTTCTGTCAGGGTTCTCTCCATGTTCTCCCTCTTGGGTTCTCTCCATGTTCTCTAGGTTCTGCCGGAGCTTGTCGAGGTTCTCCTTCCTGGGTTCTCCCCAGGTTCGGCCTGGTTTCTTTCTGTAAGTTTTCTCCATGTTCTCCTTCCTGACTTCTCTCCACTTTCTCCGGTCTAGCTTCCTTTTGGGTTCTGCTGGAACTTCTCAAGGCAAGGTTCTCCTCTCCGGGTTCTCCTCATGTTCTCTGTCTTCCTCCCACCGTCACAAATCAGACAGCAGGTTCATTGAGGAGAGCTTAGATTTGCCTGTGACAGGTTGTACACACACACACACACACACACACA